>NW_006408852.1:988276-995159 GCF_000296735.1 Chrysochloris asiatica
GGGCTGCCAAAAGAACCAATAGATCTGTGTTGGAAGAAGTGCATGCAGAGTGTTCCTTGGAGTCCAGGATGGCCAAATTTGATCTCTCATACTTCGGATATACTGTCAGATTATACAGGGACCAGTCACTAGAGAGGGATATCATATTTGGTAGGGTGGAGGGTCAGAGCAAAAGAGGAAGACCCTCAGCGAGAGGGGTAGGCAAAGTGGCAGCATCAGTGGGCTCAAGCGTGGCAACAATAGTGAGGTTGGTCCAGAATCAGGCAGTGTTTTGTTTTGCTATGTATAAGGTTGCTATGAGTCAGTACCGACTCGATGGCACCTAACAACAACTACAGGGGTGGATTTATGAGTCCATATGGGACTGGTTCACTGGGCTACCTGGGATATGCTGGTTCACACATTTGGCTGAGAAGGTTATGTGAGCAATCAAGCCAAAAGTTAGAGAACCAGAAGCTCAGGGCTTCCAGAGGAAGGTCAAGAACAGATTAGCCTGCTTAATCACATGAGACTGAGGTGATCTGTTGCTTAGTTCCTGGATTGTCAACTCTGCTACAGGAATGAACTATGATCTTGGGGGACATGGTGGCCAGCACCTATTTCTGCACACCTGCCTGCCTCAGAGTCAGTTCCTACTCAAAGTGACCCTGTATAGGGTTTCTCAGGAGCAACTTGTGAGTTAGAACCAGCGACCTTGCAGTTCGAACCGACCTCGAGGTTGAGTGCTTATCCTACAACACTATTCAATTTAAATTCAGTTGCAAGTATTATTATTATTATTTTGTAAATATCTCCCTAGATGTCAATTTACAAGGGACAAATACATGATAGTAAAGTTATGTTTTAAGAAAATAATTGGCATCACAGGTTGGTAGACTTCTGTTTTCATTCTCTTTTACATCTGCATTATAAACAATGATATACCCCCTGAGTTATCTGCCATTATTTAATAATAGAAGAGATTATTGTTGAGATTAGAATTATGGTTCTGCCTTCTTGAGAGGAGTTACATTAAAATAAATTTAGAGCTTTAAGTTCTTGCTTCAGTATTTCTTCTCATCTACAAGAATTTTTCTTGGAGAAGTGCCATATTTAGCTTTAGCTTTTTGAATACAGATGATTCTACCTTTTTGCTGAAAATTTCAGTGCTTATATTCATAGAACATGCCAGGTCACAATATTATAGTGATTATCTATTTGCTGTATGAATGGTTAAAATGCCATCTGTTCTGAAGTTGATCTTCTTAGGCCATAGGTGACATCTGGAATATCATGCATCAGTATTCAAGTTATTAATAAGAGTAGTTTTTATTTCAACATAAATAACATATTGTTATTGTTGTTAAGTGCCATTGAGTCAGTTCTCACCCATAGGGACTCAGTATAGGGTTTCCGAGGAGCAGCTGGTGAGCTTGAAATCCGACCTTGAAATTCAAATGACTTTGTAGTCCAGTGCATTAACCCACAATGCCACACCAGAACTCTAACATATTGTTAATCTCCTTAATATTTACATATGTTTAAAATTATAATAATATTAAATCTGAGAAAATATGTTACTTTTAGAACACTTATTTTTACATATAAACATTTATCATGTAATCTTCATACAATTTTTCTACAATTTATTGTATGTTATGTTGATTTGTATATTTTGAAGTTTGAATTTTTGTCAATAACATTTTTAAGTTTTTGGAATACTTTAATTATGATTTATTTTTTATACTTTATGTTCTAAACAATTAAATCAATCTTTATTTTAGCTTGAAAGTGAAGTTTTAGTACATTGTTCAGTGCAACAATGAAATAGGTTTCAAAATAATATAATTTGACATTTTTTGTTATGAATTAAATTGTAAAATGTAACAAAAAATATTCATGAAGACTGTAAAAGCAAAGGGAATTTAAAAAATGCATTATTAATGAATTCTTCAAAATCCATTTGTAAATGATACATGCATTTATTGGCTTGAAAATTTATTCAAAATGTATCAATTAATTAATAAGTCTTAATAACATAATGGATTATGAATTGGCTTACTGAATATAAGGTCAACAGTTAGAATCTATCAACCAATTGGGAGGCAAAGATGACACTTTGCTATGTCAAGATTTAGAGCCTTGGAAACCCTACACAGGGTGCTATGAGTCAGAACTGACTTGATGGCACACAAACACCACCATCACCATGTTAATTAATTGTAAAAGAGTATATTATGAAATAAACCAACAAATGGAGTCCTGGTGTGGTGCTGTGGGTTAATGCACTGGACTACAAAGTCAGTTTGAGCCACATGATTGGCAGCTCAAACTCACCAGCCTTTCCTGGGAAACCCTATACAGGACGGCTATGGGTCAGAACAAAATTGATGACACAACAACAACATATTTAAAATATTATGTATAACTCTGTTTTTCCTACATTTTACTCTTGGTGATCCTTTGCTCAAAGTGTTCTTTCATCATAATACCTAAATTTTTTTGGAATTTTACCTTGTGAAAATCACTTTTGTATTTATTTTATCTGACATTCACAAAGAGTCTATGAGGTACAGGGGGCAGATTTTATCATTTCTAATTTACAGAAAAGAAAAGGAAATCTCAGAGAAGCTAAACAGCATTTCTAGAATTAATATGGCTTTCAAGCAATCCTTATGAAACTATAGATTAAGAACTGGACTTCTAATCTCAGTGTCAGTGGTTCAAACTCACCAGCCCATCTTCAGAAATCCTACTAAATGTGCACGCATAATCAGACTTATTTGCAATATTTTATATGTTGATACAGTAATATTTATTCTTTCCATATACATCTCTGCAAATGTGAAATTGTAGTCATGGTAGTATGCCCTTAGTAAAGAAACAGAACAATCCAAACACCTTTCCAACTCCCTTTTTGACACATAGTAATCAATGTATCACTACATTACCATCCCTGGCAAGGACTGTTGTGCTATAAATTCCTGAAGATTTTCCTCTGAAAGGAAGTCATATAAATGAAATCAGACATTGTGTAGACTTTGGTATCTGGCTTTTGAATTTTTGATTTACCCATGCTGTTGAATGTATAGGTAGTCATTCATGTTTATTATTGAGTAATATATCAATGTGCCATAAACAGTTTCCCAGTTGAATGGTTCAAATCCCTGGTTGAGCAGATGTTCTTTCTCTTCAATTATGGGTAACAATAGGTAAAACTTCTATAAACATTTGGGTATAGTTTTAATAAGACACAGGTTTTCATATCAACTATTTAACATATTTTACAAATAACTTTAATGCCTCAATACATCAGAAGACAGGAATCTTGGGATCATCTTAATTCTGTCTACCACAAACAGTTACTAAATTTAAAATAAAATGTAATTGATATTAAATGATGCTAAATTATATACTTTGGAAAATTTGCCAAAAAATACTTTTATAATGAAAATTTAAAATGTATTTTTAAAATCTTCCTTGAAAACAACTAATAGAATAAGTAAATTAAACATAAAATTTTCTTAGATATTTAATGACTTTGTTATTTTAAAAAGATTTAGGAATATAGTACACATAAAATTATAATTATGAGCTATTAAAGTGTCCATGATAGCCAAAATACAACCTTGAATACATCTGACCTGAATTTAGAGACTATCTCATGTACAGATTTAAAGCATTGAACACTAATGACTTAAATCAAAATTAGTTGTGAGATACATCAAGAACTTCATACATTAAGTAAGCAAAGTGTCAGTAAAAGAATAGGTAAGAAAGAAAAGACAAAAGTGCTTGTCAGAAGGACAAGCTCTTAAACATAGAGTATCTAAAGCTACAAGAAGAAATGATGTAGTAACAGAGCTTCAAGGAGCATTTCCAAAGGAACTTGAGAAGACCAAGTAAATATTAGAATGACCTGGAGTTAAAAAAAAAAAAAAGGGAAAGGCATGCTCAGCATTTCTTAAACTGAAATAATTTAATGAAATAATCAAGCCTTGGCTTACAATCTTGAAGGTACTAAGCAAAATATTAAATGATGTTGGAAGCATCAACAGAAGGACGGAATTCACAGAGTCACTGTACCAAAAATAATTGATCAATATTAAACCATTTCAGGTGGTAGTATATGATCAAGAACTGATGGTACTGAAGCATGAGGAAGCCCAAAGTGTACTGAAGACATCAGGGAAATACAAGGTTCCAGGTATAGAAGGGCTACCAATTGGAATATTTCAACAAAATGATGCAGTGCTGGAAGCAATGACTAAACTACATCAATAAATTTTGAAAACAGATACCTGGCCAACTCATTGGAAGAGAACCATTCCAAAGCAGGTGGTGTGTGACAGAATGCATAAATTATCAAACAATATTATCAATATCACATGCAAGTAAAATTTTGCTGAAGACAATAAAAAATGGGTTGTCACAGTACATGAAGAAGGAACTGCCAGAAATCCAAACTGAATTCAGAAGACATGAAACAAAGGATATTATTGTTGACACCAGATGGATCTTGACTGAAAGCAGAGAATACAAGAAAAAGTTCTATTTTGTGCTTTGTTGATTATTTAAAGCCATTTTACTTTTTTGATCATTGATAACATTATGAAGAATAGGAATTTCAGAGCATTTAACTGTGCTCTTGTGGACATGTACATAGTTCAAAAAGCTGTTACTTGAACACCACAGGGGAATGTTATCTGGTTTAAAATTAGGAAAAGTATGAGTCTTATTTATTCAACTTGCAGGCTGAAAAATAATCTGAGATGCTGGACTATATGAAGTAGAATGTGGCATCAGGATTTGAGGAAGGTTAATTATCAAAAGATTGGTCCAGGATGGGGCAATGTTTCATTCTGTTGTGCATAGGTTCACTATGAGTCAGTACTGACTCGACTCGATGGCACCTAACAACAACAACAATTAACAAACAGATTCCTGGAGTGGCACTATGGTTTAATGCGCCAGACTGCAAAGCCATTTGAACGGTAAGGTTGGCAGTTCAAGCTCACCAGCTGCTCCTTGGAAACCCTATACAGGCCCGCTATGAGTCAGAATTGACTTGCTGGCACTTAATAAAACAACAACAACAATTAACAAACAGTGATATGCAAAAGTTACAACCTTGTTTACTAAAAGTGAAGAACACTTGAAGCACTTGCTGATGAACAAAAATACATCCTTCAGTATGGTTTACAACTCAGTCCAAAGAAATAAAAATTCTCAAAATTGGACCACTAAAGAACATCATAATAAATGGAGAAAAGATTGAAGATGTGAAGGATTACGCTTTAGTTGTTGTTGTTGTTAGATGCCATCGAGTTGGTACCAACTCATAGTGACCTATACACAGCAGAACCAAACACTGTCTGATCCTGGGCCAACCTCACTATTGTTGCCATGCTTGTGCCCATTGATGCTGCCTTTTATCAATCCATCTGGCTGAGGTCTTCCTCTTTTTCTCTAGGGTCCACAATCACTTCTCATGGAAGCAGCATTGGGCAAATCTGCTGCAAAAAACATCTTTAAAGTATTAAAGAACAGAGATGTCACTTGGAAGACTAAAGTGTGCACAACTCATGCCATGGTATTTTCAATCACCTTACATGCAGATTAAAAAAGGACTAAGAATAAGGAAGACAATGGAAAGATTGATGCATTTGAAATACGGTATTGACAAAAGATATGGAAAAGCACCATGGACTGTTAGAAAACAAATAAATCTGTCTTGGAAGAAGTACAGCCAGAAAATGTACAGTCATTTCCTCTAGAAATGAGAATGGTGGATTTTGTCTCAAGCACCTTGGACAATTTATCAGGAGGGAGCCATCCTTGGAAAAGGACATCATGCTTAGTACAGTAGAGGGTCATTGAAATAAAAGAAGTCTCCCAAGAAGATAGATTGACACACTGATTGTAACAATGGGCTCAAACATAAAAACAATTTTGAGGACAGTACAGTAGCGTAGTGGTTACGAATCGGGCTGTGAACCTCAGGTCAGCAGTTCGAAACTATCAGCTGTTCCGCAGGAGAAAGATGAGGCTTTCTGCTCCCGTAAAGATTTGTTGTTGTTGTTAAGTGCCATCGAGTCGGTCCGACCCATAGCGTCCCTGTACAGGGTTTCCGAGGCTATAAATCTTTACGGGAGCAGAAAGCTCATCTTTCTCCCATGGAACGGCTGGTAGTTTCGTACTGCTTACCTTGCGGTTTGCAGCCCGATTCGTAACCACTACGCTACCAGAGCTCCATGGTCCCATTTTTCAGAGAGTTGTTCAGGAAGCTGATTAAGGTGGTATTAAAGCAGGGTTAAATATTAATGTAGCATTAAGAATTACTGAATAAAATGGGAATAAGGATTAAGCCACTGGAGGAAGAAGTCCAAGCTGTCCTGAAGGCAATGACAAGAACCAAGTCTCCAGATTTTATTAAATACAAATTGAAATATTTCCATAAACAGATGCAGCACTGAATGTACTCACTTGTCTATGTCAAGAAATTTGGAAGAAACCTGCCTGACCAACAGGAGGAGATCTACATTTGTGCCTGTTCCAAAAAAAAAAGGTGACCCAAAAGGTATGTGGAATTCATCAGACAAAATCATTAATATTACATGCAACTTTGCTCCAACACTCATTTGTCAGTTTTCCATACTGTGGTGACTTTCATGTTGCTATGATTCTGAAAGCTATGTCACCAATATTTTAAATACCAGCAGTGTCACCTATGGTGGACAGGTTTCAGCTGAGCCTCTGGATAAAGCAGACTAAGAAGAATGAGAGACGGATGACTTCTGAATATTCAGTCACTGAAATCCTTATAAATAGCAGTGGAACACACTACGATAGCCCCAGAATACTGAATATTGAAACTCAATGAAAGCACCAGAATATTTTCAGA
>NW_006408852.1:996133-1000081 GCF_000296735.1 Chrysochloris asiatica
ACAACCTTCAGTATGGATTACCTCACAAAGTAAAGAAAATGAAAATTGCTATAATTGTACTAATAAATAAATTCATGATAAATGGAGAAAAGTGTGAAACTGCCTTAAGATTTCAGTTTACTTGGATCCACAAACAACACCCCTGGAAGCAGCAATCAAGAAATTAAAGAATGTATTGCATTTGTAAATCTTTCAAAAACCTGTTTAAGGTGTTAAAGAACAAAGATGTCACTTTGAGAAAAAAGATGAGCCTGACCCCAGTTGTGGAATTTTCAATTGGAACAGTGAATAAGGAATACTGGAGGAGAACTTTTGGATAATGGTGTTGACAAAGAATATTGACTATACCATGGACTATAAGAAGAACGAAAAATTGGTTTTTGAAGGCCAGGTTTCTCCTTCGCAAGATAGTGAGATATTGTTCCATGTTGTGGACTTATTGTCATAAAGGACCAGTCCTTGGAGAATGACATCAATGCTTGGTAAAGTAGAGGGTCAGTGACAAACTGAATATCCTCAATGAGATAAACTTTACAGAAGCAACAATAATGGGCTCAAACATAACAACCATTGTGAATATGGGGCAGGACCAGATAATGTTTCGCTTTGTTATTCATATGGTCTCTATGTGTCTGAACTGTCTTGATGGAATCTGACAACACGAATAATTAAGGATTAAGGTGTGAATAAGAAGTAAACATTAAGATGGATCTAAGTAATAAGGATGTTGTTGTTGTTGTTGTTACATTCCGTCGAGTTGGTTCCAACCAATAGCGACCCTGTATAGGGTTTCCGAGGAGCATCTGGTGAGCTTGAACAGCTGACCTTGTGGTTCAAACTGATTATGCAGTCCAGTGCATTAGCCAACAGTGTCACACCAGGATTTTAAATATTAAGGATGCCTTCACCTTGTTGTTGTTGTTAAGTGCCGTCGAGTCAGTTCCGACCCACAGTGACCCTGTATAGGGTTTCCAAGGCTGTAAATCTTTATAGGAGCAGAAAGCCTCATCTTTCTGACATGGAAATGCTGCTAGTTTCAAACTGCGGACCTTGAGGTTAACAGCCCGACTTGTAACCACTAGGCTATCAGAACTCCTTAATAAAGAATATATCTTAAGTCACCACCTTTAGTTTTCCTTGGGATGTGGTTTGAGTTCATTAGCTAGGAATACTTTTGGCAACGTTCTCTTTCTTGCTCTGGATCCTGCATGTGGCATATCTCAAAATGACCTCCAATTAGTGGGATTTGTAACCAATCACCTGACCTGATTCACCAGCTCATGTTCTTTTTGTATCAACAGGCTGCCATCTGACTTACTGATTTTAAACATAATTTTAATGTAAATTTAAATATAATTTCCATTTATAGTTATATTTTAAATATACTTTTCACTTATATTTTGTTAATAATAGATAGAGTCTTGGTGTGGTGCTGTGGGTCAATGCTGGACTGCAAAGTCACTTGAACTGCAAGGTCAGCAGTTCAACCTCACCAGGTGCTCACTGGAAACCCTGTACAGGGTTGCTTGCTAGGAGTCAGAACCCATGCACACTTAACACAACAGCAACAATAATAATATATGATTAATGTTACATATTTACATGATTTTTAAGAATATAATCTTCAGTTTAAATGTTGTTGGTAAGTGCCATTGAGTCAGTTCTGACTCAGTGACCCTGTAGAGGGTTTTTAAGGAATGGCTGGTGGATTTCAATTGCTGACCTAGCAATTTGCATTTGCTCTAGCATGTTTACACTGGATAACAAGTTGCTGAGTCTCTTCTGACATCCATTCTCTTATTTTCCTTTGTCCTTGTTTTTTTTAAATAATCTTTTGTGTTCTTCCTGTATGATTTTCTTGATGTCATCTGATACCTCTTCTGGTCTTAGTCATTAGCATCTAATGCAGCACATTGTTTCTAGAGATGATCTCTAAATTCAGGTGAGATACATTCAAGGGCCTGGTGTGATGCTGTGGGCTAATGCTTTGGACTGCAAAGTCGATTTGAACTGCAAGGTCACTGGTTCAAGCTAATCAGATGCTCCTTGGAAGCCCTATACAGGATTGCTATGAGTTAAAATTGACTTGATGACACTTAACAAGAATGATGGTTAAGGTCAAATTTTGGATCTCCTAGACATGCTATAATTTTCCTCACCCTCAACTTGCATGTAAGTAATTGATGGTCACTTCCACAGTATGCCCTGGCCTTGTTTTATCTAATGATATGGAACTTTCCTACTGTCTCTTCCACAGGTGTGCTCAACTGAATTCCTGCGCATTCCATCTGGTGAGGTTCATGTGGATAGCTGTCTTTTATGTTTTTTTTTAAAGTTATACCCAATAAATAAGCTATTTGTCTTGCAAAAATATACCATGTGCTCTCAAGCATCTTTCTATTACCAATGCCATATTTTCCAACTATGAATCCATTTCTTTGTTCCCAATCTTCAAATTTCAAGCATCAGTAATAACATGTTTTGATTGCATGTTTGTTCAATTTCAAACTGAAGAAATATATAGAATATTTCAATGTCATCATCACTGGCTTTAGTGGTTGGTGCATAAATATTAACTGATGTTCCTTGTATGCATATGGATACTATCCTATTGCAGACAGCATTTTGCTTCAAGATAGATCTTGAAATGTTTTTTGTAATGCTGTGTGTGACATCTTTCATCACCAATTTGTTATTCCCTGCATAGTAAGCCATGCAATTGTCAGATTCAAAATTATCAAAACCAGTTCATTTCAGCTCACTAATGCCTAGATTATCAATCTTTATACGTTTCATTTCATTTTTGACAACTTCTAATTTTCCTTGTTTCGTACTTTGTATATTCTATGTTCTGATTATTAATGGATATTTATAGTTCTTCTCATTTTGAATTGTACCTCATCAGCAAATAAAGGTCCTGAAAGCTTTATTCTATTTGTATCATCACAGTTAACTCTAATTTCAAGGGGGAGAAGTTCTCCAGTAGTATTTTGATCGGCTCATCTGACAATATTCTGATGCTATCCATAATGTTTCAACATTCAATATTCTGGTGCTATCTGAAAGTGTTTCGTTGCTAGTCATAAGGTTTTCAGTGTCTAAACATTAGTCAAGCATAAACCATATTGTCATTCAGAGACCTTAATTTATTGTGCAGAAAATGCTAAATGTTCTTTAGCTTATTTATTTATTCTTATCACTTATTGTGATAATTAAAGTTTGTGTCAAATTGACAATTTCAGGATTCTCGGTGGTTTTTCAGTTAGGATGTAGTAATCCCCTATGATTAGATATGCTATGAACATCCAGTCAATTGAAAGGAAATTTCCTCAGGTTTGTGACTTGCATCCAATATATTGGACACTCCAGCAAAACTTGCTGATTTTTGCTGAGTATGTATCCTGCATCTGGCTGGTCATCCAACCTCTGGTTCTTTGAATTTGAGATAGTGGACTTCTGTATTGCATACCCACTTTAACAGTCATCAGCAGCCTGCCATCTTACCTGCCCATCCTCCCTGCCTGGCATTTAATTTGTTTATCTTGTTTAAACAGTCCAGCAGCTATGTGATTCAGAAGCTTCCAGCCTTTCATCTGAGCCATGGACTTGGGACTTGCCCAACTCTGAAAAAATAGCACAGACTGTTAAAAGGACAAATCTGTTTTGGAAGAAATACAGCCAGAATGCTCTTTTAAAAGTCAAGGTAACCAGATTTTGTCTTTCAGACTTTGGACATATTATTAGGGGGAAGCTATCTTTGGAGAAGGATACCATATTCAGTAAATTTAAGGTTCAGCAAAAAAGAGGACCCCCAATAGTATGAAATGGCACAGTAGCAGCAGCAAAGGACTCAAAGATAACAATGATTGTGACTATGTCCCAGGGCCAGGAATTGTTTTGTTCTATTGTGCACAAAGTTGTTATGAGTTGGAAATTACTTGATGGCAC
>NW_006408852.1:1000466-1008140 GCF_000296735.1 Chrysochloris asiatica
ATGACAACTCTTTGCACCAAATGGAGGCTTATAGCTGTTTCTTCTCATTTTGAGTTGTGCCTCTTCAGCAAATGAATCTCCTGAAAACTTCATTCCATTTTAATCATCATGGTCAAGTCTATTTTGAGGAGGCAGCTCTATCTTAGTCATATTTTGAGTGCCTTCCAATCTGAAGGGCTCATCTTCTGTCAATATTCTGACAGTATTCTGTTGCTGTTCATAATGTTTCAATGTTCAATATTCTGATGCTATCTGACAGTGTTCCATTGTTGTTCATATATTTTTTCAGATACTAAACATTCAAAATTAATCAAAATTTCCTTCTTTCTAGTCTGTATTAGTCTGAAATCTCAAGTGAAACTTGTCTACCATACTTGATCCTGCTGGTATTTAAAATAATGGTAGCATAGCTTCCCAATTCACAGAGACATATAAACCACCACAGTACAACAAAATGACATATGAGTGGTAGATTTATCAAATACTACTCTTAAATATGTAAATTTGCGAAAAACATTTATAACATATGAGATAAGGAAATGGTTGGTGCCCATATATGTAAGAAACTCTCATAATTAACAACATAAAATATGGAGAAAATAATCAAAAGACATGAAGTCATTTATCCGAAGATGCAATGTAAGCGAAGAATAAAATATACAAAAATTTTGCCTTCCTTGGAAATAAAGGATTTTCAAGTTAAAATCATGAAGATATCTCATTTTGCACAGGTTTTACATTTATTAAATATTGATTTCATTGAATATTTACTAAAAATAAGAAATTATAACAAGATTTCCAGAAATTATTAAGATTGAGAATAAAATGCATGTTTTCCTGACACTAGCAAGTTAATAAAATGATAGAAGTGAAATAACATAAACATATATAATGTTTGACATTAGTACCTCCATTTAATTTTAAAGAGGTATTGATAATAGTTAATTATTAGAATGAAGAAAACATGGAAAAAGAGAAGAGTACTTGTTAATAGAAAAGATGTAAGATTTACTAAACTTGCTCAATCATCAACATATAAGAAATACCATTCTTTTGTTGTTGTTGTTCTTTTGAAATGGTATTAATCATGTTCTTTGTTTATAACATTGGAATAATGCTTATCACTTAAAACATTTTCACTCCACATATCTGTATTGTTTAATGTTGTTGTTGTTGTTGTTGTGTGCCGTGGAGTCGGTTCCGACTCATAGCGACCCTGTACAGGGTTTCCGAGGCTGTAAATCTTTACGGGATCGGAACGCCTCATCTTTCTCCCGTGGAACAGCTGGTAGTTTCAAACTGCTGACCTTGCGGCTCGCAGCCCAATTCGTAACCACTACGCTACCAGAGCGCCTCATGTTTCTCCCGTGGAACAGCTGGTAGTTTCAAACTGCTGACCTTGCGGCTCGCAGCCCAATTCGTAACCACTACGCTACCAGAGCTCCTTGTATTGTTTAATTCATGGTGATTTTTTTAAACAATCAATCATGTTTTTACATCTCAAAGAGTCCCAATTCATCATTATATCTGTCTCATAGCCAATTTTTCTTGCTTTAATAAAATGACGAAATACATTTATCACATGCAAAATAAGTTGAAGCCAGGAAATGATTTTTTTTTTTTTTTTTGGTTGACAATGAAAAAAAAATGGAGTGACATGATCACAACAGCATTTTGAAATTAATTTGTCTGTATGCAATTTGAGAGAATGTATGAAGAAAAAGACTGAGTTACATGACAATTAATACTGTCCATTATGAAAGAATAAGCAACTACATACAGATAGCAGCAGAAGAGTAAAGATGGTGAGATTGTTCAGAAGGCAAAATGAGTATGAAATGAACTTGATTTAACAGCTCATAAAGTGAATATTAATAGGGTGGAAAACACAGAAGAGGAAAAGATAAACCTTCTCTGTAGTGTATTGAGTTGATCTTTCCTACTACACGTGAAAAGATGAGATAAATCCAGTAAGCTAGTTAAGGAGAAGCAAACACCAACACAATTGAATTGTGTGTCGATAGATATTTAAGGCAGCTCAGAATAAAAACAGTAAAATAAATTGTGTTGATTGTGCTTGAAAATATGCAAATTATTCAGTGTGGAAATTATTTCTGGGAGAAGATGAATATTTTAAAGGATTATATTAACAAAGGAGTAAATAGAATTGGAAAATAGGAATAGCAGATGTTATCTTTTGTTTCTAGCTTGTCAGAGCCAGCAAGTCCTGTGTTCTCATTATTATTTAAATTCTTATTTCCCACCATCAAATGGGCATCAGGTGTTGGAAGTTAATCCCAATGCTGGATAGGAAATCTTCAAGTGGTATTTTACTCTTGATGTTTATCACCTAAATTTAGATAATTTAATTCCAATATTGTCAAAATTTTACCTTACAGTTATTGTTGTTAGGTGTCATCTAATCCATTCCATCCTATAGTCACCCTATACATAACGGTATGAAAAACTGCCTGGTCCTGCACCTTGCTCACAATTGGGGCTATGTTTGAGCATATTGTTGCTGTCACTGTGCCAACCCATATCACTGGGCATCTCCGTTTTTTCACTGACCCTCATCTTTACAAAATATGATGTTCTTCTCCAGCATCTGATCTGGCCTGAAAATATGTCCACAGAATGAGAAACAAAGTCTGATTGTCTTGGATTCTCCAGGAGATTCAGATTGTATTTCTTTCAACACAGACTTGTTTGTCTTTCTGAGAGTCCATGGGACCTTTAAAATTCTTCTCCAGTACCATAATTCAAATGAATAAATTCTTCTATAGCATCCCTTATTCTTTGTCCAGCTTTTACATACACATGAAGCTAATGAAAGTACAATGATTTGAGCCAGGGCAATTTAGTCCTCAAATTGACATCTTTACTCTTGAATGCTTTAAAGAGGCTTTGTGCAGCAGATTTGCCTAATGCAAGATATTATTTGATTTCTTCACTGCTGCTTCCATTAATGTTGATAGTGGTCTTCAATAGCTTCAAACACTTGTCTATTGATCATGATTTTATTTATTAATACATTTGTGAGGATTTTTGCTTTATTTACATTGAGGTGCAACCTATACTGAAGACTGTGGTCTTTGACATTCATTAGTAAGTATTTTAAGTCCTCTTTGCTTTAAGCAAGGAACCTTGTGTCATCTGCATATTGCAGGTTGATAATGAGTCTTCCTCCAATCTTGATATCACAGACTTCTTAATTTAATCCAGTTTCTCAGTATACTGATTGAATAAGTATGGTGAAAAAATACAACCCTGATGCACACCTGATTTTAAGCCATTCAGCAGCCACTTGTTCTATTTGAATGTCTACCTTGTTGTCTACAAACAGGTTCCTCATTAGCACAATTACATGACAGAAGAACCCAGAACAAAACACAGTTGAAAGTTTTTATGTAGTCAATAAAACAGAGGTAAATATCTTTCTGTATTCTCTGCTACCAGCCGAGATACATCTGATGCCAACATTGATATCCCTTATTCCACATCACTATCTAAAACCAACTTGAACCTCTGGCAGGTCCCTTTCAATGTATTGTTATAGCTGTTTTTGAATTATCTTCAGCAAAATTTTACTTGAATGTGATAATAATGATACTGACTGATGATTACTTCATTCAACTGGGCTACTTTTCTTAGAAATGAGCACAAGTATGGATCTTTTTACAAGTTGAACATCAGCCATTTCTTTTTAATACAGTGACTCTATATGCCCACAATTTTCTTTTGTTGCTTTCTTTGTCATTCACTGTTTTCCCAAGGTATTGAAAGCCAAAGATAGAAGTTTTCCTTCAGTTCTTTTCATTTGAGAAATGATCATGTTCTCTTCTTTTGGTTTTCTAACTCCGTATCTTTGCAATTTTCATTATAATATTTGATTTTGTTTTCTCCAACTACCCTTTGAGATTTTCACTTCTGTTCTTTTACCGTCTCATTTTTTTCCATTTGCTTTAGCATTTCTATGCTAAAGAGCAAGTTTTAGTCTTTTCTGACATTCATTTTGATATTTTCTTTCTTCATGTCTTCTTGGTGACCATTTGCTTTCTTTCTATATTATGTTCTTGATGCCATCCCACAACTCTTTTCTTTTTCAATCATTAATGTCTAATGCATCAAATCTTTTCTTGAGATGGCCTTTCAATTCAGGTGGAATATGTTCAATGTCATATTTTGGTTATTGTGGATTTTGAAATTTTTTTCTTCAGCTTTAGATTTTTTTGAAGATGAATGTATAATTACCAGCATAGTAAACCATGTGATTATCCAAAACAAAACTTACCTATAGCTGTCCATTTGTATCAATCGTCTGTCAGTTTGTCATACTGTGGTGGCTTGCATGCTGTTGTGATTCTGGAAACTATACCATTGGTATTGTAAAAACCAGCAGGCTCATGCACAGTAGACAGGTTTCATCTGAGCTTACAGATAAAGACAGACTAGGAAGAAGGAAAGACAGATTACTTCCAAATATTTAATCAATGAAAACCTTATGAATAACAGTGGAAGACTGTAAGCACCAGAATATTTAAACATGGTGAAAGCATCATATTATTGCCAGATATAGTGACAGAAGATAGGACTCTCAGGTTGCAAGACACTCAAAATGTGACTGGGAAGGGCTGCCTACTCAAATTAGAGGTGACCTTGATGATGCAAAATGATTAAAGCCCTTGGGACCTTCATTTTCTGATGGGGCACAACTCAAAATGAAGAGAAACAGTTGTAAAATCCATTAATGATCAAAACATGGAATGTGCAAAGTATGAATCTAGGAAAATTAGAAATTTTTAAAGATAAGTAATATAAAGCATAAACATTAATATCCTAGGCATTATTGAGCTGAAATAGACTGGTATTGGACAATTTGAATCTGACAATTATACAGTTTACTATGCCAGGAATGACAAATTGAAGAAGAAGGGTGTTATATACATCATTAAAAAGAACATATCAATATCTATCTTAAAGAACAGCTCTGTTTGATAATATCTTTACGACTACAAAGAAGACTAGTTAATATCACTATAATTCAAATATACACATCAACCATTAAAACTAGTGATCTCTTCAGTCAGAAATCAATCAAACATGCAATCTAAAGATCAGAAGACCAGAAGAGTTGTGAAATGACATCAAGAACATCAAATAGGAAGAAAGCAAAAGGTCATTAAGAAGAAAAGAAAGGGGCTTAATGGTGGGTTAGGGAGAAGTGCAGTGCAGACCTCCACCAGCAATAACACAGACTACCGGGCAAAGCAGGTTCAGGGGATGGTCTCAGAACACTGAACTACTTATAAAGTAATATTTAAATAGTTCAAAGGCTTACAGTTAGTGGAATTTGTAGCAGAAGTAAGAAAGGTGGTGTTTTCTGATCTGCAGCTGCTAGCCACTCCAGGATTGGCCATCTTGGGTATGACAGAGCAGCTGAAGGATCAGAGGAGCACTCCCATCACAGATGTCTGCACAATCCTCACAGATCAAGGTGTGGACACTTTTTTCCCCTCTGTTCATTGATCTCTTACTGTCTGCACACCTCCACTTTGGTGACTAGAGGGGATGCCCGAGCAAGTGGACATTCCTCCCACATCCCCAGAGGGTTCTACTAGGCATGTTCATGGATCTGCTCAGCAAACACCATGACACTCAGAATCTAAGAAGTGGGAAGAAACTGCTTAAAAATGAACTGTCTCCCAAAACAGCTACAGCCAGCCCTAAACTATTTACCACCAGGAAAAAGTCCTGAACAGGGATTGGGGAATGGGAGAGACACAGACTAAAAAGGAAACAGGGCAAAAATTAAATCCTGAGTTACATCATAAGGAGCAATAGTAACATCTTGAAATTTCTCAGGTGCTTTGAAAGCAACAAGCTGATAGAGGGGATTTAAAGTCATACTCCTAATTTTTGCTACTTTTTTTTTTTTTTTTACTTTTTAAATGCAATTATAGACTATAGTATCCAATCTGTTCTTTTTTATTTTGTTTTTTGTCCTTTCCTTGTTGTTGTTGTTGTTTTTTGGTCCTTGTTTTACATTCAGGGGGCTCTTTCACTCCCTACATTACCCAAGAAGAGACAGCAATTGTGGTCATATAGCCAAGCTGCAATCACACCTTGTAGAATCCCATCATTCAGGCAAGAACCAATACAAGCTGCTATATACCAGATAGACAGCCAACATCTGCTATAGTTACTTTGAATTGAATTATAAAAAATACTGAAAAGGGAAGTCTATATCCTGATCATATCTACTTGGAGGCAGTCAGAAATATGCATCAACATGCATTCATTAAATTATTGAAAACACGCTTAATTATTAAAGATGCCTAAGAAACAAATGATGATTTCTGTCCATGTTCTGAAAGAAGATAGAATAATTGAAATAAATGAGCTGCATGTAGATCTAGACTTCCGATTGGAAGGAGAGCAGGGTTTGGAACTGCCTGAGAAGGGATTCAGGAGAATGACATTGAGGTACATCAAAATACTCCACAGAGAGGTTGAGAAAAATAAGAAAAAAGCCAGGAAAGCACTATAGGAACGATCAAATAAGATAAGTACAGCATTAGAAACAATTAAAAATGTACATAAAGAGGTCAAATGATGAATAATAAAATATCTAAAATGGACAATACACTGGAAGAAAAATGGAGTAAAACTGAAGAGATGGAAGCCAGAATTAGCAAGCTGGAAGACAAATCTCTCAATACTGCTAAAATAGAAGAACAAACAGAAAAAATGTTTTAAAAAATCTGAATTAAGTCTCAGATTCATGTGGGACAATATGAGAGGTATAACTTAAGAACTGTTGGCATTCTGGAACAGAAAAAAAAATCACAGAGGAGATAATTGAAGAGCTGCTGGAAGAAAAATTCCCTAACATCCTGAAAAATGAAAAGATAAGCTTTCAAGAAGCTCAGTGAATTCCAGGAAGGATAGATCCCAAAAGAAAATTATGAAGACATATCATAATCATGCTCTCTAAAATCAAAGACAAGGAGAGAATCCTGAAAGCAGCTAAGGAAAAGAGAACTGTTACTTACAAGACAAGTAAATCAGATAAAGCTCTGATCTCTCAGCAGTAACCATACAGGCAAGAAGGCAATGGGGAGACATATATAAAACCCTGAAAGAAAAAAAAAACAAAAAAAAAAAAAAACTGCCAACCAAAAACAGTCTACGCAGCAAAGCAGGTAATCAAATATAATGGTGTAATAAAAATATATCCAGATAAACAGAAGCTAAGGGATTTTGTTAAAGCCAACTCAGCACTTCAAAACATCCTAAAGGGAGTTGTTTGAACTAGGAATCAGCAAGACCAGACACCAACCTGAAGTTGATATATGTGGCAACATCATCAGGAACTCATTCAACAGACAGAAGAGTCCAAAACAAAACAAAATTACAAGAATGAACGCAGAGGATCTGAGAGATCAGTCTACAATCAAAACAATTATAATGTGAAAGAAGGTAAGAACATATGAACAGACATCCAGGCATTGAGGAGTTCAGGTAGATGGCAAGATAAAATAGACCATGTAAATGGAGGGAAAAGATAATAGAATATAGAGTAACTTCAAAGAAAATTAACACTTCACAACATACCAAGTAAATGAAAACCCAACGAGAACATGGAAACAAAACAACTGTTTTCTGGCGGCC
>NW_006408852.1:1009464-1018545 GCF_000296735.1 Chrysochloris asiatica
TGAAGAATGAGTATTCAGGAACACTTAATTGTGTTCATGAAGAACTTGTATGAAGACAAAGAAACAGTTATTCAAATAGAACATGGAAACACTGAATGGTTTAAAATTAGGAAAGGTGTACACCAGGGTTGTATTCTTTCACCATATTTATTCAGGTGTACCTGCCCGAAGTCTTGGTATTTACAATAACCTCATATGATTGTGAAAGTTGGACAGTGAATATGGAAAACCATACAAGATATGATATGATACATTTGAGTTGTGGTGTTGGAGGAGAATATTGAAAGTACCGTGGGCTGCCAAAAGAACCAATAGATCCATTTTGGAAGAAGTGCAGCCAGAGTGCTCCTTGGAGGCCAGGGTGGCCAAACTTTGTCCTCAAACTTCGGACATATGTATGAAAATTGAGTTGCTTATTTCTAGTTCAAAATAATATTTATTTCTTTTAGCTTTAGAAATGTTGAACTTGAGAAATACATTCCATTTTAATTTTCTGACTTCAGGTCTTTGCACATTTTATTATAAAATTTTACTTTGTCTTCTTGGGTTGCCCTTATAAATTTTGTATTCAACTATTCTACTTTCATCATTTTTTTCCAGTGGCATATTTTTTTTTTTTTGTCAACATTTAAGAGAAAGTTTCAGAGTATCTTCTGACATCCACTTTGGTGTTTTTCTTTTAATTTATTAATTTTTAAAATTACCTTTTACTTTCCTCATATATGATGTTCTTGATGAATCATACAACTGCTCCAGTATTCAGTGTAAAAAATAAAATACTGCCCAGATGCTTTCTTCATTTGAGAATTCCACCAAACATTTAGAGAAGAGTTTTCATTGATCTGTAGATTATGTAAAAATATATATGGACATTATTCTGTTTGTTCCTCTGAAACTCCATGATACTTTCAATATTCCTTGCCAACACCATAATTTAAATGTTTGGATTCTTCTATGGTCTTCCTTATTCATTGTCCAACTTTCACATGCATATATATGTTGTTGTTATTAGGTGCCATTGAGTAGCTACCAACTCATAGTGATCCTATGCAAAACAGAATTAAACACTGCATAGTTATGGGTCAAACTCACAGTTGTTCTTAACCTGAACCCATTGCTGCTGTCATTGTGCCAGTCCACTTCACTGGGGATCTTCCTCTTTTTCTCAGACCCTCCACTTTACCAAACATGATATCCTTCTGCAGTGATTGGCCCCTCCTGACAATATGTCTGAAGCATGAGAAATGAAGTCTGGGCATCCTGGCTTCCAGGATCTCTGTCTATAATTCTCCCAACACAGATCTATTTGTTCTTTTGGCAACCCATGATACATTTAATATTGTCCTCCAACACCATTACTCAATTGTATCAATTCTTCTATGGTCTTTTGTATTCACTGTCCAACTTTCACATACATATAAGGTTATTGAAAATACCATGACTTGGGTCAGGTGCACTTAGTTCTCAAACTGACATCTTTGCTCTTCAACACTTTAAAGAAGTCTTGTGCAGAAGATTTGTCTAATGCAATACATCCTTTGATTTCTTGACTGTTGCTTCCATAAGTGTTGATGGTTGATCTAGCAAAATGAAGTCATTGACAACTTCAATCATTTCTCCTCTTATATGGATGTTGTTAATTGGTCCAGTGGTGAAAATTTTAGTTTACTTTACATTGAGATGCAAACCATACAGAAGAGTGTGGTCTTTGATCTTCATCATTAAGTATTTTAAGGTCGTCTTTGCTTTCAGCTAGCAAGGTCGTCTGTATATCGCAGGTTGATAATGCATCTTCCTCTAATCCTAATGCCACATTTTTCTTCATAAACTCCAGCATCTATGATTATTTGCTCAGCAGATAGATTGAATAAGTTTGTTGAAAGAATACAACAGTTACGTACAACTTCACTAATTTTGAGCCATTCAGTGTTGCCTTGTTCTGTTCCAGTAACTATTTGTTTGTCTATGTACAGGTTCTGCATGAGTACAATTATGTGTTCTGGAATAGTCAGTCTTTGCAATGTTATCCATAGCTTGTTATGATCCACACACTATAAAGCGGTATTCAATAATGCACAGGTAAACATCTTTCTGGTATTCTCTGCTGTCAGCCAAGATCCATCTGACATCAGCAATGATACCCCTCATTCCATGTTGTCTTATGAATCCAACTTGAATCTCTGGAAATTCTCTGTATTGATTGCAGTCATTTTGTGTCACCTTTAGTCAAATATTATTCGCATGGGACATTAATAATATTGTTTGATGATATCTGCATTACATTGGGTCACCTGTCTTTGGAATCGGCATAAATATGGATGTCTTCTGTCATTTAGCCAAGTTGTTGTCTTCCAAATCTCTTGGCCCAGTTGAGTGAGTGCCTCCAGTGCCGCATCAGTTTGTTGAAAGATTTCAATTTGCATTCCATCAATTCCTGGTTCATTGTTCTTTACCAATGATTCCAATGCATCTTGGACTTCTTCCTTCATGATCATTGGCTTTGATCATATGCTACCTCTTGAAATAGTTGGACACTGACCATTTTTGGTTTCCTTGTTGTTGCTATTATGAAGTGCCATCGATTCAGTTCCCACCCATAGAAACCCTGTCCAGGGTTCCTGAGGAGTGACTGGTGAGCTAGAGCTGCTGTCCTTGCATGTCAAACTGACTTTGCAGTCCAGCACATTAATCCACATTGCCACATCAGGCTTCCTTGTAGGTATTTGGATTTTATCCTATAGTGGCTGATGTTGATATGTTCTTTTTGATGATTAATGCAACACCATTCCTCTTTAATTTGTCATTCCATGCATACTAAACCATGGGATTGTCAGATTAAAAATGGCCAATACCTATTCATTTCAGCTTCATTTTTTTCAGATCAATCATCAACACTCATGGAAGTAGCAGTCAAGAAATCAAACAACATATTGCATTAGGCAAATCTGCACAAGATCTTTGTAAAATGTTGAAGAGCAAAGATGTCAGTTTGACACTAAGGTGTGCCTGTCCCAAACCATGGTATTTTAAATAACCTCATATTAATGTGACAGTTGGAAAGTGAATACAGAAGACTGTAGAAGAATTGATGCATTTGAGTTTTGGTATTGGAAGACAATATTGAACTCCAACATGGACTTCAAAAGAACAAATTGATCGGTGTTGGAAGAAGCACAACCAGAGTACTCCTTAGAAGCCAGGATGGCCAGACTTCATCTCTCATACTTTGCACATATTGTCAGGAGGGAACAATCACTGGAGACAGATATCATGGTTGGTAAGGTGGAAGGTTGGATAAAAAACAGGAAGACCCTCAGCGAAATGGATTGGCACAATGGCAGCATCAATGCATTTAGGTATAGCAATGATTGTGAAGTTGGCCCAGTATCAGGCAGTGTTTCATTCTGTTGAGCATAGATTCACTATGAGTCAGTACCTACTCGATGTCACTTAACAACAACAATGACTAGGATATCAATGTTTATGTGTTTAATTTCATTTTGACAATTTCCAATTTTCCTGTATTCATATTTCATACATTTTATATTCTGATTATTAATGGGTGCTTATAGCTGTTTCTCATCATTTTGAGTTGTGCCCTATCAGCAAATGAAGGTCTCAAGAACTTTACTCCATTCACATCATCACAGTCAAATGTATCTTGAGGAGGCAGCTCTTCCCTAATTGGATTTTGAGTGCTTTCCAAACTGAGGGGCTCATATTCTGGCACTATATCTGACAATATTCTGGTGCTCTCCATCATATTTCAATATTCAGTAATCTAGTGCTGACAGTGTTACCCTACTCTTCATAAGTTTTTCTATGAATTTTCCTCTGAAACCTCAGCTGAACCCTCTCCTCCATGGGAGACGCCGCTGGTATTTAAAATACCACTGGCATAGCTTCCATAATCACAGCAACACACAAGTCACCACAGTATGACAAAATGAGAGATGAGTGGTGGTAGTAGCTCACTACTAGCCAGCTTTTCAATCAGTAAAGATGACTGTTATCCAGATAACCACTGACTCAAATTGCTGAGGACAGGTTATATTTATTATGTATGAGTACCAATGATGAGGGAACACACAGGAACAATCAGAAATATGTAGTATATCATTGTTGTTGCTAAGTATCATTAAGTTGGTTCTGACTTGTAGAGATCCTGTATAGTATTTCTAAGAAATGGCTGGAGGGTTTGAATCACTGGCCTTGCAGTTAGCATTCATGTGTTTTTTCTTCAGCTCCCCATTAGGACTCAATGGTATAAAGCTTGATTAATTTATCTATATGTTTAGAAGTTTATATACACATTGGTCTGCTGAATTAATTTGTCTAAATTTAAAAAAGTATTATTATTGTATTAATCATATAGTATTATATGTAATAGTTATTTCATAGGATTCCTTTTAAGAAACTAATTTTTTTGTGTTAAAATAAAGTGAAGTTAATTTTGTTTCATCAGTAAATTCATAATTTAATTCAACTTTTTTCCACTGTGTCAAAATGTTCCAAGGAACTCTATGATTTTTAACTTCAAAAGGCAAAATCATTGAAATTTTTCTGATTTTTTTTAACTCCCACTAATATGTTTCTAAGTAAATTAATGTTTCTTTTACAGTAAAACATTCAAAACACTATAATAATACCTCTGAAAACTAAATGGAGAAAAATGTATTACTTGATACTTGCAAAGGCATTCATTTAAATGCTGACTTATTCAGATTTTCAGTTTACTGACTTCAAGTATTAGTCACACACTCATACTCAGGAACATGTACGTGGGCACTTACATTAATATATATCTTGTGTGGGACTGTGCCTATGTGTGTATATTGTCATTGTTGTTGTTGAGAGCCGTTGAGTCAGTTCTGTATAGCAATGCTGTATAATGTATCCCAGGGACAACTGGTGGGTTTGAACTGTGACCTTGTTATTAGCAGTTAGTGCTTATCTTACAATGGCACACCAGGACTCTATTAATATGTATAGATATATTTAGTATGACTACTTAAAGGTATAAACTGTATCATTGCTTTTACTCACTGTGTCAAAAGCTAAAAAATGTATAAACAATAATAGAACAATTCAATTATTTGTACTGAAGAACAAGGACCATGAATTATGATTAGTTTACAATATTTTTTTATTTATAGAGAAAACTTTAATGCAAAGATCAGAGGCAGTGAAAAACCTGTGATTTTTAAGATGAATGAAGTCAAACCTGGAAGTTGTGGAATTGTTACAAACTCACTGTATGACTTAGAGTATTTATAAAAATCTGAGGGTTTTTTAGTTATATATAAAAGCATTGATAAAGAGCAGCAGAATTGAGTACATTTTGAAACGTCAACACACTGTAATGAATGAATTTTAGAAAAACAGATTAAGTGAAAAAGACCAATAAGCTATATTTGAAAAAGATAGACAAAATATTAGAAATACTTGCATAAAATAATTGGAAGATTACAAAATATAATGAATAATATTGCTTTACAATAAAACAATGGACAGAAATCCAAAGGTTTTCCTATGGTTTGGAGCCTAACTGCCTTGGAGAATTACTTATTAGAAGCCATGGGCTGGAGTTTTTACAATGCTTTTGAAAATCCTGTGGTTTAAAGCAGCACAAAATAAATCCTGGAAATGCCATACCAAACACTCAGCACTTTGGAATGGATGCTTAAAAACCCACATCCTTGGAATGAGAGAAATTATCAACTGCAAAAGCAAAACCCACAAATTGACCAAAGTGCTGAATCACTGAAATGACCTAGCAAATTTAATCTTTGACAAGGATATTGAATTTTTATTATCTTCCAATATAGGACAGAAGCAAATGCTAATCTTCTCTACAAGAAGACAATAGCATGCGAACCACAAATTGTTTCTGCCATTTCTTGGAAATCAATATCCAAAACAAGGTCAATATCCAAAACCCTAAGAAGATAAAATAACATAAACCTGAATCAGCAAAGAACAGAAAATAGAAATAGACACACAAGATACTCAGATGTAGGAATTATAAGGCAATTAACTTCAAACTACCTGTGCTTTTTTTATTCCATGAAGTAAATGTAGAATTAAATATTTGAATGGAGAATTTTAATATAAAAATATAAGTACTAAATAGAAATTCTGGTCCTTAGAAATATAAAAGTAATGAAAATTGCTATTAGGTTTCCAATGTATACATGTACAGGTTCATTCCAAACAAAATGTGTTTAGACATGCCTCTGAGATAAGTGGATGACTAGAGGCAAGTTCTCACCATCATATGCTTATCCCATCACAATCCCTTTAAATAAATAAAAAGAGGCCGAATGAAATACTGGCTTCCCACAGAATCTGTGGGCCAGCTACATTCAAGACAGAGTGGTCAGGTCAAAAGTTTATGGAGAATTTTTGGAGGGTTAAATAAGTACTCTTGATAGGTTGTTTCAAACCATGCAGAATAATCAGAGGGCCTTATTTTCTAGAATTTATAAGAAAATAGGAAACTGCATTTTTAAAGAAAAAAGGCCAGAAATTTTATACCGAGAAGCTTTTTACATCATGACAATGTACCTGCTCATTCTTGGAAAGTAGTAAGGGTGGTCCTACAAGAATTTCATTCAGACATCCTACCCCATCTTCCCTCAAGGAGTGATCTTGTCCCTTTAGACCTATTTTTGTTCCCATGACTCAAACAACATTGTAAATAAAAATGATTTGAGTCCTCAAGGATGCCCAAACTGCTGTTTTCATGTGGTATCAATTGAAAAGTGAAGAATTCTTTAGGGAAGGGATTGTTGTTAAGTGTCATCGAGTTAATTATGACTCATAGCAACCCTGTATAGTTACCCTAAACACAGGAGAATGAAACACTGCCCAGTCCTGTGGAAACCTAACAATCGTTACTATGTTTGAGCCCATTGCTGCTGACACTGTGCCAATCCATCTATTTGGGGGTCTTCCTCTTTTGTGCTGACTCTCCACTGTACCAAACTTGATATCCTACTGCAGGGACTGGTCTCTCCTGACAATATGTCCAAAGTATGAGAGACTAAGTCTGGTTATCCAGGAACCTGTAGTATCTCCAAAGTATAAGAGATGAAGTCTTGCCATCCTCGCATATAAGAAGCATTCTAGTTGTACTTTTTTATCACAGATTTGTTTGTTGTTCTAACAGTCCATGGCACTTTTAATATTCTTCAACACCATAATTCAAATACATAAATTCTACAGTCTTCCTTATTTACCCATGGATTGGATCAGTCACACCTTAGTGCTCAAACTGACGTCTTTGCTCTTCAACACTTTAAAGAGGTCTTCTACAACAGATTTGCCTAATGTAATATGCTGTTTCATTTCTTGACTGCTGCTTCCATGAGTGTTGATGGTGGTTCTGGAGAAAAATTAATCTTTTGTCCATTGATATGGATGTTGTTTATTGGTCCAGTGGTGAGGATTTTTGTCTTCTTTATATTGAGGTGCTGTGGTTTTGATCTTCATTGGTAAGTATTTTGAGTCCTCTTTCCTTTCAGCAAGCAAGGTTGTATCATCTGCATATCGCAGGTTGTTAATGAGTCTTCCTCCAATCCTGATGCCATGTTTTTCATAATATAATACAGCTTCTCTAATTATGTACTCATAATACATATTGAGTAAATATGGTGAAATAATACAACCCTTGCTCACACCTTCCTAAATTTAAATTACTCAGTGTTCCCTTGTTTTGTTCCAACAACTGCCTTTTGGTCTATGTCCAGTTTCCTCATAGGTGCAATTAAGTCCAGAATATTTATTCTCTGCAGTGTTGTCTATAGCTTGTCATGATCCACACAATCAAAGCCTTTACATAGTCAATAAAGCACAGGTAAAACTTGGGAGTTTTTTTTAAAAAAACAGAAAAACTTTGAAGGTATGATTTGCTGGGCATATGGGGAGAGTGACCCACCCTAAGATCTGACAACTCATTCCTTCCAAAGAAAATTTTTTTGTAATGTCTCAGAAGTTTTCACAACCTTCCCCTCCCCCGTATGCTCCATTGCAAAAATGGCTGCAAGCATACATCGACAGAGAACTGCCAAAGGTTCAAGTCAGATTCAGAATACAACATGTGGTAAGGGATGTTATTATTGACGTCAGACGGATCTTGGCTGAAAGCAGAGAGTACTAGAAATATGTTTACCTGCTTTATTGGCTATGCAAAGGCTTTCAACTGTAATTTTATATTGTCTTTATAGCCAATATATATTTGATTAAGTCATTCAAGATTCAGTTTACAAGGACTAAAGGAAAAGTTATATCCATATTAGCATGCAAATGTTCAGAGAAATATTAATTATTTGCCTATCAAAACTCTTTAGCTTCTTAAAATGCGGTTTTTTGTATCAGTTGTTGTTGTTGCTGTTAAGTGCTGTCAAGGTGGTTATGAAAAACCCCATAAAGGGTTTCTAATGGGCACTTGGTGGGTTTGAACTGCCAATCTTGTGGCGAGCAGTTCAGTGCTTATGCTGCAGAGTCACATCAGGACTCCTTTGTGTCAGTAGGTGGGCCAAAAAAGAAATGCTCCTATTTGTTAAGATATTGTATGAATACTGGTAAATGAAATATTTACATGTGGTTATAGTACATAGAACAGCAGTACTGGTGACAGAGACTTAAGCTTGAACTGCTTTCAGAACAGTTTGAGGTTTGAACCTACCAGCCACTCCCCAGGAGAAAGATGGGGCTCTCATTTAAATGTTTACATTCTTTGGAACTCTAAGGTGCAGTTTTCTGTTCTATCAAGTTGCTATGAATCAGACTTTACTAGATGGCATGGGATATAACATATAGAGTTGCTATGTGTAAAAATCGATTCAGTGGCACACACAACAAAGTAATATGAAAGTAAAGTTTGGTTTGTTTTCCCAGCCATCAACTTCCTGTTCAGAAATGACTGAGGACATTAAATTGTCGGAGGCAAAATAAGGGGAACATCTGAGCCAAGCGTCAGTCATGCTCTCCTAATCTAACCCAAGCAAAAAGAAACAGAACCATTTGTTCAACTTGACAGAGAAGAAGTTAAATTGATACGCTTCCTATTGAAAAAAA
>NW_006408852.1:1018645-1021840 GCF_000296735.1 Chrysochloris asiatica
AAAAAAAAAAAAAAAAATTGGGGGGAAAATATGACATCAAACTATAAAAATAGCAACATGTTCAAGAGAATAGTTTGCAAATATAAAGAGATAATGTCCAAACTATGGGACTTTGATCCCTTTTCACTTTGACTTTTCTGAGTGAAAAATATTTCAGATACATCCAAAACCTCTTCTTTGGGACACTGGGCATGGAGGAGACAAGATATGATAGCAAAATAATTACCAATTAGCTGATACTAGTAGACAACAGTTATCTGAGTTTATGAAGCTATTTGTCTTCCACTCAAGAGACAGCTTGGAAAAACTCTAAAATTGTTGTTTAATGCTCCAAACACCTTTTACCTTTCTTCTCTACTATTCTTAGCCTATGTCTTTAATCCTTTTGGTTATAGGTATTGAGTCTTTGCAATAGATACAAAGAAGAATCGGTGAACGATAAAAGTGGTAGACAGCCTTTTTCATTTAACAAGAATTAAAAAAACAAAAACAGAAAATCTACCTTAGTCAAAAGCTTTTCTCAGAACATTTGTGCTTATATCTCAATGTGTATTGCTATCTCACATGACCATGCTACCTGCAAGGATGCCTGTAGCTATAGCATACAGTTTTCTGCCTCTGCCCGTTGGTACTCCAAGCCATGCAAGGATTCTATTATTATGGGGGAGTAGAATATAACTAGCAGTGTTTGCTACAGAGCATGTTTAAATTTTTAAATGGCTAACAATGGACTCAATACTATTACTATTGTAGAAACAAACTTTATAGAAGATTTTTGTATTTTTCCATTGTGTATATTTTACATCATTAATAACACTACACACCATGTTCAGCTTGCTTTATTTATGAATTGGGATCAATTTTATCAACCATTTTTTTCTTGAAACTATCCTACAGATATTTAATAAAACAAAAATAAATTTATCTGATACAGCCCTTATAAATTTAAAAACATTCTTCCAATATATAAAAAAAAGAATGTTTTTCATTTATGTAATTATTATAAAAACACAGAAGAATTCTAGTCAAAATGCCATAGAAAATATGTTTTAAAATATGTCTTTTCTGAACATATGGTAAAAATAGGTGAATTATTTAAAAAAAAAGAAAAAAAAAAACAGAGAGAAGACCAAATTAAAAAAATAACATAAATTTACTAATGGATCAGAAACAAAAGAAAATCTCAACAAGGTCTAGACAATGCCTAGGACAAGGTAAACTCCAAGACTTAAGGCAAAAGAAAAACAAAACAAAACAAAATAAAAAACAGTGGCTAGAATTTAGTTGAGGAGTCAAATATCTGTTTGAATTATGGGGACCAAAGTGAGTTTCACTGCGTGAAACTTATAGATCATGTATCTGTGAAAGAAAACTACAAAATCATTGCTCAAAGCTGCATTTCCTTCAAGCAGTCTACCTAAGAAACCAAAAAGAGGCAGCTGAAGCCTCAAAGCAAAGAAATTATTGAGGTTTCCTACTAGCTTAGTAAGTTATCAGCAATACCCCAATATAGTTGTTAGATAGGGGTCCTGAGACTATTTCCACACTGAGGAATCTATAACATAAATCTTTAATAATCTAACATAAAGCTAATATAGATTTTATAAGAAAGTCACAGACAAGGGTTTATGAATTCAGACTGTTTCTTAACTCTAAAATTTCTTCACACATCCCACTAGAAGCATTCCATAAAACTTTTATCTAACTTGCTTTCAATTCCATTCCTTTCTCTTCAGATCCCTTTCCAGTTGTCTAAATAAGGGTTGTTGGTTTTTTTTAAGTACTTATCTCAAAATAGATTCCTGGGAATCCAGAAATGAAACCATCTACATATAGACAACTGACCTTTGACAAAGGACCAAAGCACACTGAGTGGGAAAAACATAGTCTTTTCAACAGATGGTGCTGGCAGAACTAGAAATCAATATGCAAAAGATTAAAACAAGACCTTTACCTCACATCATATATAAAAACCAACTCAGCATGGATTAAAGACCTAAATGTGAATCCCAGAATTATAAAGGTCATTAATGAAAAAAATAGGGACAAAAGGGCACACACAGACTATTGGCTGTGAAAATTACATAACAAAATAAGACAAAATAGATGATTGGGACAGTCTAAAAATTAGAAACTTATGTGCATCAGAGGATTTCATCAAAAGAGTGAAAATCAAGTCCATGGAATGGGAAAACTCTTTTGCAATGACATATCAGATTAGGGGCTAATTTCTAAAATTTATAGGAAGGTCGGTGTTTCAAGCTCACCAACTGCTCCTTGGAAACCAAATGCAGGGTAGCTATGGGTCGGAATCATGGCACTTAACAACAACATAGCAAACTAAAACACTTCTACAAGAAAAAAAAAATTAACCCAAATAAAAAAAGGGCACAGGACATGAACAGACATTTCACCAAGGAAGAGATTAAGGAAGCCAACAAACATATGCAGAAATGTTCAGGATCACTAGCCATTATCTATAATGCAAATCTAAACAACAATGAGATATCATCTCACATCAACAATAACAGCAAAGTTCAAAAATGCAGATGACAATAAATACTGGAAAGGATGTGGAGAGACTGGGACCCTGCTGATGGGAATGCAAAATGCTCCAACCATTCTGGAAAACAAGGAATTTCCTCAGAAAGTTGGAAATAGAAATACCATATGATCCAGCACTTCCTCTACTTGGTATATATCCACAAGAAATACAAACCATAACATGAGTAGTTTTCATATTCATATCAGCACAATATTCATAGCAGCACTATTCACAGCAGCAAAAAGATGGAGACAGCTTAAATGGCCATCAATGGAACAATGGATAAACAAACTTTGGTACATACACACAATAGAATATTATTCTACCTTGAAGAATAACAAGGTAGTTGCAAGTCACCTTATAACATGGATGAACCTTGAGGACATTATACTGAGTGAAATTAGTCAGTCACAAAAGTACAAATATTACATAAGACCATTATTATAAACACTTATGTATAGATACCCATACTAAAGGGGGAGGAAATTCTTTGTTAGTTACCGGTGCGGTTATAGTGGGTGATTTGGTGGAGGTAGAGGGAGGTGATGGTAGAACACAGGGTAGAGGGCAGACACATCATAGTTTGGGTGTTGGTGAGGGCAATATAGAAGATAGGAGAGCGGGGTGGAAGAACCAGGTAGATAGGGGAA
>NW_006408852.1:1033213-1037827 GCF_000296735.1 Chrysochloris asiatica
ACTCAATGGCTTTTGATTTTGGATCATGACAAGCTATGCACCATATTGTAGAGACAGTGCATTCCTAAACACTTAGTTGTGCTCATGAGAAACCTGTGTATAGACCAAGAGGCAGATATTAGAACAGAACAAGGGGAAACTGAATGGTTTAAAATCAGGAAAGGTGTGCATCAGGATTGCATTCTTTCACTATATTTATTCAATTTTAAAGCTGAACAAATAATCTGAGAAACTGGATTATACAAAAAAGAACAGGGCATCAGGATTAGATGTAGACTCATTAGTAACCTGCTATATGCAAAGGAGTCCTGGTGTGGTGCTGTGGGTTAATGCACTAGACTGCAAAGCTGTTTGAACTACAAGATCGGTGGTCTAAGCTCACCAGCTGCTCCTCGGAAATCCTATACAAGGTGGGTATAGGTCAGAATCAACCAAGGGCACTTCACAACAACAACAAATATGCAAAGAATACAACCTTGATTGCTGAAAGCAAAGGGGACTTAAAACACTTACTGATAAAGATCAAAGACCAAAATCTTCAGTAAGGGTTGCACTTCAATGTAAAAACACAAAAATCGTCACCACTGGACTGATAAATAAGATTGATAAATGATAAATGGGGTAAAGTTTGAAGTTGTCAAAGACTTCATTTCTGCTTAGATCCACTATCAACCCTAATGGAAGCAGCAGTTAATAAATCAAAGGATTTCATTAGGCAAATCTGTTGCACAAGACCTCTTTTAAAGAGTTCAAGAGCAAAGAAGGCAGTACAAGGACTAAAATACATGTAACCCAAGCAATAGTATTTTTAATAGCCTCATCTGCAAGTATAAGTTGGACAAAGAATAAGGAAGACCTTAGACTGATTGATGCATTTGAGATATGGTCTTGGAGGAGAGTATTAAAAGTACCATGGACTACCATAAGAACAAACAGATCAGTGTTGGAAGAAGTACAAACAGAATGCACCTTAGAAGACTGGATGGCCAGATTTAGCTCTCCTATTTTGGACACATTATAACAAAAGACAAATCCCTGTAGAAGGACATCATGCTTGGTAAATTGGAGTATCAGAGATAAAGAGAAAGATGCCCTAGGAAATGAATAGACAGAATATTAGTAGCAATGGACTCAAGTGTAATGATTGTGAGGTTGGTGTAGGTCTGGGCAGTGTTTTGTTGTATTGTGTATTAGGTTGCTATGAGACGGAACTGACTTGATGGCACCTAACAATAACAGAAATGGGGTACTTCTGAAAAGATTTACAACCTCTGAAAACCTATACTGTTTCACTATGAATTAGAACCAAGTCAATGGCACATAACAAATAGGGATTTTCAAAACAGTTTGTGGAAAAATAAATTTAAAAGATAATGGAATTTTTCACCCTTCTTTTTGAAGACTCTGGAATATATAAACAGTAACTTTGGCACTGCTATTCCCATGTCTTATAAGCTGAGTTCTTTAGAGGAGAAAAACCATTAAAGTTTTATTATGTTCATATAGAAAGAAATTTGTCTTACAAAAATTGCTCAGTTGATTGCAGAGGCTGGCAATTTGCAAGTATACAGGTCAGATGTTAGTCTGGAGCCTTCTTCCTAACTCATGAAGTAGGCAGGAATGGTGGGAGGCCACTGGTTCTAATACAAAGAACCAAGGGGCAGATGAGGACAAGTCAGATACATGATCCCGATCCAGAAAAAGGCAGAAGAAAGGCTATACAGACCTGCTACAGCAAATAAACAAACAAATCAAATGAAACAGAGGCAGATGATAGTCTTGGAACCTTGAGCTTTTGATGAAGAGATAGTGAAGTGGACTGAATGCTTATTAGGAAAGAAAGTTCAACCAATGTGGTAAAACAAGGAGAAGATCCGACACGGCTATCTTAAGCTTTTTTAAGCTATCTTAAGTTGTTTCAGAGACAAGACAGAATACTGGCAATGCACAAACAATGCCTAATGGAGATAAAACTCTTTTTCTGTTTTTTTTTTTTTTTTTCTTTACTATTTTCTTAGTGTCCAATTTTTGTTTTCCTTCTCTTGTGTGTGTGTTTCCTCTTCTTGTTTCAACTAACAGCAGACAGCTAACCGGCCCAGACAGACTATTCACTACTAATACCAGGTGGTAAACAGAAGATAAACAACAACAACCAACATCAACAAGATCCATCTCAAGCTTAGCTACACAAATGAAACAGATAATGGTATACATGATTCCATTAACCAATCATATGCGCCAAAGGGCAGTTGGTCAGTGTCTAAGACTACACCAACATACAAGTATCAATTTAATACAAATACAAAAATGCCACAATGTTTCTGAAGCAACAGATCATTTTGATCTACATGAAGAACAACACATAGTGGCTCAAACAAATGACCAAAAGGCAGAACTAGAAAATGCTTTTAAGGAAATAAAGGCATTGGAAGTACCTGACAAAGAATTTATGAGAAAAATATTTAGGTAACTCTTAGTGATTGACTGAAATGCTGAGGAAAACAACACAGAATTCAGGAAAATATTTGTGCAAGCCCAAAGAAACAAAGAGAAACAAAAAAGATTGAAAAAATGATTGGAGATAATACAGAACCTTCAAATAAAAATCCATTCAAGAAAGGGAAATTAAATGCATCCAAACTGACAAAGAAGTAAAACTATCTCTATTTGAAGAAGATATGATGCTATACATAGAACAATCCAAAAGATTTAGCAAGAAAATTATTTGAATTCATTGAAAGATTCAGTGAAGTGGCAGGGTACAAGTTCAATATACAAAGATCGGTTTGATACCTCTACAATATTGAAGTCAGCTTTGAAAATAAAATCAGAAAAACATTACTATTTATAACCCACTCACCCAAAATATGAAACTTTTAAAAGTTTATGTAACCAGAGAACCAAAAGCAACCTATTAAAAGAAAACTACAAAACTATAAGAAACCAAGACACTTACAAAAATGCAAGAATATACCTAGTTCATATTCTCATTTTCAAGGAAGTTTTGTTGTTGTTCTTAGGTGCCATGCAGTCAATACTGACTCATAGCAACCCTATGTACAGCAAAACGAAACACTGCCTGTTCCTGGGCCAACATCACAATTGTTCCTGTGCTTGAACCCATTGATGTTGACTCTTTGTCATTCCATATCTCTAGGGTTCTTCCTCTTTTTTTCTGACCCTCCACTTTACCAAACATGTTATCCTTCTCCAGAGAATGGTCCCTCCTGACAATATGTCAGAAGTATGAGAGACAAACTTTGGTCATCCTGGCCTCCAAGGAGCACTCTGGCTGCACTTCTTCAAATACAGATCTGTTTTTCTTTTGGCAGCCCACAGCACTTTCAATATTCTCCTCCAACACCAAAACTCAAAAGCATCTACGGTCTAATTCACTGTCCAGCTTTCACATACAAATGAGATTATTGAAAATGCCATCACTCGGGCCAGGTGCACCTTAGTCCTCAAGCTAATATCTTTGCTCTTCAACACTTTAAAAAGGTCTTGTGCAGCAGATTTGCCTAATGAAATACATTGTTTGAGCTCTTGACTGCTGCTTCCATGAGTGTTGATAGTTGATCCAAAAAGAATGAAGTCCCCGACAACTTCAATCTTTTATCCACTGTTAAGAATGTCGTTTATTGGTCCATTGGTGAGGTTTTTGTTTTCTGTACATAGAGATGTAATCCTTACTGACAGCTGTGCTATTTGAGCTTCATCAGTAAGTATTTTAAGTCCTCTTGTTTTCAGTAAGCAAGGTTTATCATCTGCATATCACGGGTTGATAATGAGTCTTTCACCAATCCTGATGCCACATTTTTCTCCATATAACCAAGCTGCTCAGATTATTTGCTCAGCATACAGGTTGAATAAGTATGGTGAAAGAATACAACTCTGTCGCACACCTGTCTTCATTTTAAACCATTCAGTGTTTCCATGTTCTGTTATAACAACTGCCTCTTGGTCCATGTACAGATTCCTCATGAACACAATTAAGTGTTCAGGAATACTCATACTTTGCAATGTTGTCCCTAGCTTGCCATGATCCACACAATCGAAAGCCTTTGCATGGTCAATAAAGCACAGGTAAACATCTTTCTGGTATTCTCTGCTTTCAGCCAATACTCATCTGACGTCATCAATGAACAAATGCTCATTCCACGTCTTCTTCTGAATCCAGCTTGAACCTCTGGAAGTTCTCTTTCAATATATGCTTGCAGCCGTTTCTGTATTACAGTAAAACTGTACTCACATGGGATATCAAAGGTATTGTCTGATGACTTCCACATTCCAAAGGGTCACCACTCTTTGGAATGGGCACAAATATGGATCTCTTGCAATCAGTTGGCCAGATTTCTTCCAAATTTCTTGGCATAGATGAATGAGTGCCTCCAGTGCCGCCTCACTTTCTTGAAAAATTTCAATCTCAAATCCTGGAGCCTTGTTCTTTGCCAATTCCTTCAATTCACCTTGGACTTCTTCCTTCAGTGTAGTTGGCTCTGGATCATATGCTTTCTCTTGAAATGGTTTAACATCAACCGTTTGCTGTTGGTACAGTGATTCTTTCCATTATATTTTGATGCTTTCTGCAACCTTCAATAATTTGCCCAGAGA
>NW_006408852.1:1040018-1042790 GCF_000296735.1 Chrysochloris asiatica
GTCATAAAGACTGCTAGTGGTTCAGTGGAATATACATAGATCAATGGAGCATAACTGAGAACCCAGAAGAAAAGTCATCCACATGAACTTACATATCAGTCAGCTGATATTTGACAAAGGGCCAAAACATATTATCTGGGGTAGATATAATATAGTCAATAAATGGTGGTGGCAAAACTGCAAATCTATTTGTAGATGAATTATATATATTCCACATTTCATATCATATACAAAAACCAACAGCAGTTATTAAAGACCTATATATAAAACCTAGAACTATAAAGATCAGCAGTTAAAAAATAGGGACATACTCAGGCATTCTAATTGTTGTTGTTGTTAAGTGCCGTCGAGTCGGTTTCATCTCATAGCGACCCTGAATAGGGTTTCCGAGGCTGTAAATCTTTACGGGAGCAGACCGCCTCATCTTTCTCCCGCGGAGCAGCTGGTAGTTTCGAACTGCTGACCTTACGGTTCACAGCCCGATTCGTAACCACTACACTACCAGAGCTCCTTCAGGCATTCTAATACATGGCATAAATAAACTGTCAAGCATAACTAGAATACAAACAGTTTAAGAAAATATTTTTCCAAAAGACTAAAAAGAGGGCTGACAGCAAAACAAAATTTTTGCAATGACATCAGTTAAGGTACAGATACCTAAAATTTATTTTTAAAAAACAACAAAAAACTATAACACCTCTATAAGAAAAAGACAAAGGAACCAATTAAAAAAGGGACAGAGGACATGAACAGATACTTCACCAAAAAAGACATTCACGGAGTTGAACATATGACTAAATGTTCATGATCATTAGCCACTAGAGAGATACAAATCTAAACAACAGTAACATATCATTTTACTCCAGTATTCAAAAACAATACAGAAGTTCAAAACAATACAGAAAGCAGCAAATGCTGGCAAGGGTATAAAGAGACTGAGAGACTCCTACATTGCTGTTAAATTGTTGCAAAATAGTGCGACCACTGTAGAAAACAGTGCGGTCTCTGCTAGAAAAGGTTGGAACCTGTCATATTCAGATGATACATCATTGCTTCCTGAAAACAAGTAGGAATAAAAATACTTACTGATGAAGATCAAAAACCATAGTCTTCAGTATGGGTTGCACCTCAATATAAAGAAAACAAAAATCCTCACAACTGGACCAGTAAATAACATCATGAAGAATGGGGGAAAAATTGAAATTTCAAGCTTCATTTTGCTTGGATCAACAATCTAAACCAAGGAAAGTAAAAGTCAAGAAATTAAACAATGTAGTGCATAAGCAAATCTGCTGGACAAGACTTATTTAAATTATTCAAGGGTAAATATGTCTGTGTGAGAACTAAGGTGAACCTGAACCAAGCCATGGTATTTTCAATAGTCTCATGTGGAGTCCTTGTGTGGCATTGTAAGACAAGCACTTGACTGCAAGGCCAGTTTGAACCTCAGGTTTGATGGTTCAAACTCACTAGGAGCTCCTTGGAAACACTATATAGGATCACTACGGATGGCACTTAACAACAACACTAACATGTGCATGTATAAGTTAGACAATGAATAAAGAAGATCATAGACGAATTTATACATTAGAGCTATGATACTGGAAAAGAATATTAAAAGTACCATAGCCTTTTATGAACTGCCAGATGAACAAACAAATCTGTGTTATAAGAAGTACAACCAGAATTCTCCTCAGATATTACGATGGCAAGAGTTCACCTCTCATAGTTCAGACATTATCAGGAGTGACCTGTCCCTAAAGAAAGACATCATGCTTGGTAAAATGGAGGGTAGGTGAAAAAGAAAAGAGGAAGACCATCTATGTGCTCAAGCATAACAACAATTGTGAGGATCGCCCAGGACTCAGCAACGGATTATTCTGTTGTACAGAGGGTAGCAATCAGTCAGAACAGACTCAATGGCACCTAACAACAACACAATGACCCAATAATTTCTTTACTTGGTTAAGATCTACAAGAAATACGAGACATGATACTAATAGATATATTCATACTGACGTTCATCGCAGCATTGTTCACAGTAGCAATAAGATGGAAACAGCCTAAATACTGATCAGTGGGAAAATGGATAAGCAAACTGGTACATAAACACAATGGCATAGTTTGCAATGTTGAAGAATAATGATATATCTTATAACATGGATGAACCTAGAGTTCATCATGTTGAGTGTAATTAGTCAATCACAAAAGGATAAATATTGCATTAAACTGCTATTATAAAAACTCAAGGAAAGGTTTTCATGCTAAAAGAAAATATTGTCTGATGTTTACCAGTGGTGGGAGGGATGGGAGAATAATTCACTGTCTAGAGAGTAGACACATGTTAGCTCAGATAATGTGGAGGGCAATATACAACAACAACAACAAAAAGGTTGGCAGAAGAATGATGAAGACGTGAAGACACGTTAGGGAGTTATGTGAGCGTTAAATGGCAAAGAAGTATATAGTGTTATATACACACCCCTGGAACAACAGTGTTATAGGGTAAATATGTGCATGAACAGGAGAGTGGTAGTATACTCACAAATAAGAATATGGTAGAGGATACAGGGGACAAAGTGATGACAACTTCTTAAATAGTATCAAATATCTTAAGCAATGAATTTCTGCGGACTCAGGACCATAGTCTCAATGAACGCCTTGGTCAATTGGCACAACTGTCCACAAGACAATGCTATAAATCCTAATTTTTTAGTATCATCTAGGATCTTAAAAGCTTATGAGCAAGAGATGGAGGCAGCGATGGGGACA
>NW_006408852.1:1043610-1045677 GCF_000296735.1 Chrysochloris asiatica
CAGTAGATAGGTATGTAGGACATACAATAGCACTAGTAAGGTATGCTCACCATGGAATGGCCATTCATATAAGACCAAAATGGCAATATTTACCTAAGGAAGTCGGATAAGCATTATCACATGGAAGAGATGGCAATCATTGAGATGAAACAAAGTGTATTAGTTGTTGAATGCAAAACTGATCATCTCTGTAAACCTTCAATTAAATCACATTAAAAAGATTTTTCAAAAAATGTAAAAAAACCTTTTCCACAATGTCCATATGTATTGGAAACAGGTCATAGCCTCAAGAATACACTCCCTTAATAGATAGGATGTTCATAGCAGATATCATTATGGAGATGATTGCATCCTTGTGGATCTCATAATAGGGGATGACTGCATCACAACTGTCAATCCACTAAGAATCATTGTCCAGCCAAGCTTGCATACAACCTTAACTTTCACAATCTGCCTTTCCACCAGGCAATAATTGGCAATGGATTAATAGATCCTGCACTTCCAGAAAAGTTAGGTGGTCTGCAGTTCACAGTGTCCTTCAACCTCTTTTATATTATCCTTAAATTTAGACTGTTTCTCTGTCATTTATGTTAATAGGATAGCCCCTCTAGACAGTTTGTGAGCTGCATTCTATAACATTTTCAATCTAATTTGCATGCTTCTTGATAAAACAATATATCCCACTGGAACATATTAATAATAAGTATTCTCATTAACTATAATAAGTATATATGCAATTGTGATAAATATGTATGTTAAGAAACCTTTGCCATTTCAACAGTGTTTACATGCACAATTCAGTGACTGTAATCATATTCATCATGTTGTCCAGCCATCAATTTTATACATTTCTCAAGCACTTCCATCAGTCTGAACTGCAACTTTGTGTCCTCTAATCAGAGCATCCCTTATTTCCCCTACCACTCCAGTAACCATTCATAAACTTTGGTCTCTATATACTTGCCTCTTCTAGATAATTCATATAAATGGGATCATACAATATTTCTCCTTTTGTGACGGATTTTTTTTTCACTCAGTATAATAAGGTCTCACTTTTGCCACAATTTTTAAAAACATATGTTTTTGACCCATGATAAGACACACTATTAAAATGTACTGTACAACATCAGACTATTTCTTATGCTTAATTATATAGTTTATCAAATTAATAGCATCTAAGAAGCCTTTTGATAGATGGTTATCTTAGCTACCAGTGAGATGCACAACTGATTCAATGTGAGAGAAGCAAGCATTAAATGTAGACAGCATTTCAATACCATCCAATCCTGCCCAGGGAACAATTGCTCCAGAGAGCAAAATGGCTTATTTGACTGAGACAGAAACTAATCTTTGACATAAAATGGAAATTTCAAAATATCAAAAATGGAAGTTCTCAAAATTTGAGTCAGGAATTTCTGGAATATTTTTTCTCTGGTTTTCTCAAAAACTTTAACACATACAGAAAAATATATATGAGTTCTGGTTTGGTGCTGTATATTGACACGCTGGATGGCAAAGTCGTTTGAACTGTAAGGTCGGTGGTTCAAGCTCACCAGTTGCTCCTTGGAAACCCTATACAGGTTCACTATGGGTAGGAACCCACTTGATGGCATTTAACAATACCAACAATGCATATATGGAGTCCTGGTGTGGACCTGGGGGTTAATGCGCTGGACAGCAAAGTTGGCTTTAACTCTAACATCGGTGGTTCAGCTCACCAACTGTTCCTCAGAAGTCCTTTAAAGTCCAGAGAATTAACCCACATGGTCACTATGGGTTGGAACTGACTGGACGGCACTTAACAACAACATGTATATGTGTTCTTTTTCTATATTAAAAAAAAAAAAAATGCTACATGTTTCCCTACTCTTTGTGTAGTATCAATAAATATTTGGTACTATTGATATGTCTTCTGATTCCTTTTCCCTTCAAATAAATAATTAATGTCTAAATGTCAGGGAACTGCCTCTACATTAGAGTAAATTTCACGAAGTGGGGAAATCTGGCAGGCGAAAGAGACAGAGAAGCAAACACAAAGAAGACAGACATACAAGTTTGATGCAAGCT
>NW_006408852.1:1046507-1068412 GCF_000296735.1 Chrysochloris asiatica
AGAGGCATTGTAAAAGAAATCATTTTCTCAGAAAATGACTGGAGTCAGAAGAGTAGAATGAACAATATTAGGACCAAAGAAAATTATACAGAGGTAGCCAACCAGTGAGTTCGCAAAAACCAATGAACCCGGGACGTCAGGAGGTCACTTCCTTTGGCCCTCAGGGTCCATGGCTCACTATCCTGAGGAGGGCCCTGGAATTGGTTTCGCCCATGTCACAGGGACACTGATCAACCCAGGGTCTGCGTATGCTGACGTCAGCACCTAAAGTTTTATCATAAGGTGTTCTGGTAGCGTAGTGATTACTAATCTGGCTGCAAACCTTTAAGGTCAGCAGTTCAAAACTACCAGCTGTTCCACGGGAGAAAGATGAGGCTTTCTGCTCCCATAAAGATTTACAGCTTTGGAAACCTTGTACAGGGTTGCTATGGGTTGAAATTGACTCAACAGCACTTAACAACAAAGTTTAAAGAATTATTATTAGTCAAATAAACAAATGCTCCTTTGATTCTGGAACAAATGAGTGCAACGAGATATCTTAGTTATTCTTTGGCCACTAAAATGGACGCCAGAAAGCAGAGAGTATTTACCTGTTCTGTAGTATGCCCACTCAAAAAGAAGAGAAAATAGTCTTATATTGCTGTTGATTCAGTTGTTAGGTGTCACCAGGTCACCTCAGCCTCACATGGGCTATATACCCAATATAATGAAGCATTGCTTTGTCCTGTGCCATCCTCACAATTCCTGATATGTTTGAGACCATTGTTACAGCCATCCACTTGGGTGTCTTCCTCTTTTTCTCTGACCTTCTACTTTACCAAACATGATGTCCTTTTCCAGGGGCTTGTCCCTCCTGATAACATGTCCAAAGTAAGTTTGATGATGTTTCATCATTTTCACTTCTACAGAGCATTCTTGCTATACTTCTTCCAAGATAGATTGGTTTGTTCTTCTGGCAGTTCATGGTACTTTAAATATTCTTTGCCAACACCATAATTCAAATGCATACATTCTTTTGCAGACTTCCTTATTCCCTGTCCAGTTTTCACATGCATATGTGGAGATTGAAAATTTCAATGGCTTGGGTCAAGAGCAGTTTAGTCCTTAAAATAAATAACTGAATAAATAAATATTTATTTTATTTCCTCTTTAACACTTCAAAGAGGTTTTTAGCAAAAGATTTGCCCAGTGCCATTCATTCTTTGGTTTCTTGACAATTGCTTCTATGAGCATAGGTTATGGATTCAAACAAAATGAAATTCTTGACCAATTCAATCTTTTCTTTATTTATCATGATATTGTTTATTGGTCCAGTTATAAAGACTTTTGTTTTGTTCATATTGAGGTGCAGTCCATACTGAAGGCTTAGTCTCTGAACTTCATCAGTAGTTACCTTTCTCCAATCCTAATGTCATATCACTGTCACCTTCCTCCAATCCTAATGTCATATCCTAATGTCGTAAGCACTTGGTTTATTTGTTTACAATACAGATTGAATACATATAGTGACAATCCTGACACATGACACACACTTTCTGATTTTAAACCATACCATATTCCCTTGTTCTGTTTGAACAATTGCCTTTTATTCCATATACAAGTTCCTCATGAACACAATTGTGTTCTGAAGTCCCAATTGTTTGCAATATTACCTGTATATATATATATATATATTGTCCACACAATTGAATGACTTTCCATAGTCAATAAAACACAAGTAAAATATTTTCTGGTATTCTCTGCTTTCAGTCAAGAATCATTTGATATCAGCAATGATATCTCTCATTCAATGTCCTCTTCTAAATTCAGTTGAATTTCTAGCAGCTTCCTGTCAATGTGCTGCTGCAATGATTTTTTAATTTTCTTAAGCACAATTTTATTTGCATGTAATATTAAAGATATTGTTTGATCATTTCCTAATTTTATTAGGTCACCTTTCTTTGAAATGGGTACACAAATGGATCTCTTCCATAAGTGGGTGGTGATACCTGTCTTTCGATTTCTTGGAATAAATTAGTGAGTACTTTCAGAACTGCATCAGTTTGCTAAAACATTAAATTGGCATACTGGAGGCTTATTTTTCAATAGTGTTTTCAGTGAATCTTGGACTTCTTCCTTTAATAGTATTGGTTCTTGATCATGTGCTACCTCTTGAAATGGTTAACTTTATTTACCAAATATTCTTTGTATAGTGACTGTGTATTCCTTCCATCTTTTTTAATGCTTCTTGCATCTTTTAAGATTTTGCCTATAGACTCCTTTACTATTTAATACATGTCAAGGCTTGAATATTTTCTTCAGTTATTTCAGCTTCAGAAATGCTTAATCTGTTCTTCCATTTTGATTTTCTAACTATAGATAGTTGCACATTTCATTATAATACTTTGTCTTCTTAAAGTATCCTTTGAAAAATTCTGTTCATTTATTTTACTTCATCATTTCTTCCATTTACTTTGTTATTGTTGTTGTTAGATCTCATCGAGGCAGTTCCAACTTATAGTGACCCTATGCACAACAGAATGAAACACTGCCCAGTCCTGGGCCAACCTCACATTTGTTGCCATGCTTGAACCCATTGATGCTGCCATTTTGCCAATCCATCTCGCTGAGGGTCTTGTTCTTTTTCTCTGACCCTCCACATTACCAAACACGATACCTTTTTCAACTGACTGGTCCCTCCTGACAATACGTCCAGAGTATGAGAGACGAAGCCTGGCTATCCCGGCCTCCAAGGAGCACTCTGGCTGTACTTATTTCAACACAAATCTGTTTGTTCTTTTGGCAGCCCATGGTCTTTTCAATATTCTCCTCCATTTGCTTTAGCTATCCCCAATAAAAAAGAAAATTTAAAGTTTCTTCAGTCATCTGCTTTGGTCTTTTCTTTATTCCTTCTTTCTAATGACCATTTGGCTTTGCTGTCATACCACAAGTCATCTAGTCTTCTGTTAGTATTGTTCAATGCACCAAATCTGTTCTTTATGTGGACTCTTAAATCAGGTAGGAAATACTCAGGGTTGCAATTTGGCTTTAGTGACCATGTTTTAATTTTCTTTAGCTTTAGCCTGAACTTGTGTATGAGCAATTAATGGTCTGCTCTACAGTCAGTCTTTGACCTTGTTTTGGCTTATGGTAATAAGTTTCTCCATTTTCTATTCCCACATATGTTTTCAATTTGATCTCTGTGTATTTCATTTGGTGTATAATTGAAAAAAAAATGTTGTTGAAAAAATATATATCCAATTAATATGTTTCTGTTTTCTATATATTATTTCATATGTATAATAAACACTTTAATTTTGTCTGAGATAATTGAAGATGAACACACACATACCATGAGTGTTAAATGTTTTTGCTGTATCTATTACTTCTAGTCTTACTGTGAATTGAATTGTGACTCCCCATGTATATGGCAGATTGGCTAGGGCATAATATTCAGTGCTTTGGCAGTTAAATAATAATGCAATGTGACAATTATGTGGTGATTCCCCCATGATGTGAACTGATGTAATAAACCCATAAAACCATTAAGAGTGGACTGCAACACACTTAATTTCATCACAGCTCTGATCCCATGAATGGAGAGTTTCCCTGAGGTATAGACTGCAATACCTTTTACTTACAAATGACACAAGTAGAGAGAAGTCAATCAACATGAGAGGGATCTACTACCACAAAGAAAGAAGAGCCAGGACTGAAGTATGTCCTTTGGAAATTGTTTCTGTGCACTGTGAAGCTCCTAGATACAGGGGAAAGTTGATGTCAGCATCCAAACAATAATGATCCCCAAACAATTATGATGAAAGGAATTAAGGACCTTTTCCCAGAGTCAACAGAGAGAGCGAGAGAAAGTTGTCTCACACCACTAGCATTCTGAATTTGGACAAGCCCCTGAACTACAGGAGAGTAAGTTTATGTTTGTTAAACCATCCACTTGTGGAATTTCTGTCATAGCAGAAAGCTATAGAGAAAATTCCTGCAAAGTACTTCAGCAGGCATCATGTTTGAATGTGATGGAGATTAACTAGATTTTATTGCCACTTATCTGAAGAACTGGAGTTCTGGTGTGGTGCTATAGGATAAGCACTAGACAACTTCAAGGTTGGAGGTTCAAAGTTAACCAGCTTCTCCTCAGAATTTCTATACAGGGTCACTATGAGTCAGAACCAATTTGACAGTATTTGACAACAACATCTAAAGAACTACAATGTGATTCATAGACAAGATAGTAAAGACAATTTGGATTTCACTAAATGCAATAGAAAACTTGCAACAACAACAACAAACAACAAACAAACAAACTTGCTTTCTTTTACCAGGTTCCACACTGCACACATTATAAAAGTTTCTGATGTTTATTTTTGATGTTCTCTTTTGACCTTATCAGTGACTTTAACCTTCAGTCTGCTTTCCTTTTGCCTATTCTAACCTAAATGCTTCTATCACTCACCTCAACTTTTGGAAAATTATGTTCTATTTCATTGCTTAATGGCAGAGTTCATTAACTGTTAGCTGCAACTCTTAGACATTTTGCCTACTGCTTACATTAAAAAAAAAAATAAACAAAGCAAACAACAACAACAACAAAACTAATGTCATTACTTAAATCTAGATCTCTAGCTATTTAAAAACATAATTAGAAATGTTGGCACTGCCAACTCTGCCTTTTCATAGGCTGTAATGGGCAAAGGTTGATTAAAAAGCTGCCCTCCTAGTAAGGTTAGGTTGTACCCAATTCACAGAGGCTCCTTCAGACTCTTTTGTATTATGCTTGAATTTAGGCTGCTTTTTCCATTTATATTAACAGTATGTTCCCTGTAGGCTTTTGAGTTTGTGACCTCTATTATGTAACTTTCTCAACTGTCAACTAAATCCAATTTACATATTTATTGATAAGACAATATCTCCCACTGGTACATATTAATAAGAAATACTCCTGAGCCTTCAACACATACAACTTTCAAAATCTGAAAAAGCAAACCATGGTTTGGTTGAACAGAAAATCTATTTACATTTTCATCTTTTTAAAGAGAGTCTTTGTTGAATCTTTAAACATGGGATGGCAATTCTAGTTTGAACATGTGATCTTCTTACCTCACATTTTTTAAACCTTATCTTATACCTATACATAAAAAGGAGGCTGCATTCTAATATATCCTTTCCCCATTTGTTTCCACTTCCAACATGATTTCTTCTGTTTTCTGCCTTTTACTATTCAAAAATAAGATGTATTATATCCTTATGGAGTTCCATTGCTATTTATACCAAGAATTCTTTATTGTTCCCAAACGTTTTATGCTTACCTTCTATTATCATTCTATCACACTGAGTTTAAAAAAAACAAACAAACAAACAAACAGTTTTCATATTTAATAGTAATGATTTTGCTCTATGATATATAAACATAAGCCCTGTGTCATTGCTTCCTTAATTTTTTTCTTTGATTTGATAGTCTAGTCTAAACTCTGATGGGAAGAAACCATAAGGGAAACTTCTTCCTTACTGATGAATCCCTTCATGGTGGAAGCAAGTATGAGTTTAGCTACTAACTGAAGGGTTGAAGTCCAAGTCACCCAAAGTTACCTTGGAAAAAAGACTTACTGATCTATTTCTGGAAAAATAAAATCTGCCATTGAAAGCTCTATGGAGCATACTTCTACTCTGACACACATGAGATTGCTATGAGTCAAAGTCAGCTGGACAGCAGTTGTTCCCTTTTGTTTTGTTCTCCAACTTCTTCCTACATAAGGCTAGGAAAGATTCCCAAGAAGTTAAACATGCTCAAGGATAAATCCTCTCATCCTCTATCAAAATGCTATTGATATTCTAATTAAGTTAGGCTGTTCTGATCTCAATAACACACCTAAAATTCAGTTTCCTTTCACAAGTCATATAGCCTTGATGATCTCAAATAGCTTGGCTACTTCTCAAAACTAATCAAACTCACCTAGCTATGTTCCATTAAAAAAAAAAAAAAAAAAACACTCAATGTATTTTTCTACTAATTTAATACATTTCTACTACATGGAAACTTTTCCATTTTTGCCTTTGAATTTTATGTACTCCAAAACTCTAGAACTTAAATTGGTGATATCTTTCAATTTTCCTTCTTTCCCTCAAACACAAAGTTTGTTAATTTTATGATGGGGTGGGAAGAGCCTTTAATAATCTTATTTTGATGCATGTTGTGTTAGGTTGAATTTGAAATGACCTCCAAGATTCTCCTGACTTATAAACTCTTCATATGTGAAGGAACTTCACTTAATGAGGTTGATGCTGCTAAGTATCTTGGTTCTGACTCATATTGACTATGTGCAAGTTTTACAAAGAGCAGAAACTCAGACCTTGAGGTTAACAGTTTAGTGCTTAGCCTAGAGAGCCACACCAGGACTCCATGAGATACGGACTTTTTAAATGGTGTTAACCTCAATGTTGGCAGTTCAAACCCACCAGCCAATGCTTAGAAAGTCTGTACAGAGTTGCTATGAGTCTAAACCAACTAGATGGCACTTACCAACAAGAGCAAGAAAGGGAAATTAAAGAGAGCTGAAGGTGCATTAAATGGTCTTCTGCTGACCTTGAAAGAGCAATTTCCCTTGTTGTTTCGAGGATCATTGGCAATGAACTTGGGTAAAATGTAGGATATGATCCCAATCCCTGGTCAATAGTCAGGAAATAAACAGGGACGTAAGAACAATATCTGCAAATAAGTAATTGCTGCCAACAGTCAGTAGATTTGGAAAAAGCATCCTGAAAATTATATAAAAATACAGAAAAACAGACACATCCATTTCTGCTTGATAAAACTCTGAAGAGAAAATCCAACCTTTTCCAAATTGTTGAACTATAGTGACATTTTATAACATGTGTTGTTGTTGTTAAGTGCCATAACGTTGGTTCCAACTCACAGCAACCCTGTATATGGTTTCAAAAGAAATGACTGGTGAATTTTAACCACTGACCTTCTGGTTCAAACCAACCTTGAGGTTCAGTGCATGAAAACACAGAGTGGGTAATAATTTGTTATGCAAATGTAACACAAAAGGGACTTATTGCAGAGGAGTCACAAAACACACGATTAATTATCTTAAACAGCTAACCAATGATGCTTATTAATCTTCTATACTTAATTTTGTTATCCCTGAGGGTTGCTGTTAAATGCCTTCAAGTTTGTTCAGATTCAAAGAGATCCTGTCTGACTCAAAGCAACCCTGTATAGGGTTTCCAAGGAGTGGCTGGAAAGATTGAACCAAGTTTGAGATACAGGACTTTATCCCACCGTACCACACCAGGACTCCTTCTTTGATGGTAGTCATATTGTTTTAGTAGTCTTTGTATCCCTAGTATTGTTGAATATCTGGATCATAATGGGGAATATATTATTTTATTAAACAACTTGACAGAAAAAACAGAAGCAATTAGATTGTTATTTAAGAATTTTATTAAAGAGAGGAGAACATTTGGGTTATAATACGAGGAATCGGGGCATATTGGTGTGACACTGTAGGATAAGCACTGGGCTAATTGTAAGGTAGGCAGTTCAAACTAACTGGCAGCTCCTCAGAAACCCTATACAGGGTTGCTGTGTGTTGGAACTGTTTTGAAAAGACCATTTTGTTTTGAAAAGAACACCTGAGAACTTTAGAAGATGGCTTGTACTTAGCATCATTTATATATAGTACATAAAATTCAATCATTTTAATCTTTAGTAGTATGAAGGTGCACATAAAATACACACACATACACATGGAATGAATTAACTGAAATCTGCTGTTGTTGTTAAGTCGATTCCTACTCATAGCGACCCTGTATAGGGTTTCCGAGGAATGACTGGAGAGTTTGAACTGTGGACCTTGCAGTTCAAACGGACTTTATGGTTGACTCCTTTTTCTACAGTGCCACACCGCTGTAGGATAAAACTCTACCTCAAAATCGGCTTGAAGCACAAGACTGACAGTTCAAACTCACCAGCTCCTCCTCGGAAACCCTACAAAGGGTCATTATGAGTCGAACATGATTAGAAGGAGCCTAACAACAACAACTGAAATCTTGGGTCTTTGAAAATCTTATATTTGAACTGAGATGTCTATGAACACAGAAAGCATGGAAGGCTTTATAATCTAAAGTCATACAGAAAAAAAAATCTAATACAATTTGAGAGTTCATACAGACAGTGATCGTATCAGGGAGTAGAAAAGTAATAGCTTCTCTTTACTAAGTTCTGGTAAGAGCATTGAGGATGCATTGCATGTTTCAACCTGGGGATCTGCAGACTGAAAAAGAAGCTACTTAACAGATAGAAATGGGTGTAAGAAGATAATACTAAAGTCTTCGGATTGGAGGATTGACATATTTGGGGAAAATAAGAAAATAATTTATAACATCTAATTGACCTAACTCATCTGGAGTAGGTGAATTTTATTTCAGTTACTTGGAGAGTTTAGTCACAGAGGACTCTGAAGAAATTACTGGGATACTACTTGCCAAAGGTTTCCCTGAAAACAATTTCTTTGGGAATTTGAATGTATTCTGTAATGCATTTTTTTCTCTCTAATGATGCTTCTTATTACTTTATAATCTTCATCTTGTTATTTAATGTTTTTGAACATTCTATTTTTTCACTTCTTGTTGCTTTTATTGGAGACTGTAAATTATTTTATACTGAAGTTTATTTAAGTTTCATTTTTATTATTACTGTTACTTTCACTAGTATCACAAATGTACAGAGTAATTATATTTCAAGGTGCACCCATTCTTAACTAGCAGGATGCTGAACTAACCTGATTTATGCAATTAAAATGTAAACAATGTTGAGGATTGTGCATTTCCTGTCTTAAATAATGTACTGAATAGAACTTTGGAGTGATCTGAAATATATAAATACATGATAAAAATGACAATGGGACAGCATCTCAACACTTTAAGGATTTTAGAATCCTTAAATATAATTGCCCCCTAACAAATGCTGGAGTTTAGGGATGCTGACTCCCATGCAGTTCAAATATATGCATATGATTTTTTTAGTCCCTTAAAATCTTAGCTACTAATAACCTAGTGTTGATAAGAAGCTTTACAGAAAAATACATAAACAGTTGCTTAACATATATTTTATATTTTGTATGCATTATGTATTGCACCTCTATAAAATATGAACTTTGAGGATAATATTAAAAAGGTATTTCACAAAAAAGTGCTACAGAGATGACTTCACTAATTTTCTTTTCTTTTTTTCTTCAGTGGACCTTACACTAGATTTGCTTATCTTGAAATGGAAAGGAACCGCAGCTACAGACCTTAATTGAGGGTGTATTCCAAGCAATTCAACTTTTTCTTCCAATATCATTACTGCTTCTTGTGTCTCATGGTGTTAATCAAAGTTTATGATACTTCACTAAAACACAGTAAAAAATACAAAGAACTATAAGAGATCCTTTTTGCTGCTATAAGAAATTTAATGTACTGGAGAGAAGAAATGCTCATGTGGAGATGATAACTATCACACGTCATTTAAAAAAAACAACAATCCCTGAATGTGGACCTGACAGCTCAAACATATCTACAACTGAGAGGATGGCATGTTATTGTTGTTAAATGCCATAGAGTTAGTTCTGACTCATAGGGTTTACAAGGAGCATCTGAGTAATTTGAACCACAGACCCTAGTTCAAACGGAAATTATGGTCCACTGCATTACCCTACAGCGCCACACCAGGGCTCTGCGGAGAAGGCAATCTTTCCTTCTGTTATACATGAGGTTGGAACTCCTCAATGGCACATGACAACAAACTAAAGTACTAAGCCATTTGTTTGATAGTTGCCTTCATTGTCATAGCCATAGGTTTGTAACAGTAACGCTCATCTTATAGTTACACTTTTTTCTTTCTTTTTAAAAAGGTTTTATTAGCCTAATACACAAGTTGAATGGACTTTCCCAGAGTATTTTGTAAAATGCTTGAAAGCACTTAAAAGTATTTCAATTATCTGTTGTATCTGTTTATTTAAATACTGGTTCACTTATTTTATTTTTGTATCTTTAAGAAATCCTTGATTCTTTCTCTCCTAAAAGAGGTAGCCCTGCTCAATAGAAGCTGGCCATAGTGAAGCTTTTTGCGGTTTCCTTCTAATAGTTTTCTTGTACTGCAGCCCACCGATAGGACCATGTGTGCTATATATCAATATTTTTCCTGGCTCCTTCCTTTACAACTGTGTTTTTTTGAATGAAGAAGCCATTTAAAAGTGTTTACCCCTCCTTTTGATTCTTTATTGCTAGGAGTTGTTACCCATGTGTCTGTAGTGACTTGTCCTCAGAGAGGCTTAAGAACTCAAATTACAATATTTGAATATCTGAAGAATTTGCATGCCAAAAGAAGGCTGCATGATAACACTCAAGTCCTCATGCTGGCCAACTATGCTTGTACTCAGCAAGCAGGTAAAGTATTTTTACACTGCATTTTCTTTGCAATTTTTTTTTCTAAGTCAGTTCATTTTTGTTAAAAAGGAATCAACAGTACATGTTAAGGCTATTACACAATATGTTGTTATTGTTATATGCTGTTGACTTGGTTCTGATTCATAGCAACCCTGTATAAGGTTTGTGAGGAATGGCTGGTGGGTTTGAATTGCCAATTTTGTGGTTCAAATTGACCTTGTGGTTGGGTGCTTATCCTACATGACCATACCAGGACTCTTTATATGATATAACATTGGTGGTGGTGGTGGTGGGGTGTATGTGTGTGTGTGTGGGGGGGGGGTTATGTGCTATGGAGTCGGTTCCAACTCAGAGCAATCCTATACAGGGTTTCCGAGGCTATAAATCTTTATGGGAACAGAAAGTCTCATCTTTCTCCCACGAAACAACTGGTAGTTTCGAACTGCTGACCTTAAGGTTTGCAGAATGATTCATAATCATGTCCTTTATAATACTGTTGCAAAATGTAAGTGCAGAAGTTTGCAGGTGAGATGACAGAAGACAGTACTTAATGAACCACCTCTTAAGAAATCCATCTAAATAATTTCATAGAGAAATTTCAACCACGTGGAGAGAAACTTAGGACTTTTTAATATTTTCTTCTAACTGCTAAATGCTGTACTATCTCAGGTTCCTTTTGTTGATAGGAAATGGGTTCACTTAATATAGTTGCAGTCTTTTTCCATTTTTTAAAGGAAATTTGAATCTGAAAAGAGTTCTAACCCATTAAATTTCTTTTTCACATTCATTTTTTCCATGGTCCCTCTTACTTCAATTTAGGTGAGATTTACAGCATTGAGTTGCCAGACTGGGGCCATTTCTTCTCTTTCAATTTCTTCCAGAGTTTGTTCTTTACCTCTTGGTTAGAGAAGGAGACAAAAGGAAAGAAAAATCATAATCCCATCACCCTTGGCAGGTTGGTTTATCTCTTCAGTGATAGTAGTACATTCTGTTTATTTTGTGAGTAACTGTCAAATCATGAAAGTAATCTTGCAGATCTTTTCTGTTTGTCCCAAAGATGACATAGCTCATACCTCACTCTGTAGCTGAGTGTGGCAGGTATAAGCTGTAGCAGGTCTTGTGATAAAGTATCTCCATTTGTGTTGAGACTGCATAATCTGTTTCCCATCTAGTAACATCATACTACATTCCGTTTAGTACCTCTATCTTTAATAATTTCCTGATATAAACCATCTTACAGTTTTCTAACTCAGTAGAAAGCAGACACAGATAGAATACATTTCCCTTAACTTTTTTTAATACAACAGAGTCAAGAATGGTATTTGTCCTCCCTTTGCTTCATTGAGGGGTCATGGTGTGGAGCTATAAGATAAGCACTGGACTGCTAAAATCCATGCCTGCAGTTCAAATCCACCAGCCACTCCTCAGAAATGCTATATAGGCTCGCTATGTGTAGGAACCAATTCAACGCCACTTAACAACAACCGCCTCCTCATTGAAGTTATATATTCATTTGTCTGTATAGCTTTGTTTGACTTTCTTCTCCCCTGCTTATCAAAAGTGAGCAAACAGAGCTACAAATAAATATACACTCAACTAGAGCAAGATGTTCATTCTTACATTTTGAAGAAAACCACAAATTTCATAAGTGTGTTTGCTTGCTATAGAGTTCTACAAAACCAGCTGATTGTCATTCTCAACATCCACAACAAGGTGAAAACAGGGTATTCTCACTTTTCAGATGCTCTATTTTCTCAAAATCAACCACTTAAATCTTTTAGTTCTTTTATTTTCAGTGAAAGATTTTCATTGTATAGTCTATGAATAAAAAATGGAGCATTTATACTTGACTTAATTCATTAGAAATTCCTTAAAATAAAATTCTTTGGCAAAGGGTATGCTTCCTGTCAGTGAGTGTTATTAGTGCAATAATCACTTCCCTGAATATTATTCTTATCCTGTCATGTTATGTGCCTGGGAATAGAGCTGGCTATATTAATGACTAGGATATGGGAAAGTACTCCACCTCCCAAATTTATTCCTGCTTCCAACCACTTGTTTTAATCAAATATGGTTTTATAAAAGAAAAAAAAAAGATACAGTTTTCATCAATAACTAGATACAAGGCATATAAAACAAATGCTATTATAAATGCAACATGCTTACTTAAGCTAATGTTAACCTGTAAATATCTATCTTTAATTTTTCTATGGAAAGTTTCTGATATTGTGATATTTTCAGTGGAAGCTAGTTTTAATTACAAGAGTATGTAGCTAGTATAACAGGTAATAGAAAAGAAAAAATATATATATGACAATGAAAATGTATCCTGGGTGTTTATTGTGGCAAATGCTCTTTTACGATAGCTTTCAGGATGATCTGTCTCCATCTTTTATAATCTAAGTAATTATTCTTTGAGCACCATTTACCTTCCCTTGTATAGTTTGCTACTCCACTTAGTCAGTAGGATCTTTTTCTCCACAATGTATCTACTATAAGTCCATAACGGAGTCCTGGTGTGGTGCTGTTTAAACTGCAAGGAGAGGGTTCAGGCTCACCACCCTCTCCTCAGAAACACTATACAGAGTCGTTATGGGTCAGAACCAACACCACGGCACTTAGCAATCACAACAACATAGTTCCATAATATCATCCCCATAGACACAATCATCTTCTATCTCCATTCTGTCTCTTTCCAGCCTAATACAACTGATCTCACATTATAGTTGCCTAATTGGAACTCTGGCAGCGTAGTGGTTACAAATAAAGCTGTGAACCTTAAGGTCAGTAGTTCGAAACTACCAGCTGTTCCGTGGGAGAAAGATGAGGCTTTCTCCTCCTGTAAAGATTTACAGCCTCAGAAACACTTTACAGGGTCGCTATGAGTTGGAAGCGACTCCACGGCACATAACCAACCAACTAACCCATCTTGGTGTAGAGTCCTGGTGTGGTGCTCTGGGATAATGCGCTGGACTGCAAAATCAATTTGAACCACAAGGTCAGCAGCTCAAGCTCACCAGTCATTCCTTGGAAACTGTTGCGGACCGTGTAAGACTGGTCAGAGGTTCAAGGCCCTATAGGCCCGAGTGTAACAAATGAAGCCACTTGGCAGTTAATAGCAGATTGTTTTTCATCAAATTGTTTAGTCATATTTATTTAATTCCAAACATGAGCCCTGGATGACCACAGAGAAATGCAATATTCCCCTAAGTTTCTAAGGTCAAGATTTTCCCCCTAGAACCAAGGCAGTAAAACTTCCTCAGAGGACGAACAAGGACAAGTTTACTGGGATTAAGCAGGGAGGCTCTGGAGAGGAACTGCCCGGGGTATATTCACTTGGGGTGGAGTGGTAAATTCTGGGAATACGGGATTAAGAACAATGGGGACAACACCCTCGGACCACCCTGGGTTCAATCAGTTTGATCCAAGTGAAGGTTAAACCCAGTAAGGAAGAAAGGAATATTGGTTTAAGTAAGGTTTACTGGCTTAACTTATCTTAAAGATTGTCTTGTCTGAATAATACCATTCTTCTGTAAAGATCCCTCCCCGCTTGGTGTGAAGCTCCTCCCCTGAATAAAGCAGAGGCCCGAGCCTCCCCAGGTGTGCATTACTGGTTGGAAGGCATGGAGTAAAGATTGCGGTGCATTACGGGTTGGAAGGCATGCAGTAAAGATTGCAGGGCAGTGAGTCGCTGCCTGCAGAGGCCATGATGCCTGTAGTCCCAAGCCTGCCCACCAGTGATGTATCCACCCTGGCTTTGGGGTGCCTCATTGTCTCCCTTCTTCTGTTTGTCTGTGTATTCTTTCGCTATCCCTATCGCCGCTGGATCTCCCCTCCTCGTGAACCAAACACTCATGACAACTATGTCGAGGGAAAACCCCGGCAGGAAACCACATAAAGGATCATTATTGGTCAGAACCGACACAATGGAACTTAAGAACAACAACAACAATAGGTTAGTAATTGGAGCAAAAGTGTTTTGATACTGCTGTTCCTGTGAACAAGTTGCTTATTTGAAAACTTATACAGGAGACCATTACAGTCACTTCTCCAGAAAGAAAATAAATGTCTGTGACCATTAATAAATAATAGACATAATTTCTCACAATCTTATTTCATTTGATAGACAATGAATGTTACAGTTTGAGAGGTATTGATACTTTACTGAAGTCTATTGTTGTTGTTATGTGTCATAGAGTTGGTTCCTATTCAAAATGACCATGTGTAGGGTTTCTGAGGAGAGGCTGGTAGGTTTGAACCACTTACTTTGAGGTCAGTAGAAGATCAGTTCTTATCCAACAGTGCCACACAAGGATTATTTAAGAAAGTTTATTAAATGGCATGACATATTGAGAAATCTACTACAGCATGACCAAACACAAACTTCATTAACAGGTGTCAGACATACAAAAAGGTGTCTGAATCATACATGAGTTGGCACACATTCACAAATATCTTGCCCCAAGCATTTCTAACCACACTATTTTACTATACTATTTTAATTTCATTATTTTATTTTTAAATTATTCCAAAGATACTAAATTAGTCAAAGTAATAGGCAAGACATATGTAACATAAAATGATTAATTGTGAAGAAAAATATTATCCTATGAGAGAATATTAGTCATAGAATACAAAGGTCAGTTACTGACTTATAGGATTCTTGGGGTGATGTTATAGGAGTAGCGCTGGACTGAAAGTTCAGTTTGAACCACGAGGTCAGCATTTTAAACTCATTAGCCACTCCTCGGAAACCCTATACATGGTCACCATGAGTCAGAATGGACTTGATGGCACTTAGCAACAACTGAATTCTAAATGGTGTTTCTGCTGCTGTTCTTGGTTCGTCATCGTCTAGAATTCCTGAAGAAGCCAATGTGATTTTTTTAAGACAGATTATATCAAATTCTCTAAGTCTTCTATCAGTTTAGAAAAAAGTTCAATGACACTAATAACTATGTTAGCAACTACCAGTATAATCTGACCTTATGTTTTATACCGTATTTATTTCTATTGTTTCTCTATTATGTTTCACCTCTAGGCAAACGGGCTTACTTCCTGTCCCTGGAACGTGTTTGTCTAGCTTTCTCATGCATTTAAACTTTTGCTCTTGAGGTTTACTTTTCCTAGAATATCCTTTCCTTAAAGTCTTCCTTGACACACTTTTCTTTCTCTGATTTGTGAACTCAAAAGAATTCATACTTTAATAGCAATGAACACAGTTAACACTCAGATATTGGCTTTTAAAAAACATATTTCTTGGAATGAGACCAACATATCTTGTAAAAATGACTGGTTTCAAGTTTAGGCCAGTGAAAATACAAAATGAGATAGAACATTTGCTATACCTAAAAGTGAGAAGGTGCTTAAAGATTGATTGAAAGGGGACATATCTAAATGATGCAAAAACAAGGGTTAATAGGTTCCCACTGACCCAATTGTGGCTAATTTGAGCATCTAAATAATGTTGTTGTTTTTGTGGTTAGGTGCCACTGAGTTGGTTCTAACTCATAATGAACCTATGCACAACAGAATAAAACACTGCCTAGTCCTGCACCATACTTACAACATTATGTTTGAGCCTGTTGTTGCTGCATCAAAATAATAATGATTACAGCTTATTCTATAATAAATAAAGTAGAAAGCCCTGATTCTGTAAAGATATAAACAAGTGCATTTAAAAAATGAAAGCATTGAGAAAGTTTCAAAGTACCTCTCCATGTTGTTGTTGTTATTGTCAGGTGCCATCAAGTCGGAACCGACTCATAGCGACCCCATGCACAGCAGAATGAAACAATGTCCAATCCTGGGCCAACCTCACTACTGCTGCCACACTTGAGTCCATCAATGATGCCACCTGGCCAATCCATCTCGTTAGGGGTCTTTCTCTTTTTCTCTGACCCTCCACCTTACCCAGCATGACATCCTTCTCCAGAGACTGTTTCCTCCCAACAATATGTCCAAAGTATGAGAGGCGAAGCTTAGCCATCCTGGCCTCCAAGGAGCACTCTGGCTGCACTTCTTCCAAAACAAATCTATTGGTTCTTTTGGCAGTCCATGGCACTTTCAGTATTCTCCTCCAACACCACAACTCAAAGGCATCAATTCTTCTATGATCTTCCTTATTTACTGTCCAGCTTTCGCATCCATATGAGGCTATTAAAAACACCAAGGCCTGGGTCAGGTGCACCTTAGTCCTCAAGCTGACATCTCTGCTCTTCAATACTTTAAAAAGTTCCTATGCAGCAGATTTGCCCAGTGTAATACGTCGTCTGATCTCTCAACTGCTGCTTCTGCGAGTGTTGATAGTTGATCCAAGAAGAATGAAGTCCTTGACAACTTAAATCTTTTCTACATTGATAAGAATGTTGTTTATTGGTCCAGTGGTGAGGATTTTTGTTTTCTTGACATTGAGATGTAATCCATATCGAAGGCTGTGCTCTTTAATCTTCATAAGTAAATGTTTCAAGTCCTCTTCACTTTCAGCAAGCAAGGTTGTATCATCTGCATATCGCAGGTTGTTAATGAGTCTTCCTCCAATCCTGATGCCACGTTTTCCTTCATAGAACCCAGCTTCTCATATTATTTGTTCAGCATACAGGCTGAATAAGTATGGTGAAAGAATACAACCCTGTCTCACACCTTTCCCAATTTTAAAACATTCAGTGTTCCCATGTTCTGTTTGAACAACTGCTTCTTGGTCTAGGTACAGATTTTTCAGAAGTACAATTAAGCGTTCTGGAATACTCATACATCTCAAAGTTGTCCATAGCTTTTCATGATCCACACAATTGAAAGCCTCTCCATTTAATGTTTACTAAATAGAATCAGGTCTGAAAAAACAACAACAAAAAAAAAAAATAAACTGGGGTGTAGGAAATCCTGGCATATAGCGTTTTAAGGGAACAATCATCAATGATAGAACAAATTGCTAAAGTGTACTGCTTAACAGAATGCAATGAGAACAGTGTTCCCGCAGTAATGTGACTAGGTTCCCATCAAATATGTGTAACGTGAATCTTTTTGTTGTTGTTTTCAGGTGCTTTTCAGTTGATTATGACACATAGATTTTCTATGAACAAAAAAAATGAAACACTGCTAGGTCCGACACCATCCTCACAATTGCTGCTATATTTGACCCTCCTGTTGTAGTACATGTGTGCAAAACATGGGGCACCATCCATCCCATCCATGGCACGTCTCGCTGTGTTACAGCATCCATTACAATGGCCACATAAAACTCATAATCACAATTATGTGGTTTATTAGAAAATTAACTGGCAACAATGCAGGATCAGAGAACGCTTACAGGACAGCTCTTTCGGTCAGGGCAGCCTTTCTCATACAAGAGAGATTGCCCAGAGGCAATGTTACAAAGATCTTTTAGTGCTACTGATAAATTTCCACAAGACACACCGCTCCACCTTAAGCCTCTGTCTGAAGGCACTCAGATCTAGTTCAATTAGTTATCAAACCTGACCATCCAATTAAGTATTTGGAGGCACTCCATTCTACAAGTGCACAAAGTCACTCAATAGTCCTGATGTGGCACTATGAGTTAATGCGCTGGACTGCAAGGTTGGCTTGAACCAATCACAAGGTTAGCAATTCAAGTTCACCAATCACTCCTTGGAAACCCTATATAGGGTTGCCATGAGTTGGAACATACTCGACAGCAGTTAATAACAACAACATGGGATGGGAAGCACACTGCTCTGTCTCATGCATTAGCTCTTAGTTCTTCAGCTGAAGTTCCTCTGCCACTCCACTGTTATCATAACTTTCTGTCCCTGGATTCGATGGAGTTTGGATGTACAGGGATCTCTGGATCCAAAGGCTATAGTGCTTTCCTGGCTCTTCTTTGATTGTTGTGAGATTCCCTCTCCTGCTTCTGAGATGGTTCACTTTATTCAAGTTTTAGAATTACAGATTTTACAATCACAAATAACTCTGTTATTAATCATTTACACAATATAGCATACTGTCAGTATCTTTCCTACTTTCTCTTACCGAAACCTATTAGGAAAAAAGTTTCTTGGTGGGAGTTATAGTAATGAAGGCTAAGAGAGATATAATAAATAATTCACTGCACCTCTGAGGACTGGTTGGTGAGTTTGAACTATTGACCTTGCAATGCTTTATACTACAGCACCACTTCAGGACTCCAATTGTTGGTCTTCCTTATTCATTTCCCATTTTTACATGCATATGTGCATATAAGACAATCCAGGGGAGTCCTGGTATGATGCTGTGAGTTAATGCGCCAGACTGCAAAGCAGTTTGAACTGCAAGGTTAATGGTTCTAGCTCACCAGCAGCTCCTTATAAACCCTATACAGGGTCGCTATGGGTGAGAACCACCTTGACAGCACTTAACAACAACAACAAGGCAATCAAAAAGTCCATGACTTGAGGTTAGGTTCATCTTAGTCCTCAAAAAGATATCTTTGCTGAGTCTCATAATGAGAAAATAAGAGAAACTGAAGTGGAGGAACCTATAATATTTAAACTATCAAGTCCACGAAAATCAAAATCAGGCATATTGTTGTTGTTAGGTGTCATCGAGTCAGTACCAACTCATAGTGACCCTATGCACAACAGAACAAAACACTGTCCAGTCCTGGTCCAACCTCAAAATTGTTGCCACACTTGAGCCCATTGATGCTGCTACTTTGCCAATCTATCTTGCTGGGGCTCTTCCTCTTTGTCACTGACCCTCAAACCTACCAAACATGATATCCTTCTCTAGTGACTGGTTCCTCCAGACAATATGTCCGAAGTATGAGAGGTGAATTTTGGCCATTCTGACCTCCAAGAAGCACTCTGGTTTCACTTTGTCAAAAAAGAACATATCAAGATCAGTCATGAGGTACTATGCTGTCTGTGATAGAATAATATCCATGGCCTATAGGGAAGACCAGATAATACCACTATTATTCAAATTTATACACCAACCACTAAAGCCAGTGAGAATGAAATAAAATAATTCTACCAACTTCTTCAATCAGAAATTGATCAAGCATGCAATCAAGATGTATTCATCATTATTGGTGATTGGTATGCAAAGGTTAGACACAAAGTGGAAGGATCAGTAGTTGGAAAATCTGCTTTGGTGATAGAAATGATGCTGGAGATCACATGATAGAATTCTGCAAAACCAATTATTTGTTTATTTCAAATACCTTCTTTAGACAGCATAAGAGACAATTATATACATGGACCTCACCAGATGGAATACACAGAAATCAAATTGACTACATCTGTGGCAAGATAAGGCGGGAAAGCTCCATATCATTAGCCAAAACAAGAACACACTTATGGAGACATTTAAATTCATTGGGTAATTTTAAATGAAAACCTTTTGCTTTAAAATACATTTATTGGAACCACTGAAAAATGATGAATCAGGTTCTGAGGACTATCGGTTTAGAAAGCTTCTAAGATCCGTCTAATGACTCCTACTCCTAATATTTACATCTTAGCATACTCTCTTACCTTTGCTTTTGACCTAGCAACTAGCATCTAATAAAAACAGCATGAAAAATTGATAGGATATTTCTCCTATGATTAAGTGATAAAAAGACTGTGAATTCTGTTTTTAGCTTCCTGTCTTGCTATTTCATGCTCTCACTCTGATGGAAGTAACTTGTCATTTTGTAATCTTCTCTATGGATAGTTCACATGGCAAAGATAAAAAATAAACCTCTGACGGTCACTGATGAATCGATTTACTTAGTTCAACAACCTTGTTGTTGTTAGGTGGCTTCAAGTTGGTTCCGACTCATAGCAACCCTATGCACATTGTCCAATGAAATATTGTCCAGTCCTGTAACATCATCACAATTGTTTTCTAAGTTTAAGTCCATTATTGTTACAGTTAAGCCTATTGTTACTACTATTGTGTCAATACATCTTAATGGGGTTCTTCCTCTTTTTTGCTGACAGTCCACTTAACCAAGCACAATGTCCTTCTCCAGGGATTGCTCTGAAGTATGAGAGACAAAGTCTCTCTATCCTGGCATCTAAGGAGCACTCTGACTTTACTTCTTTCAACACAGATTTGTTTGTTCTTCTGGCATTCCGTGGTACTTTAAAAATTCTTCTTCAATGCCATAATTCAAATGAATCAATTTTTCTACAGTCTTCCTTATTCATTATCCAACTTTCACAGGCATAGGAGACAATTGAAAATATCATGGCTTAGGTCAGGCACGCCTTAGACCTCAAACTGATATCCTTTTTATGAACAGTTTAGAGAGGTGTTTTGCAGAAGATTTGCCTAATGTAATATTCATAGGTCATTTTACTTCTTAACTACTGCTTCCAGGAATGTTGATTGAGGATCCAAGCAAAATTCAGTTTTTGACAACTCCTCTTTTCTCCATTTATCATGATGCTATTTATTGGTCTAGTTGTGAGGATTTTTGTTTTCTTTATATTGAGATGCAATCCATACTGAAGGCAAATTGATTTTTATCAGTATTTTAAATTGTCTTTGCTTCCAACAAGTAAAATTCTGTCACCTGCATATTTGCTGTTGATAATTAATCTTCCTTCATTCCTAATGTCACATTCTTCTTCATATAATTTAGTTTCACAGATTATTTGCTCAATCTTCAATTTGTATAAGTATGTTGAAAAAAATTCAACTCTGGCATTCAGTGTCTCCTTGTTCTATTCTAACGACTACCTCATGGTCTATGAGCACAATTAAGTATTCTTGAATAACTATTCTTTACAATGTTACCCATATGTCTCGTGATCCACACAGTTGAAAGTCTTTGCATAATCAATAAACCATAAGTAAACATCTCTGTGGTATTCCCTGCCCTTAGCCAAAATCAGATGTCAACAAAGGATATCCTTTGTTCCACATTCTCTTCTGAATCTAGCTTAAATTTCTGTCAGTCCCTTATTGATGTACTATTTCAACCATTTTTGAATTATCTTCAGCTGAATTTTACTTACCTGTGACATTAATAATGTTGGTCTATGATTTATGCATTCTTTAGGATTACCTTTCTTTGGAATAGGCATTAATATGGATCTCCTCAAATTGCTTCTGCTTCTATTCATAATGTTTTCATCTTTCTGGCACTGTATCTGATAATACAAATGCTACTATCCATATGGTTTTCAGTGGTTAAACATCCAGAAGCAGTTCATCAATCCTTCTTCCTAGTCTTAGTCTGAAAGCTCCGCTGAAACCAGATCACCATGGGTGACTCTTCTGGTATTCAAAATATTAGTGGCATAGCTTTCAGCATCACAGAAACATGCAAGCCACCACAGTACTACAACTGACAGATGAGTGGGGGATTCAACAACTTATGAGAACTAACTCTTGCAATCAACCATGAGTGAGCTGGGAAACAGGCACTTGCCGTATGTTTCTTCATGTGAGGTCAAAATTTCAGTGGATACCTCTGTTACAACCCATTACAACCTAGTCATGCCCATTTTTTTTTTTTTTTTTTTTTT
>NW_006408852.1:1068881-1072233 GCF_000296735.1 Chrysochloris asiatica
AATAAACTGTACATTTTCCCTAGTGTTTATTACTTTCTGTTTGGAAATGCCAATATTTATTTTAGTCTATTAAAAAATCATTTTTATCTGTTTGGAATCATTATTTTTCATATATATACAGTAATGGTAGATCTAATAGCAAAGCAGGTGAAGGGAAATATGTGAATTAAATAGTCTCAACGGTTCTTTTCTCCTTGTTTCTTGGTCAAGCTGTGATGATGTATCCACCATTTCATGTTATTTATAGAAAAGTATTACTTCATTTGCTGTTATTATTGTTAGGTGCTTTTGAGTTGGTTCTGACTCATAGTGACTCCATATACAACAGAATAAAATACTCCCCAATCTTGCACTATCAACATAAATGTTGCCCGGAGCGCATTGTTCCAGCCACTGCATCAATTCATCTCAGTGAGGATATTTTTCTCTTTTTCATTGATTCTGTAAGTTACTAAGCATGATGCCCTTCTCTGTCATCTGTCCTGATAACATGTCCAAAGTAACATCCACAATGGGTATGAGAAGAAATCTTACCATTCTCAATTCCAAAGAGTGTTCCGGATTTTTTTCTTCTAACATAGGTTGCTCAATCTTATTGTAGTCCATGACACAAATAATATTTTTTACTAACATCAAATCAATTCTTCATAGGTCTTCCTTATTCATAGATCAGCTTTTGAAAATATAATGACACAATTTATAATACTATGATTTAGGTCAGGTCCACTTTAGTCATTAGAGTGACACTGTTGATTTTTAACATTTTAAAGAAGTGTTTTGGAACAGAGTTGCCCAGTGAAATGCATTATTTGATTTCTTATCTTCTGTCTCCCTGAACATTGATTGTTGTTCTAAAAATAATTAAATCCTTGAAATCTTCTATTTCTTTGCTACTTATGATGTTTTTTGTAGTTCTGTAAAACTCTGCATTATTTGCTAGCTAAATAATAACTATTAATATCTGGATAGAAAAATGTGGAATAATGATAGTTATAAATCATTAATTGTCACATTAAATATTTAGGGATATTTGTTTCTATTACTTCTAAATCATACATTTCAGTTCTTCCACATTTAGATTTAAATTTAATCAAATACTACCTTTTGAAGAAGGAGTTCTTATAGAGTAGTAGTTATGAGTTGGGCTGCTAATCTTACAGTCAAAACTACCAGAGGTTCCATGGGATAAAGATGAGGCTTTCTACTCCTGTAAAGATTTACAGCCTTAGAAACCCCATACAAGGTTGCTATGAGTCGAAACCAACTCCACAGCACATAACTACCACCCTTTTAAGACAATCATTTAATGATATATTAAATGTCTACCAAATATAAAATGACCAAGAATAGTTATTACACTGTAAATCCAGATCTCTGGAATTCTATAGCAACAATATTGAAAGCATTGTTACAAAACCATTAAGAAATGTGTGCACCACGTAACTAAGATTTTTTAAAAGGTTTTCTTTCCTGAATCGTTATTAAGAAAGTTTTTAGTTAGTTGATATCTCATTAGCACCTGCTGAGATACATAATTGTAACTTGAACCCATAAAGAAGCAATAACACATAGCACAAATTCTATAGTATCTATATATAATGGGGAAAAAACAGATAGCATAGGACAGTGTAAGCAATTGTTAGTTCTTGTATTTTCAAGAGGAGCACTTTATTCCCTGTGTCCTTGATTTTTTGTGTGTGTTCCTTTCCTATACTTCATTATTATTATTATTATTATTATTATTATTATTATTATTTGTGTGTGTGTTTCTTTCTTTTTTTCTAAAATCACTTTTAACTCTTTTACCCTGCTTCTAATTTCTGAGCTTTCCTGTTTCTTTTATTCCTACTAATGCCTTTCAAAGATGGATTCAGATAAGAAGTTTTGTCTTTTCCATATCACTTTCTCTAATAATATTGATTGGAGTCCTCTTGAGATGCTGTTAGATAGGCACTGGAATGCTAATCTTTAATTCAGCTGTTCAAAGTCACCAACTATTCCCTAGAAATCCTATTCAAGGTCACTGTGAGTCAGAATCAATACTGAATCGTATTGAAAGGTTGTGTGTAAGCTGATCATTGAAAAATCATTGAAGAGCCTAGGAAAAACAACACAAGGGTTTTTTTGGTTCCTTTTTTTTTTTTTTTTTCTTTTACACTTTTCTGTGTTGGGATCACAGTGGACTATGAATCACATTGTAGATGGTTTGAGCCCATCAGTCACACTGTGGGAGAAAGATGAGGTTTTTTGCTCCTGCAAAGACTTGTTGTTATTAAGTGCCATCAAGTTGCTTCCAATTCATAGCACAGCCTCAGAAAACCTATCCAGGCTCACTATGAGTGGGGACCACAACAACAGTGCAACTAATATTGCTCTCATCTTTTCAACCCAGTGAACCTACTTCTCCTGATGTCTGGGCAGCATAGTGCAGGCCATAACAACATAAAGTCATATTCAATAAGAACAGGTAATATACATCAACCATCATCCTCAGTGAAATAGAGAACCACAGACCTCTCTTTGTTCTCTAAGACCTCATGGTGATTTCAGAGTTAACAAATACTTCATTAGATTTTCTTGAGAAATTCTGCCTAAAGCTTTGGAAGTCTGTGTTGGATTTTTTGTCAACATCTTAATTTTAGGAAATTTGGCAGAATGTTTAATTACCAGAAGGAGATTATGCTATTAATCAAATTTGGAATTGCTCCCCTTACAAATAAATGATTGTAGGCAAATTGAGGATTTAATTACTTCTTTCAGATGCAACATTCTGTTTGCTTTCTATTTTGAAAATTTCCCCAAATGAAGACAGTACAATAACATCTTGCAGGAAGTACTGATAAACCTCATTTAATTTGTTCCTATCATTTTTAAGATTCTACTTCCATTAAAACGAAATGACTTGTTGATAAGAATCCCATGAAGTATTATGACAGATTAAATCTCCTCATACAACTAACTTTCAGTTTGGCTCTAGTGAAAGATTATTACCTGAGATCATATTTATTTTGCTGGTTCTCATATGCTTTAAACTCCATACTTGAGTAAAAATGTTAGAATAAAATGGTGTGGGAACTCTAAGCAATCTTATTAATTTTGTAATGGTGCTGAAAGCTCACCAAAGGTTTTTGTTCCCCAAAGCTACTGCTTTGAGTAAATCAGCAGTTTATTTTTAACTGTTGAAAAGAGGCAGGGATTTCTCTAGTTTGCTATGAATTAAATGACAAATGCATCATCTAGGGATCTGGTACTTAGACTATATTAGTTGTGGTTTTATATATATATATATGTGTGTGTGTATATATGTTTATGTTTGTATATATATAAATATATATATACATACATATACATA
>NW_006408852.1:1072878-1085337 GCF_000296735.1 Chrysochloris asiatica
ACCTAAAAGACATGTTTATACTTCTCTGAACCTTGTAGTCATCTTTGTCATTATTTACTGTGGTATCACTAATGAAATATTTAGCAACATCTTTATACTAGTTTGTACTGTGTAAAAATCTTTGTCCCTGTCTACAGTGGCATATATAATGAAATATTTAAGTAACATAGCCTCTCAATCTATTTTCCTACATTGTTTGTTTATCACTGTGATAAAAATACACTTAAGTTTTACTATTGTGATTGTTAAGGTTGTATATCAGTTTGGACAGACAATGATTCTCAGTGGTTTGCCAGTTAGAATATAGTCACCACCCAAGATAAGATCAGCTATATGCAGCAAACCCATTTAAGGAGAATATCCTCAAGGGTGTGGCCTATTTCCAATATGGAAGGATATCCTGGCAAAGCTCTCTGGGTTTTTGATAGATCAGGATCCTGAATCTGGCTTACCATCATCTGGTCTCTGGTTCTTTAAACGTGAGTGAGTGGTTACCATACTGTCTGCTGATCCTGGGAGTTCTGAGACTACTTTATGACTCAGTAGACTGCCATCTGATTTGCCAGGTTTGGTTTCATCAGCTACAGCAGTTAACATGAGTAAAGAGAGGCCTCCAATCTAACATCAGACCTGAAGACCTGGACCTTGTCAGCCTCCTCCAATTTATGAGACATTTCCCTGAGAAAAATATCTCTCTATATATATACATATACATTATGTTGTTGATGTTATTGTTAAGTGTCATTGGGTCTTTTCCAACTCATAGTGATCCTGTACAGAGTTTCCAAGGCTGTAAAACTTTGTTGGAGCAGAATGCTTCATCTTTACTCGCTCAAAGTGGTTGGTGGGCTCACACCATTGACCTTAAGTTTCGCAGTCCAGTGCTTATCCTACAAAGACACCACACTCCCCATACATGTATGATCAGGCTTCAAAAAAGTAATTGAAAAGTGGAATTGTGCCACAAACTTTTTGAAGCCACTTTTTTATGAGCTTCCATGGTTTTGTTTCCCTGTATAATCCAGATTATGGTAGATATAATTAAAGTTACAGGAATTCTATAAAGTTGATGCTTATTTCAAAATTCCCATGATATTTTCTGATGAGCTCTAGGGGCCTATAGTAATTAAAGAGTCCTGGTGTGATGCTGTAGGATAAACTCTGGACTGCAGGGTCATTTGAATTGCAAGGTCAGTAGTTCAAACTAATCAGCTGTTCCTCAGAAACCCTATATAGGATTACTGTGAGTTGGAACTGACTCATAGGCACTTAATAGCAACCTCGTAATTAAAGTTCAACTACTAACTGATTAGCAATTGTGGTAAAGGATAAATATTGTTCTAATAATCTGTATGTAAATCAGAATGAAATCATCTATGTTCTATTCATTCCATGCCTATATCATATACATGGGGAACCACCTCTCTTACTAATGGGATCTACTGTAGCCATTAAAACAATAAAACAGCTGTTGTGTTGATGCCTATGATGCTCAGGATTTTAACCTTTAGGATGCAGACCTTTCTTATGAGAGATGACTTTTAAACTGAGATACCACTGGATGGGTTTGAACCAACAGTCTTTCAGTTGAGGGTTTAACTATTTGAACCACCACCTAGGGATCCCATTAGATCATGAATACTGGTATCTAAGGAGAACTCCAACACTGGGGTTTATGTCATAAAATAAACATGAATTTACTATAATTGGGATTACAAATAAATTATTTTTTGTGTATATATTTACAACTATAATTGATCCCTGGGGGTGGGGGGGGGAGTGATAATGTAGTTTATAGCTGGTACTATTCAGTTAGTCCTTTATTGTTGTTATGTGCCATTGAATCATTCCAATCCATAGCAACCCTGTATAGGGTTACCAAGAAGCAGCTGCTGAGTGAGCTTGAACCACTTATCTTGCGGTTCATAATGACTTTGCAGGCACTAACCCACAGCACCAAAGCAGAACTCCAATTATTCCTTCTTGTTGTTGTCTATAAGTGCCTTCGGATCAATTCCAACACATAGTAACCCTGTATAGGGTTTCCAAGGAGCCGCTAGTAAGCCTGAGCACCTTGAACCTTGTGGTTCAAACTGACCTTGCAGTCCAGAGCACATTAACCCACAGCGTTACACCAGTTACTTCTTAGGGGTAGTTTTTCCCTCAGTGTCTCAAGGCATAATACTACCCGACTGATGACTCAAATCTTCTTTGTTTAACTCTTTAGTCACAAATATTCATTGAGCTTTAATTGTTAGTCAAACTCTAAGCAAAGAGCTGGATAAACATCGGTTAATTTTTTTCTATAGTAAAAACGTTTGCTTTTACTGTAGAATAGAGCAGAAACCTTGTTATTGTTAGATGGCATTGAGTCAGTTCCAGCTTATTGCTACCCTATGCATAAGAGAACGAATCACTTCTCAGACCTGCATAATCTTTACAATTGTTGTTATGTTTGAGTTCATTACTGCTGTCACTGTGCCTATCTGTCTTGTTGGGGGGCGGTCTTCCTCTTTTTTTTTTTCTTTTTTTTTTTTTGCTGACCCTCCACTTTACCAAGCATGATGTCTTTCTACAAAGATTAGTTCCACCTGATAACATGTATGAAGCAGGAGACACTAAATCCCACCACCCTGGTTTCTAAGGAGTACTCCAGCTGTGCTTCTTCCAACACAGACCTGTTTGTTCTTTCAGCAATCCATGGTACCTTCAATATTCTTTTCCAAAGCACAACTCAAATGCATAAATTTTTCTACTGTCTTCCTTATTCACATGTGTATGAGACTTTTGAAAATATCATGGCTTGGGTCAAGAGCATTTTAGTCCTCAAACTGATATCTTTGTTCTTGAACACTTCAAAGAGGTTTTGTGCAATAGATTTGCCTAATGCAATATGTTTATTTCGTGGTTGCTATTTGCATGAATTTTAATAATGCATCTAAGAAAAACTAAATCTTTGACAAATTCAATCTTTTCTCCATTTAACATGCTGTTGTTTATTGGTCAAGTTAAAAGGATTCTTGTTTTCTTTACATTGAAATGTAACCCATACTGTGATCATTGTTCTTCATCAGTTAGTATTTTAAGTCCTCTTAGATTTCAGCAAGTAAGTTTGTTTCATTTGCATATGATGGTTATTTCATATGCAAGTGAAGAACATCTGCATATGAAGAACAGTGTCACATTATTCTTCACATAATCCAGCTTCTCAAATTTTTTGCTCAGCATACAGGTTGAATAAGTATGGTTGAAAAAATACAACCATGGTGCACAACTTTCCTGATTTTAAAACTTTCAGTATCCCCTTCTTTTGTTCTAACAACTGCTTCTTTATCTATGTACAGTTTCCTCATTAACATAATTTTCTGGAATACACATTCTTTGCAATGTTATCCACAGCTTGTCATGATCCACAGAGTCCCAAGTCTTTGTATAGTCAATAAAGCACAAGCAAACATCTTTCTTGCATTCTCTGCTTTCAGCCAAGATTCATCTTAAGTCAGCAGTGATATCCTAGTTCCACATCCTCATCTGAATCTGGCTTGAATTTCTAGCAGTCCTCTGTCAATGTACTGCTGCAGCCATGTTTAAATTATCGTCACCAATATTTTACTTGCATGCAATATTAATGATATTGTCCCATGATTTCTGCTTTGGATGGGTCACCTTTATTTGAAATGTACACAAATACGGATTTCTTCCAGTTGGTAGGCCTGGTAGCTATCATCCAAATTTCTTGGCATAGATAAGTGGGCGTCTCTAGTGCTTCATCAGTCTGTTGAAAGATTTCAGTTTTCATTCTGTCAATTTCAGTTTTGCCAATGACTTGGAATTGTGCAGTTTAGAATTCTTCCTTCAGTATCATCAATTCTTGATCATATGCTACCTCTTAAAATGGTTGAACATTGACCTTTTGTTTATTTATTTATTTAATTATTTTTGATACAGTGACTCTGTTTAAACCTTCCATCTTCTTTTGATGCTTTCTGTATCATTCAATAATATGTCCATGGACCCCTTCATTATTGTAAGTTGAGGCTTGTATTTTCTCTTTAGTTATTTCAGCTTGAGAAATGTGGAGCATGTTCTTCCCTTTAAATTTTCTAACTCCATGTATTTGCACCTTTCATTATAATATTTGACTTTGTCTTCTTGAGATGCCCTTTGAAATGTTCTTTTCAACACTTGGCTCCCTCATTTCTTTTATTTGCTTTAGCATTTCTAAGTTGGAAACTAAATTTCAGACTTTTCTGACATCCATTTGGTCTTTTAATTTTTTTCCTGCCCTTTTTATGACCATTTGCTTTCTTCCTATGTAATGTTCTTGGTATCATCTCAAAATTCTTCTGGTCTTCGGTCATTAATGTGTAATGTATCAAATCTGTGCCTAAGATGGTCTCTTATTCAGGTGGGATATATGTTAAGGTTCATGTTTTGACTCTTATGAACTTTTAACATTTTTTCATTAGCTTCAGCCTGAACTTGCATATGAGCAATTGACGGTCCTTCCACAGTCTGCCCCTAATGATATTGAGCTTTTCCACTGGCTCTTCCCATTAATATAATCCATTTGATTCCTGCATACTTCATCTAGTGAGACCCATGTGTATTGTCAAATTTTATGCTATTTTTTAAAAGTATTTGCAATGAATATGTCATTTGTTTTGCAAAATCTATCATGCAGATGATCTCCAGCATTATTTCTATAACAAGCCCATATTTTCCAACTCTAATCCTTTTTCTTTGTTTCCAACCTTTACATTCCATTCACCAGTAATTAACAATACATCTTGATTGCATGTTTCATCAATTTCAGACTTGAAGAAGTTGATAGAATTCTTTAATTTCAGCATCACTGGCTTTAGTGGTTGGTGCGTAAATTTGAATAATAATGGTACTATCTCCTCTTCCTTGTAGGCATATGGATATTATACTATTGCAGAATGGATCATACTTGAAATAGATCTTGAATTTTTATTTATTTATTTATTTATGTTTTGGTGATGAATATAATACCATTTCTCTTCAATTCATTCTTCTGGGCATAATAAACCATATGACTGTCAAATTCAAAATTACTAGTCAGACTCCATTTCAGCTCACTAATGCCTAGGGTATCGATGTTTATGCATTCCATTTCATTTTTTAAAACTTCCAGTATTTCTAGCTTCATGCTTCATGAATTCCATTTTCCACTTATTAATTGATGTTTGCATCTGTTTCTCCTCATTTTTAGTAGTGTCCCATCAGCAAATGAAGGATCTGAAATCTTTACTCCATTCGTGTCATCACAGTCAACTCTTATTCTATCAGTTCCTCCCTATTATGTTTGTATCCACTTAGAATATTTGGGTTAGTTTGCTTCTATTTTCTAATAAAGTAATTTAAAATGGCTTTAATGTAATATCTTAATATGTCAACCAGGTATTTTCTGGAGATACTTTTCATGTTCTATTATAGCTGTTACATGGTATGTGTATAGTAGTGTAGATAAATATTTAAGCATTCATTCATACATTTATCATCTTATAAGCATGTTAGTTGTCAAGTGATGTGGCGTTGTAGGTCAAAGCACTGGTCTGCAAGGTCAATTTGAACAAAAAATTGGGAAGTTCAAACCCACTAGCTGCTCCTCGGAAACGCTATATATGGTCAATGTCATCAGAACTATGGCACTTAGCAACAATAGCAAGCACAGAAAAGTACTATTATAAAATGGTGGGAATAATAGTAATATTCGGATGTGAATCTAACTTCAGGTGGGGATAAGGACCAGGATAAAACCAGAAATGATCCCCATGAAGTGGAGGTCAGTTGTACCTTTACCCTTTATCCTTTTTACCAATTGTAATACAAGTGATTCCTTCCGTGGCATCTCTACTGTTTTTTCTGGATTTGATAATTGTTGCAATGGCCAGACAGAACTCACAGAGTACTTACAGTTAAGTGGTTTATTAAGGACAGGATACAGTGTGGGATTAGGACTCACAGGTTACAACTCAGGATCTGGATCAGAAAGCATGCAAGCAAATCTCCCTTCTTAAGTTTTCAAGAGAGAGCCTAGTTCCAGACCGGGCTGGGGAAGGTAGAATCTCCATTCAATGATTTCCAATCCGTTGGGACCAGGCTGGCGAAACAAAATGGGGATAAAACTCATATGGTACAACAGTGAATAATTGCCATCAGGTCTGACTGTGAGACTAAGAAATATAGAGGTAGATATTTTTTGACAAAAGGAGGAGAGTGATTGATTTTTCAGGCCAGGAACAGAGGTCCCTGGGACCATCAAGTGAGAAGAACAGAGAGCAGTACCCTACCCAGAGAGGCAGTGATGCCAGGGATGGAGACAGAGAAGATGATGTGGATAGATGGAGTGGCTGGGGACACTGGATTCAGGGCAGGAGAAGGACTGTGTGCTGATAGCCGGCAGGGGTGGTGGTGTGTGGTGTATCCTTTGGGGTTATATGATGATACATGGAGGAGACTATAATCATTGCAATGAAACAAAATATAATAGGATGAGTGTAAAGCTGAAGTACTCCCATGTAAACCTCACAATAAAAACTTTAAATAAAAAATCTTCCTTCTTCAGTACAAGATAGTTCTCTCAGATCCTCTCAACTATTCTGAACTGTTCTGAGCCCCTTGAGGACTGGCACCTTTTGGCTTTGCTTCTGGACCCTTTCTGAACCTATTGCCATTGGCTCTGCTGCATATCCCCTTCAAGGTCTCTCACTGTCTTCAGTACTAATGCCCTTAATCAATGCTACAGCTGTTTTAGGAGGTCCCTTGCCTTCTCTCTGTTTCCTCTTCTTTCTGTTTCATTCTTCTACTTCTTCCTGCTGCTTCCTGTTTTGCTTCTTTCTGTCTGCCTCAAATCTCTTTTGGCTGTGTATACGCACAAACTTCTCATGTATTTCAAGGTATTGCCCTCCCAGCAGGTCTACAAACTAATCAATCCACTCTGGTAGACAACAGACACTTTTTGTAGCAGAGACTGGCTACAACTCACTTCATGTGCATAATCTATTGCCCAAGTCCTGCAAGGTTGTTGTGGTTGTTGTTAAGTGCCATCTAGTAGGTTCTGACCCATAGCAACCCTGTACAGGGTTTCCAAGACTGTAAATCTTTACGGGAGCAGAAAGCTTCATCTTTCTCCCGTGGAGTGGCTAGTAGTTTCGAACTGCTGCCCTTAAGGTTTGCAGCCTAATTCGTATCCACTATGCATACCAGTAATTGTGCAGGATTCATATCAAGACGAAACAGAAAATATCAAAAGAAGTTGTTTACAATTTGCACAGGAAATATCATTCAACCTGTACAAAAACTAATCTGGGCAATGGTGACTCTTTATTGTTTTGTTGTTGTTATAAAAGTGCCAAGGAGTGGTTCTAACCCACAGCAACCCTGTGTAGGGTTTCCAAGGAGTGGCTAGTTAGCTTGAACAGTCGTCCTTATGGTTCAAACCCACTTTGCAGTCTAGCACATTAGCCCACACCACCACATGAGGAATAAAAATCTATCAAGTATTTTTCCTAAAAAAGGGCAAAAGATAACACCACAACCACAAACTGGGTAGTTTAAAATAATAGAAATGTAATACTTCATAGTTCTGGAGGACAGAAGCCCCAAATCAAGTTTTTGGCAGTGTTGGTTCCTTCTGGAGGCTGTGAGAGTCTATTTCATGCCTGTCTCCATGCTTCTGTTAATTTGTGAAATTCCTTAATTTATAACTCTAGACTTAAAATTCTAGAGCTGTATAGCTCTAAGTTTTACCTGTCTTTATAAGAACTTTTCTCTACAGTTTACTCAACCAAATTTCCTGCTTACCTAGACCCAGACATAGTATAATAACCCATCCTAATTCATGTATTGTGTTGTTGTTGTAGTAATAAATTCTCACTTTAATTGAATTACAACTACAAAGACACTAAATCCAAGTAAGGTCATATTCACAGGTACTATAATTAAGTCTTCAACATATATTTTTTGACAGATACAATTCTACCCACAACAGATGCAGAATAAAAAATTTGCAGCAATGAATTGTCTCAAAAAAATTGTTTTAATAACAATGATTCCAAATAAAAGCATATTTATTTTAGAAACATATACATTTTATTTTTTCAAAAAGTAGGAATAACTCTACAATCTCTGTAGGATTTTTTTTTTTTTCCTGAGATTAACTAATAGCAGGAGGCTTTTAGAATTCCATTTGCATTTATCCATCATATACAGTTTTCTCTGTGCTTTTTGAACATCTTTCTCAACAGACAGAACTGAGAAAGTCATACTGGAAATTTATTTTCATTTTGCTTCTTGCTTCTTTGGTAGGAATTAAGCTGCTGTATTTTAAATAAGAATTCCATCATGCCATGTAGCACACAGTTTATTTAAATTACTTTTTTAGACACATTGTTTATAATGTACTTACCTTTGAATCCTATGCTTTGTAATTCTCTCATCTTGGGTTTCTTAACAACTAAGTGATATATTTTTTTTTTGTGCTTCATACATAAAGTATTTATTTATATATAAAACTGCAGGAAGCAATTTTTTGAGGGAAGTCTTATATCTCATGTTCTCTGACTATAGAAAAAGCTAATCTCTGTAATGAGCTTCAACCTAAATATATATATATATATATATATATATATATATAGAGAGAGAGAGAGAGAGAGAGAGATAGATAGATAGATAGATATTAAAGGTGATAAAGAAAGAAAATTAATCCCCTAAAGAATGACCCTACCATTTTCTAACTGCCTTAGTCACGAGTTTTGCTGTATAATAGATGCACCAAAAGTAAGATGGGCAGGCTCTCTTTACCACTGAATAAGAGACTGATCTTGTTTTCATTAGTCTGTTAGGTGAGGGTAGATACTGCTTGCAGTATTTAATAAAGTTTCCAGGTTAACGGATATTTTAAATGAAGGTTGCCTATGTCATGGGATCCTCTAATGATTATAGAGTATACAGAGTTAGAATTAAGGGTTTCATTTATGAAAGTAGTCTCAGAACACATTAGAAAAGATGACTGAGTAAATTTTCATTGTTTTTAAAGAGAGAAATTCAATACAAAAATAAAAAAAATGCAAAGTAGGTACTGAAAATGTTTTTTAAATTGTTGTAAAATCATGTTAGATGTTTTGAATTGGCAAGTAATATCTATAGACAGATTGAAAACAATAAGATTAAAATTTTATTAAAATAATCACCTAAGCAAATAATTATGATTAGTTTCCTATTTTTCCCCAATATTCAATTGTGAGAATAATAGTAAGGATTTTTGCTGAAGATAGAATTTTCCTCCTACTCATCCCTCTCTTTCTGTTGTCAGAAGTATTAACAGTAGTCAGATAGTCATGAAAAAAATACATAAAAGAAAGAGAAGATAGAAGAGTGACAAGAGGGGAGTTAACAGCCCCGGCAGTCAAGGAGAGTTACAGAAAAAATATGAGAAAATGATTGCAGGTGCTCTGTGTAACAACTACCATTGAAACAGCAGTGGAAGAATAAAACACTTAATAAGAAAATGGATAATATGAGTCAAATACTTATATAAGAAAATCAAATTTAAAACTCTGGATGCCTTAAGTTACAGAATCATCACTCAAAAATGTTATTCAGTAAGTCATAATTGAGTCTTTTCTACATGCCATGCCCTATTGCAGAGAAAGTAATGAATAAAACATAACAAAACAAAAATACATGTTCTTAGAACATTATTTTTTGAGCCCTCCTGTGGTGCCATAGGCTAAGCACTGGACCTCAGGTCAGTTTGAACTGCAAGGTTGGCAGTTCAAACTCACCAGCTGCTTCTTGGAACCCCTATACAGGGTCACTATAAGTTGAAACCAACTCGACAACACTTAATTACAACATTAAGAAGGATGTTAGTGATACTTCAGTGGTAGAAGTTTTTCAGTCCCTTCAGGAAAACCCAAATCCTTTGCATTGATTCAATACTGGCTCATGGACTTCATGTGTTACAGAATGGAACTGCTCTACAGAATTCTCTTGCTTGTAATTTTTACTTAACTAGATATTCAGAACTTCTGCACTGTCACTGGATTAGTGTGAACCACCAATTTTTAGAGGAGTAGCTGAGTTGTTTAAACCACTCAGAAATTTTAATACAGGATACCACAGGTCAGTTCTTAGCCAATGTACCTCATGTTCAATCACAATTCATCTGGCAGGGAAAGCTAGCATGCTACTATGATACTGAATAAGTTTCAGTGTTATCTTTCAGACTAAGATGGACTAGGAAGAAAGTCCTGGCGGTGTACCGAAAAAAATTATCCAATAGGTTTTGCTGTGTAATAGATACACATATGGATCTCAACATCTGACGGGGTTGTGCACAGAGTGGCCATAAATCAGGAACTAACTGGATAGTAGATAACAACAATATGGTGCTTTTGTTGTTGTGCTAGACTTCTTCCAAGAGAGATCTGTTTATTCTTCTGGTAGTACGTGCAATTACAGTATTCTTCCACAGTACTATAATTTAAATGCATCAATTCTTCTATGGTGTTCCTTATTCATTGCTCAACATTTATATGAATATGAGTCTACTTAAAATACTATATTTTGGATCAGGCATATCTTAGTCTTCTAAGTGAAATCTTTGCTCTTTAACACTTTAAAGAGACCTTTTGCAGCAAATTTGCCTAATACAATATGTCTTGATTTTTTGACTGCTGCTTATATGAATGTTGATTGTGGATCCAAGCAAAATGAAATTTTTGATAACTTGGATTTTTTTCTCCATTTATCAGATGTTATCTATTTACCAAAAAGTGTGGATTTTTGTTTTCTTAACATCAAGGTACAAAATCTATACTGAAAGCAGGTTGTTAATGTAATGGTTAAGTTGTGATCCCATAGTAGTATGGAAAAAAAAATTATAACCTGTTTATTATAATATTTGGGTAACTTTTTTATTTCCTGAAGTAAAGACTTTATGATCTCTCTCTTTGTCTTTGGTTATTTACTGAAGTGAGTAAAGAATTTATGGTCATTTTCTTTTTATTTAAACCACTTCCTGGAGTAAGGAATTTATGATAACTTTCTTTTTCCTTAAACTACTTCCTGGAGCAAAGACTGACCCCTCTCTTCTTTTCCTAAAGTAGGAATGTGCGCCTTAAAAATTTGAACTAGCCAACCGAGTAAGGGAACAGATTGTGCAGTCAAAACCCTAGCCAATAGGGTGAGACACAGCCTTGAGACTCACGTCAGGGATTAAAAACCCTAGTGGACTGCTCACTTGGTGTGCTTGCTAGCCTGTTCGTGTATGTACGGCTATGCGCAGGCACCCTCTTGCAAGAGTAAATTTTACTTTGCCAAGGTAATTTAGTCTCACCGAGTGTCTTTTATGCGACATCGGGATTCATTTCTAACAGTGGGTTGGACCAGAGTCACAGAAGTGAAAGTGGTGAGAAGCTAACAAGTGAAGGATATATGGTAAGTTAGTGTCAAAAGATTTGTCTGACAATTAGATGCTCACCATGAAAGAAAAGTAGAATATAAGAACATGCCAAGGTTTTTAACTTGAAAACTAGTGAAGACAAATTTTTTATTAACAGAAGTGTAAAATATGAAAACAGAAGCACTTAAGGTACAGATTACCAGGAACTCAGTTTTTGATGTATTAAAATTGAGACTCCTATTAGACATCCAAGTAAAGGTGTCAAATTAGCAGAAGGATCAGTGTGTCGAAGTTCAGTGGGAAGAGCTGAACTGGAGACATCAATTTTGAGTTATCTATTAACTGTGAGCTCTGGTGTCACCATAGGTTAAGCACTGGACTCTGAACCATAAGGTCAGCAGTTCAAACCTACCAGTAATTCCATAAAGAGAGATAAAGCTTTCAACTATCATAAAGATTTATAACTTTATAAATCCTATGAGTTGTATCAATTAGATGGCAGTGGGTTTGGTTTTGGAAATGGGTATCTAACATCATCTATCTATCTGTTTTTCTATCTATCTATCTATCTATCTATCTATCTATCTATCTATCTGGTTTTGTATTTATCTATTTGTCTATCTATTACTTTTTTTAAATTATGAAATTGTGTGTTACTACTTAGGGAGAGAATGCAGAAAATAATTGAGACTGGATGCATTACTATAATTAGAGGTTAAGGGATAAGGTAGGATCAGAAAAGGAAACTGCAGAGATGTTACCAGAAATGTAGAAGCAAAAGAAAGCAAGTATTCTTTGCTGGTGGTCAGGAAGAAGGATTAACTGTGTATATTACTACTAGAATGCCAAGTTAGTGGCGACCTTGTAGAACAATTATATGTTTGACTATTACTGATATGCAAATTCAAATTAAAGCTGAAGAAAATGAAAACAAATCTACGAGAGCCAAAATATGATCTTGAATTTATCACTCCTGAATTTAGAGATCATCTGAAGAACAGATTTGATGAATTAAACACTAAAGA
>NW_006408852.1:1087305-1090123 GCF_000296735.1 Chrysochloris asiatica
GTTCTGAATCGATGGCACCTGACAACAACAACAACAACATTAACCAAAAATGTTATCTACTTCAAACCACTAGGAGCTCCTCAGAAGAAAAAATATGGTGATCTGCTTCTGTAAAGAGTATATTGTTGTTAAGTGTCATCACATCCATTGGACTCTTAGCAAACCTGTATCGGGTTTCCAAGAAGCAGCTGGTGAGTTTGAGCCACTGATCTTGAGGTTCAAACTGACCTTATGGCTCAGGGCTTATCCTACATTGTCACACAAGGAGTCCTGCAAAGACAAGTAACGACAGCCTAGAAAATCCTATGAGTAAGTCCTATTCTATCCTGTAAGGTCACTAGGAGCCAGAATCAACTCAAAAGCAAACAACAACAATGTGCAAAGTAATTTAGTTCTCCAAAACAACCATTGTCTTTATAAAAAGTGATCTAATGTGGATGAAGAGGAAGTTGGGATAAAAGCCTTACTGAAGAACTATCAAACCTACCAGCTGCTCCTCAGAAATCCTATACAGGGTCACTATGAGTGCACACTGATTGCAGTTAATAAAAACAATAATAGGAAGAGAAATAGAGACAATTAATATATACAACTCTTCTCCATACTTTGCTTGAAAGGGATACAAGAAAATTATGACAGTAGCTGAAGAATGTGGGGCAAAACAAAACAGCATTGTTGTTTCAAGTAGATTCTGACCCATAGCTACCCTGTATAGGGTTTCCAAGGAGCATCTGGTGAGCTTGAACCATATCTACATTAATAGAAAATTTTCACTAATAAATAATAAGGGTAATTTGCTGGAGTAATGTTCTTACATCTGCAAGAGTCTTTGGTATTAATTCAAATATATAATATAGCCATTCAGAGGAAAAAGAGAGAAGATAGGGTCTTTATCTATGGGTACAAGTAGCTAAAGGATATGGTGAAAATTTGTAAAAAATCCTTCTTTGATTTCTTTGTTTTTAAATGATAAAATAGAAAGAAATGTTACCAATCTTGAGAGCAAAGGATATTGTATATTAGATAAAACAGGAGAAGGGATATGAAAAAGACATTAGGAGTGTATATGAGTGGATAAACTAGGCAAGCATAATATTATTGCCCATGCAACATTAGAAATACTTAAAGTTCATGATATAAGATATATAATGGATATAAATGGACAGTATTCAGAATTTCTTTTCCTTCCCGTATAGTAATGTTTAGAGTCCCATGGTTGTATAAACAGTTAACACACTGAGCTACTTACTGAAAGTTTGGTGATTTAAGTCTACATAAAGAAGCCTCAGAAAGAAAGGCCTGGTAATCTACTTGAGAAAATCAGTAAGTGAAAGTACTATGAATCACAAGGAAATGCCATGAGTTAGAATTGGCTTCATGGCACCTTGTTTTATTTAGAAACATGTTCTGAAATAAAAGTGCAGCTATGGAATCTAGAGTTTAAGCCGCTCCTTGTAAACCCTATACAGCATCACTATGAGTCAAAAGCCACTCAACATAACTCATAACTAGGATCTCACTCAAAAAACAACATAACTAGGATGATTGTAAAAAGTTAATGACACCAACCATTACTCCCATAGGCCTCTCAACTCAGCTGGGTTTGATAATTACTTGCAATATCCGCACCGAACTTAGACACCATACTTAGAGTTATAGAGCTTACCAGGGAAGTTAACAGGAAGTTAGCCAGAAAATTCTCAGGATATAGTTCTGTCTGCCTGACAGACATTTCTCTGTACAATATTACAAATCCCTTTTAGAAACTGCTAAGAAATGTTCATGGGGCGTATCATTCCACTATAGACGTTAGTCTGGAGGCATTTGACCCTGTCTCCATGGTTAGCAAACCTAGTTCCACCAATTAAGTGCCTGGAGACATCCCATTCTGCAAGGAAGTCTCCTACAAAAGTCACCCAGCTTTATTTGTTCCACAGTATTGGAAGCCCACCACTGTGTCTCATTTTCTGGATCTTCATTCTGCTACTACTGTTCCTCTGCCAACTCCCCTGAAATCACAGCTCTCTTACTTGAGTCAAAGAGGTTCAATGTGCAGGATCTCTGGGTTCAAATGACATGCTCAACTCCTGACTCTTCTTTGATGGTTGTGAGCTTCTCCAATTCGACTTCTGAGATGGCTAATTTTATGCATATAAGAGCTGCAAGTTTTTACAATCACAATTATCTCTGTTAACCACTCACAATGGAATCATATAATCAGAATCTTCTTCCAACTTCTCTTACTCAGACCCAGCAAAGTAAAATCATTGTACGGTGGGAGTTATAAAAACGATGGGTAGAAGAACCATATGAAGCAATTTAATACACTGCAATAACATTGCAAAGAATGAAAATTCCAGAACATTTAACTGTGTTTATGAGGGACCTTAGGGAGAACTTTCATAGAAACAGTGTTTTGAACTGAACAATGGGATACTGAATGGTAAAATCTAGAAAGGTAAGTGCCAGTGTATCCTTTCACGATTCATATTCAATCTGCATGCTGGGCAAATATTCAAGAAGATGGATTTAATAAAGAACCTGGTATCAGGAATAGACGAAAGCTCATGAACAAACTGCAATATGCAGATGGCACAACCTTGAGTGCTGGAAGTAAAGAAGACTTGAAATACTGATGAAGATCAAAGACCACAGCCTTCAGTATCAATTCCACCTTAATGTAAATAAAACAAAAATCCTCACAAAAGGATCAATAGATAACATCATGATAAACAGGGTGAAAAATTGAAGTTCTCAAAAATTCCAATTTGTTTGGCTCTCCATCAATGCCCATGGAAGCAGCAGTCAAAAAATCAAA
>NW_006408852.1:1091063-1092888 GCF_000296735.1 Chrysochloris asiatica
TTGAAATTGTTATGAAGAGCAGTGAAACACTGTCAGCACCAAAATATTGCATATTAAACAAGATGAATAGCACCAGAATATTTTCAGAAATAGTGCCAGAAGATGAGCCCCTCAAGTGGAAGGCACTCAAAATACCACTGAGGAAAAACTACCTCCCCAAAGGGAGTTGACCTTGATGACACAAATGGAGTGAAACTTTCAGGAGCCTTCGTTTGTTGATGGGAAATAACACAAAAGGAGAAGAACCAGCTGTAATATACATTAATACTGGACACATGGAATGTATGAAGTATGAACATCAGAAAATTTTAAGTTGTCAAAAATGAAATGGAACACATAAAATTAAATATCCTAGGTATTAATAAGCTAGAAATGGACTAGCAATGACCATTTTGAATCTCACAATAACATAGTTAACTAAGTCAAAAATGAAAACTTGAAGAGGAATGGCATGGCATTTATCATCAGAAAGAACATTTCAACATCTATCTTCTAGTATAATGCTATGTATTATAGGATACTATCCTCATGCCTAGAAGGCAGACAACTTAAAAGCAATATCATTCAAATTTGGAATCTTGGTGCCATGAGTTAATGCGCTAGACTGCAAAGCCATTTGAACTGCAAGGTTAGCGGTTCAAGCTCACCAGTGGCTCCTCGGAAACCTTATACAGGGTCTCCTCGATGGGTCAGAACAGCTCAATGGCACTTATCAACAATAGCAACAAACCTTCAAATGTATGCACCAACAATTAATCTAGTAATGATGAAATTGAAGAATTATGTCAATTTCTTCACTGTGAAATACATCAAACATAAAATCAAGATAAATTGCTAATTGCTATTGATTGAAGTGCAAAGGTTGAAAACAAAAAGGAAGAATCAACAGTTGCAAAATATGGCCTTGGTGATAAGTGATTCTGGAGATTCCATGATAGAAGTTTGCAATAACAATGGCTTATTCATTGAAAATAGTGCATTAAATATAATATACATAGCTAATGTATACATGCAACTCACCAGATGGAATACACTGAAATAAAATTCACTATACCTGTGCAAAGAAACTATGGAAAAACTGAATATCATCAGACAAAACAAAGACAGAAGCAAATCGTGGCATAAATCATCAATTGCTCATATGTAAGTTCAAGCTGAAGCTGAAGAAAATTAAAACAAGTACACGGGAACCAAAATTTTACCCTGAATATTGTTGTTGTTGAGTCAGTACCTACTTGTAGCAACACTATGAACAACAGAATGAAACATTGATCAGTCCTGAGCCAACCTTACAACATTAATACTCCTGAGCCCATCACTTCTGACACTGTGCCAATCTATCTCATTGGGGGTCTTCTTTCATTTTACCAAACATGATACCCTTCTCCAGTGACAGGTCCCTTCTGACAACATGCCCTAAATATGAGAGATGACGTCTGGCCTTCCTGACTTCCAAGGAGCACTCTTTCTATATTTCCTCAAACAGATCTATTTGTTCTTTGGCAGTTCATACTACATTCAATATGATGTGACATCATAACTGAAATGCATCAATTATTCTATGGTTTTCCTTATTCACTGTGCAACTTTCACATACATACAAGGTTATTGAAAATACCATGACTTGGGTCAGGCACATCTTAGTCCTGAAACTGACATCTTTGCTCTTCAACACTTTAAAGAGGTCTTGTTATCACATTTGCCCAATGCAATACAGCTTTTGATTTCTTGACTGCTGCTTCTATGAGTGTTGTTGGTTGATCCAGTAAAATGAAGTCCTTGAAAACTTCAATCTTTTCTCAATATATATGGTTGTTTATTGGTC
>NW_006408852.1:1094758-1095784 GCF_000296735.1 Chrysochloris asiatica
GAGAGAACTGAGGAAAAATTCAAACCTTGATCTTGAACATATCCCACTTGAATTTAGATATCATATCAAGAACAGATTTGATGCACTAAACACTGAAGACCGATGACAGGAAGAGTTGTGGTTTGACATAAAGAACATCATACATGAGGATAGCAAAAGGTCATTAAGAAGGCAAGAAGGAAAGTAAAGATTACAATGGATGTCAGAAGAGACTCTGAAACTCGCTCTCCAGCACAGAGATGCTAAAGCAAATGGAAGAAATGAGAAGGTAAAAAAAAAAAACGGAACAGAAAATTTCAAAGATCAGTTCAAGCAAACAAAATTAAATTTTATATGAAATATGCAAAGCTCTTCAGTTAGAAAACCAAAAGGGAAGAACATGCTCAGAATTCCACAAGCTGAAAGAACTGCAGAGGAATTCAAGCCTCAGCTTGCAATACTGAAGTATTCTGTGGGCAAAATATTGAATAATGCAGAAAGCATCAAAAGAAGATGGAAAGAATCCACAGAGTCACTGTAACAAAAAGAAACAGTCACTATTCAATCACTTCTAAAGGTAGCATAAGATCAAGAGCCAATGATCCTGAAGGAAGAAGTCCAATGTGCATTGAAATCGTTGCACAGAACAAGGCTCTAAGAATTGATTAATGCAAACAAATCTTTCAATAAACTGATGCAGCTGGAGGCACTCATTTATCTATGCAAAGAAATTTGAAGACCACTATCTGGCCTACTGATTGGAAGAGACCCATATTTGTGCCCAGTCCAACAAGAAGTGACCCAAAGAATGAAGAAATCATCAGACAATATCATTAATATTACATGCAAGTAAAGTTTACTAAAGGCAATTCTAAAGTGGCAGCTACAATACATTGAAAGGGAAGTGTCAGAAGGTAAAGCTGGAATCAGACTAGTATATAGAATGAGGGACATAATTGCTGACATCAGGTGGATCTTGGCTGAAAGTTGTTGTTGCTGTCAGGTGCCATCGAGTCGGAACTGACTCATAGCGACCCCATGCACAGC
>NW_006408852.1:1096829-1108609 GCF_000296735.1 Chrysochloris asiatica
TGAATCAAGACAATTATGGGCCACATTGCGGAGAATGAGAATCCTGGATGTGTTTATGAGAATCCTGTACCTGGACCAAGAGGTAGTATTTCAAACAGAGCAAGGGGACACTGAATGGTTTAAAATTATTAAAGGAGTATCCTAGTCTTATATTCTTTCACCATATTTACTCAGTCTGTACGCTGACCAAATAATCTGAGTAGCTGGATTATATGAAGAAGAATGTGGCATCAGGATTAGAGGAAGACTCATTAACAATCTGCAATGTGCAAATGATACAACTTTGCTTGCTGAATCTATATATTTACTGATGAAGATCTAAGACCACAGCCTTCAGTATGGGTTAAACCTCAATGTAAAGAAAACAAAATCTTCACCATTGAACCAATAAATAATGATAAATTGAAATAAGACTGAAGTTTTCAAACATTTCATTTTGCTTGGATCCACTACCAACACTCATTTAAACAATAGTCAAGAAGTCAAACAACATATTCCATTATGTAAATATGCTCCACAAGACCTCTTTAAGTGTTCAAGAGCAAATCCAAGCTATGGTATTTTCTATAACTTTATATGCATGTGAAAGTTGCTGTTGTTGTTAAGTCCTGTCGTGTCAATTCTGACCCATAGCAACCCTGTATAGGGTTTCCAAGGAGTAGCTGGTGAATTTGAACCACTAACCATGCAGTTCAAATGGCTTCACAGTCTGACGCATTAACCCACAGCACCACACCAGGATGTGAAGGTTAGATAACAAAAATGAATACATTTGAGTTATGTTGTTGGAGAAGAATATTAAATGTCCATGAACTGCTAGACAAGCAAACAAACCTATGTCAGAGGAAGTAGAGTCAGAATGCTCTTTAGAAATCAGATTGGTGAATCTTCATTTCTCGTATTTCTGACATTCTCAGGAGGAATCGGTTCCTGGAGAAGGACATCATGCTTCTTAAAATGGAAAGTTAGTAAAAAAGAGGAAGACCTCCCAATGCAATGGATTGGCACAGTGGTAATAACAATGGGCTCAAGTGTAACAATGATTTTGAGGATGGCTCAGGACATAGCAGTGTTTTGTTCTGTTGATCAGAATGTTGTTATGTGTTGGAACCAACTCCATCTAAAAACAACAGCATATTATATATGTACATATATATATGTAATGTAATCAATAAGGGAATCCATACAAATTGAATATCACATGTTTTCAAGATATTAAGGACATTTTTCATATTATTACAGTGTTTTTCTTATTTTCTCTAGCTGATATTGAATTGTATCCTAAACTCATTGGCATTTTGATTCTTAAATTAAAAAATATATATATAGTTAAACACTTAAGCATTTTGCAAACTTAGTACAAATGTTAATCTTTTGGAAATAATGTATGCTCTAAATCAATATCAGGTAAGTTGGAAATATTTCTTAAAGAAAAGATACTTTATAGATTGAAAATAACATATCACAATATTTAGCCAATTCAAGAAAAAATATTATCCAATCCAATGTGACTTCTTGACAACAAAATAAATGCTTGATTTCTACAATTATCAAGCAGTTATTTTGGTATTATATGGATTCTGATTAAGGAATAATGTAAAAATTAATTTCACCTTTTACATTCAACTAATTTAAATATTGATGTGCAAAAGTGAGCTTGTTACTTCAAGGAGACCATAGACTAGTGAAGTAAAATAAATCATGGACTACATACAGTAAACTGCATTTTGACAAAAACATACATAGGATATTATGGAAACACATTGGATGATTAAGCCAAGTGTATATTTGTACATGTATGTGATTTAATGTGTTGACATAAAAAAATATTTTACAAGAAGTAAGAGGGTGTAGTTGTAAAGGAAGTGCAGAAACTAGTGAAAGTTAGTTTGGTTGTTGTTAGAAAGGAAATTGCAGAAAGAAATGCTGCTGTCACTCTTATGAGGGGTCTGTATCATGTAACTTTCTTGTACATCATGGCAACAGTGCACTGCTAATTTGTTCTCTTGCTTCCTCTTTTGCATCTTACAGTCAATTTTCAACTCAACTGTCTGAGGCACATAAAATCATGTTTCTCCTAATATTCCTATTACTCTTCATTTCACTGAAACTAAAGTCCTTACAAAGCTTTCTATGATTCCTCCTCTCTTTACCTCAGTTATTTCATCTCCTTGCTCATGCCACTAACCAGACCTATTTCTTCACTCTATCTCAAGAAAGATAGGCATGATTTTCCTTAGAATACTTATACCTGACTTTCCATCTGCTTTTACTTACATGACATTTTCATCATTTTCCTTCATCTTTCCTCAAATATCGTCTTCTCACAAACACATTAACAAACCCCAGTTCCCCAGCATGATGCTGTTGATCCCTTTTATCATGATCTATTTATTTTCAAATTATTTGTGTCTACTAAATTCAGTGCCTGGTGTGGCACTGAACTTTAAGCCATAAGGTCAGCAGTTCAAACCCACCACCTGCTACTTGCAAACCCTATACAGAGTTGCTATGAGTTGCAACAGACTCAATGGCACTTAACAACAACAACAACAACAACAATATAGCAAATGATCTATTATGTTTAGCATTGATTTGAATTCCGTGTCTCTTATATCTCGCCCTCAGATTTTAACTACATGGAGATAATTCATTAATGTCAAAAACAATGTTTAGAATATAAAAAGTTCTCAATAAATATTTATTGAATAGTTTAGTAAAATAGAAAGTTTTGCATAAAAAGATACAACTGTGCTTTATGTAATTAGTAACCACGAAGCTGTGTTAGTATCAATATGCTAGAGTATATGAGTTTAAACAAAAAGCATAAGAAAGATGCCTCTAAAAACATGCATAGGGCATTCCAACCTCATAGGGAAATTTTGAAGAACACATTTACCTGTAGCAAACAAGATAGAGAAATCCAGGGAACACATTAGAACATTAGAAATGTATGTCAGAAGGATAAATATGTATAGTTCTGTGAATTATATCTCTTCTAACCATGTCTTTGTAACTCTTACCAAATGACTTTTTTCCTGGTGGGTCTGGGTAAGTGAAAGTGGAGGAAGATGCTGATTGGATTATATGGTTCACTTGTGATTGGTCCATTTTGAACTGGGACACTGTACCACACAGAAGGACTAATTGTTAGTGACTGTTTTAGATTGAGAGCCGTAAATCAGTCTTTCACACATGAAAGTGAAAATGGCTTGAAACACTAGGGATGACATGCAGCTCAGTGAATTATTTCATATGTCACTTTAGGAGTCCTAGTTTAGTACTCTAATTTAAGCCCTTGACTGCTAAACATAAGGGTGGTGGTTCAAATCCACCAGCGTCTCCTTGGAAACCTGATATAGGGTCGATATGAGTGGTAACTGACTCAATGGCACTCAAGAACAACAACAGCCATGTCTTTGTAACTCTCAACAAACGACTTTTTCCTGATAAAACTGAGTAAGAGAAAGTGGGGAAGCTTGCTGATAGGATTATGTGGTTCAGCTGTATGTGATTACTAACAGACTTAATTGTGATTATAAAAAACTGGATTCAAATTTATATAAGATGAGTCAACTCAGAAGCAGGAATGAGGGTTCTTAATATAACCTGAGAAGAACCAGGAGTAGAATGTGTCCTTTGGACCCTAAGTTCTCTGTACATTGAACTTCCCTGACACAAAGATAGAAAGCTGTGATACTGGAGGATTGATAGAGAGGCAGGAACAACAGTAGATCCAAGAGCCAGAGTACAAGACAGACAAAATAGAATGGTAGGCTTTCCAGCTCACAGAGCAAGTAAAGCTGAACAACTTCAGGCAGAAGGCTTTCTAACTGAATGGAGTGTTCTAGACACTTAATTTGAAGAACTAGGTTTGTTGAGCAGAAACCTAAACACAGAGCTAAAGCTGAGTGTCTTTAGCCTAGGCTGATGGTGGAACAGTGTGTTCTGTGGGCATTTATAAGCAGCCCTAAAAGAGTGTTATAGCATTGGTAGAGCTGGACAGAGGCTAGGCCAAGGCGGTTATGGTCAGAGAGAAGCCTGCCTGTGGGTGCAGCAGGGGAGAGGTTGATCTGACTGGAAGAACTATGTCCTGAACTGCGAGTGAACTGCAACCTATTAACTTCCCTAATAAATCCCGTAAATGCGAGTATGAGTAAGGTGTCTGAGTTTGCTGTGGTCATTGGAATAAATTATTGAACCTAGTTGAGGAGTAAAGGGTACTGTGGGAGGTATGGTTGGTGCCATTTTTCACATTAGTATTTTTAAATAGCAAACATTACTCAGAGGTATAAAATTGCCAAATGAATAAAGCCAAACAATAATTTCAGTTTGCTTAGCACTAGCCAGAGAGAAATGTTTAAAATTTTACACCTTCCCCACGCAAAAAAAAAAAAAAAAAAATGCCATAAAAAAGTTACAGGCCTAGCTTCATAGGCCAATATAAATGCAGTTGTTAAGTGCTGCTGAGTTGGTTCTGACTCATAGCAATCCTATGCAGGGTTTAAATCTTCATGGAAGCAGAAAGTCTAATCTTTCTCCCACAGAGAAACATTTGATGGGCTCAAATCACCTACCTGGTGGCTCGTAGTTCATTGCTTGTCCTCTAGAGCCACCACATTCCCCCCTAAAAGCAACTAGACCATTTATTTTCCTTGTAGTCTTCACTAAGAGCTAAATATCTCTAAAGAACATGGAACATTTAAGTCAATTGTTATAATAAATGCTACATGATTTTGTATTATATACATATAAAAAAAAAGTTTCTTGGTTTCCTGTGAGACAAAAAGACAAATGGGCAAAAGTTTTGTCAAATCAGATATGTTAACTAAATAAATACATATTTTTCTCTCTGACTCTGTCTGTCTAGTTCTTTCTCCCTTCCTCCCTCTCCTTATTCATTTATAAATTAGAAATAAAGCTTAAATCACTTAGAAGATTACTTTTTATACCCAAGGAGACAGACAGGATTATAATCTATTCCGAAATTCATGAGAAAAATCCTTTAAAATGTCAGACAACAGTTAAAACATTCTATGATTAGGCCGTATTTTAATTTTCTTAATGTCAAAACTCTGCTGTGGGAGAAGCTTATGCACACACATTTGATGTTCACATGTGCTCATATTAAAATGGAGCCACACTCTTAGAAGTATCAATATCAGGGAGGAAGACATTAAAAAATAGGAGACAGACCAGTCTGACCTTCAGGAGAGACAATGCTGAATGAGGTGAACCAGAAATATGATCATTTTGAGCTAATAAACAGCATAATTTCTTTTAAGAACAATGCCAAGGTAGATACATTTGTTTTTCACTAATATAGCCCAGTCAGCACATCTGCATTCCATAATACAAACAGACCTGGTATAAAAGGAGATTGAGTAAGATGATTTTCAGTGTAAGATTCTAGTATCTGTTCAAACAAAGAATGGAAACAAGAGAAGAGTTTTGTGAATGTTTCCCAAACATAAATGTGCAAGCAGCAATGTGGCTTCAACATTCTGTAAATATTTCTTTAAAACTTGCCATATGAAAAGTGCTAATTCTTGGGGAATTTATTCTTTTATTAAGCATTATTTCATAGTTGTCTATTCTGTACATTGTTCACTGTAAGGTGTGAACTTGGAAAGAAAGGGATTAAATGTAAGCGATAAAGATAGTAGAAACTATAAATCTACGTTTAATTGAATAACAGGTTATGAATAGTGTTATGAGCAATAATAACAACAACAAAAAGATAATACAGGAGTAGACAATGAGTGGGAAATCTCTTGTGATAGCAATTAAGCAAAGGTCTTTCAGATTAAGTGGCACATAAACAGAGACACAAGAAATTGGAGAGAAGAAAGTTAAATTTATAAGGAAAACATGTTCGTGGAACAGGTAAAAGGAAACTAAAGAACCTCAGGTTAAAAGATCTTTGCACATTTGTGGAAATGTTAGTATAAGTGAAAGAAACCCTGTAGGCACAATGCTTAGGAACTCAGCTACTAACCACAATATCAAAGGTTTGCACTTAGCAGCCCCACATAGTGAGAAGAGACTCATAAAAATTTCATCCTAACAAACTCAATGGGGCAGTTCTATTTTGTCCTATGTTGTTGTTAGGTGCCATTGAGTCGGTACCGACCCATTGCGACCTTATGCACAGCAGAATGAAACACTGCCTGATCCTGGGCCAACTTCACTATTGTTGCCACACTTGAGTCCATCGATACTGTCACTTGGCCAATCCATCTCATTGGGGATCTTTCTCTTTTCCTCTGACCCTCCACCTTACCAAACATGATATCCTTCTCCAGTGACTGGTCCCTCCTATAGGGTTGCTATAAATCAGAATCAACTAAAAGGCACATGACAACAACAACAGTGTAGCTTGAACAGAGAAAAAAAATCACTGGAGTGGTAGACAGTGAGGTAGGTTAAAAATTGGGCATTGTTACATGTTATGAAGCACCTGTGAGTGAATGGCAAGGCTTTTGTATCTGGAAAGAAAACTTACTGAAGGGTTTTGAGTGGCCAGCAGTGAAGCAATGTAATCTGATTCACACTTAAGAAAAATATGTGCACAATCCCTGGTCTCCTATAATTGGAATATATAGAAATGCTCTTGAATTTGGACTTGATTATAGGCAACAACCAAAGAGCAAACTGTACTATAATTCTTATTCTGTTGTAGTTATTAGCCAGTGCCAAGTCTTTTTATATTAAGTATAAGGCCATAATTCACATGGAAGTCTTGAGTCTTTTGCACATACTGTTTTTACTCAAAAGAAGCATTTGGTTAATGCTCTCTTGATGTTGTTAAGTGCCGTCGAGTCGGTTCCAACCCATAGCGACCCTGTACAGGGTTTCCGAGGGTGTAAGTCTTTACAGGAGTAGAAAGCCTGATCTTTCTCCCTCGGAGCAGCTGGTAGTTTCGAACAGCTGACCTTGAAAGCAAAAAGAAACCAAGGACAACATGCCTTTCTTGAAAAATGTAAAAAAGAGAAGAAAAAAAAAAGGGGGGTATAGTCATTGGAGAGTATCAACATAACTGTCAAAATGTTAAAGTAGATCAACTAAAAAAGAAACAGCTCAAAAGTAGGAAGGCCTAACGTTTATCCCTAAAACTATGTTTAAAATAAAACCATCAAAGATAAAGAATTATGGCCAACTTAAACAAATGCACACATTTTTCAAGTCCTTCCTCAGAATCATCTGTCTTACTGTGATAGACATACAAAGGAAATACTTGGCCTTTCATGGCCAGACTTCAATACTGAGTAACTCTAGCAACACACTCTAGTAAATACTCTAGTAATACAGGTAACACTATACTAATAATATAGTAATATTATTACTCTAGCAATATACGTAACTCTAGTAACACACTGATTTGAATATATAAATAGTAACTTTTACACTCCCCTAGTAGTTCACTTAATAGGCTAATAGCAAATAGTCCTCAGTTATACATAACATTGAAGTCTATGTAAGTATCTGTTATTTGCTTGTAAGAATTCATGGAAGAACCTAAATTTTTTAACTACTTTTCAGTCAACAGGAATTACGTAACTCCTATAGACTCTACACTGTAAAGCACAATTCAAATCTAAACATTGGAGTTATATTTTGACCAATGGATGGATATATTATTTTAATAATCCGTGTCTGGTGGTGAGAGCAGTGTGCTGTGGAGTCGGTTCCACCTCATAGTGACCCATATAGAGTTTCTGAGGCTATAAATCTTTTTGGGAGTAGATCCTGACTGTAAAGATTTGTTCCCTTTTTTGAGCTACTACATCCATCAGTATAGACAAAGTTCATCAAATTGTAGCAGGTTACTCTTTTTTTTTTTTTAATCCGCCCTCTTCTTTCTTCTTCTAGTCAGGTTCTGATCAGCCAGCCATGAAAGCCAGGTCAAGTAGGTACTATCTGCAAGTATGTGTGTTCTTGTGTATCTCCTCTCACTTCATATCAACTGGTAAGTGAATTTAAGTTGGTTCCAACTCATAGCAACTCTGTATAGGGTTTTGGAGTGTTTTTCTATCTCTGGGAACAAAAAGCAAAATGTCTTGTCTTTTTCCTGCAGAGTGGCTGGCTGGATTTGAGCCATGGACCTTGCTGTTTGCAGTCCAGTGCTTATCATATTGTTTCACCATGCTCCCAGTTTCGCATCATGCTGTTGTTGTTAAAATGCTGCTGAGTCAATTCTGACACATAGCAGTCCTGTATAGGGTTTCTGAGGCACAGCTGGTGAGCTTGAACCATGGACCTTGCAATTTAAACCAACTCTGCAGTCCAGCACATTAACCCACAGTGCTATACCATAAACATCTCAAATTTATTAGAGTTGAATTAGAATATTTACCTGCACCCAGTTTCCCAAACTATTTCTTGGCCAGATTTGCAACATAAGCCACAAACTGAAAACTTGAATTTCATTTTTCCTCCAATATCCCTAATCTTGCATGTTCAAAATATCAACAAGTCATGTTAGCTGTTTTAAAAGATTTAACTTATGAATGCTTTATATTTTATATCACCATCATTATTCAAATCCTCATCATTTGTCATCTCAATCACCATAATACACCTCAAATTGGTATTCTTCCCACTTATTTTCTTCACTCTTTATATAACATTTTCTACATAGTGTTTGAAGTCCTGGTGTGATTCTGTGAGATAAGTACTGAATTGCTAGACACAGGTCAGTGGTTCAAATCCACCAGCCACTCCTTAAAAACCCTATATAGAATCACAATTAGTAGGAACTGACTTGATGACACTTAACAACAACAACATATATTCAGGATTTAGAAAGAAAAAACTGGTAAAATTGACATTAGTTGCACGTATTTAAGATGAGCAATTCGACATTTTGACATGAAGCAATTATCATATTTAAAGATAACAAACATACCTACCAGCTCCTGGTATGTCCTGATGTGGTGCTGCGGGTTAATGTGCTGGACTGCAAAGTCAGTTTGAACCTCAAAGTTGGAGGTTTAAGTTCACCAGCTGCTCCTAGGGAATCTTATACAGGGTCACTGTGGGTCCAAACTGACTCAATGGCACTTAATAACAACAAAAACAACAGCCAGCTTCAAAGTGTTCCTATTATAATTCCTTACTCCTTGAAACTTTCCCATCCCTGGCCCATATCCAGGCAACTGCTGATCTGTTTCCTGTCTCTAAAATTGAATCATAAATAGAATTATAAAGTACCTACTATTTTTCATTAGACTTTTCACATTACATGTGAATTATTTTGATATTTCTTCATATTGTTGTGTGTCTTTAAAGGAAGACTGCTAAACTTTCCAGTTTAAAGATTTAACATCTTATATCATTTGCAGTGGATATTTGCTTTGTTTATAGTTGCCAATTATTTCTAAACACTTTAAAGTTATTTATAGAATTTCCCATATTTCAGTGTTTACCAATTGCTGTTGTAACAAATCACCACAATCTTAATGACCTAAAGCAAAATAGATTCATTCTTTTATAGTTATGGAAGTCAGATTCCTAAGGACTACATTTTTCTGGAGTCTCTAGAGGAGTATAATGGTTAATGTAATGTTTCATCTTGGCTAGGTTGTGCCGAGAAAAGTGGTTTGACAGACACTGTTTAATCACCTCCCATTTTGTTATATGAGATGCCCAGCAAAAGGAAAGGATTGCTTTTTGTTGTTTTTCTTTTAATTTATTATTAGTAATATGTACTATATACAGTGCTGCTATGCATAAGTTGCTGATGTTATCATTCACATTGTTGTAGTTGTTGTTAAGTGCTGTCAAATCAGTTCTGACCCATAGAAACACTTTGCAGGGTTTCTGAGGAGTGACTGGGGAGCTTGATCCACTGACCTTACTGACTTTGCAATCCAGCACATTAACCCACAGCACCACATATCATCTCTAAAAGACAAAGATCAGATTTATAAAGAAATTGATAATAAAAGGCACTAACACTTAAAACTAAAAAAAAAAAAACAAAAATAAAAACAAAAAACACATAAAATTCTTTATACAATGAATTTATGATAATCTTCAGAACAGAACCCTATCCTGTCATAGCTTTGGGACTACTTCTATTTATATATAGGCTTCACTATTTTTGCTTTTCTGGAGAGCCCAGCTGAGGACAGGGTAAATCATTGCCTTACCTTTGGCAGTTTCAAGGAATTGCATTCCTTGACTCCATGGCTTTCCCTGACTTCAAAGCCAACACCATAGAATTTTCTCTCCACTCTGTCCTCTGCTTCCATCCTTCCATCATTATATATATATATATATATCCTGTATATTTGTGTGTATATGTGTGTGTGTTTACAGCTCTTAAGTCCCTTTTGCCTTGTATAGTAACATAATCACATATTCCACAAATTTTGATGTGGGCCTCTTGAGGAATCATTATTCAATTGATTTAATAAAATTAAATAAAAATAAATGAAATTCAAATATATTCTAACAGGCTTGCTAATTAGAAGTGTGTTCTAGGTTCCACCATTCAGAACGATTTATGCATGATCTAGAGAAATGTGAGGAAACAGGAGGCAATCTGTCTTTTGGCATGCATTATGGGATATGTTTCTAAATCCCCAAGGCTAATAGTGACTTCTGGATCCTAATCCTAAATATGAGTGCACATTTTGTTGTCTATAGAAACAGCACTGCTGGTGTCAAAAGTTGGAGTGGTATATTTCCTATAGTTATCTGTGGTTGAGCATTTTCCTGATGTGGTGCTGTGGTTTAATGAGCTGCACTGCAAGATTGCTTTGAACTGCAAGGTTGGTGGTTCAAGCTCACCAGCCAATCCTCAGAAACCTTACACAGGGTCGCTATGAGTTGACACTGACTCGACAGCACTTAACAACAACAACAACATTTACCCTAAGAAGAGTTTGGCCCAAATAGTTACTTCTAAGTTATCTATAAATTTTAATTCATTATTTACTTCTGTAAAGAAGTAGGGTGAACAGTTTGATTTTCAAAATAAATTCATACTATGTGGTTTATGATAAGAGACCCAAAAAGGAAATGATGACCTAAACTTGATTCTTGGATCTTTTTTGGAATGAATCAAGTCTGAGTTGACTAAGAAATTGTGGCTAGAATTAAATCATTGGAATTTTGTCAGCCCATTCAGTATTTGCTGGGTGATCTGGAAAAGATTGTCAATTAAAGAAAAGGCATTGGGGGTAATATGATGAGTATGAGCAATAGAAAGGCTAGCTGGCTGTGTTTATAACTTAAAGACAAGGAATTATGAGCTCAAAAGCCTAAGCTCTTGATACAAGGAACGCTCAGAGAGTATTTCCATGTCTAGCACAAAAATCTCAAATGAAGTTGAAGAACTAATGTATTCAAAAGTCAACCTCGCAAAGGTTTTTAAAATTGGTTTGTTTTGTTTTTAACTAAATCGTGATTTGAATTCACATTTTTTTTTCCTTTTCATTAATTTATGAAAGTGGCAGCTTTAGTTAACGAGGTGAGAAAAGAGACTTCTGATTTGTAATGGGGACATATGTGAATGTCAGTACTCCCAGTGTATCCCAAGCTCCTAAACTTCCCTGCATTTTTTCAGTGAATTGTTGTTAAGTGCTGTGGAGTCATTTCAGACCCATAGCGACCCTGTCTATGTAAGGTTTCCAAGGAGCAGCTGGTTTGCTTGAACACCGGCCTTGTGGTTCAAACGACTTTGTAGTCCAGTACATTAGCCCGCAGCCCTATACTAGGACGCCCTTCTTCAGTGAGTTTGTTATTGTTGTTATGTGTCGTGGAGTCGGTTC
>NW_006408852.1:1109054-1110578 GCF_000296735.1 Chrysochloris asiatica
CTGTTATTCCTTAGGCTGGAGAACCAAAGGGAGAAGGGTCACAGTCACCATGCAGAAGTTAGAACCATCTTTCCTGTAGTCTTTCCTGTAGAACCTGGAGCCAAAAAGAAGATGTAGCTAATTCTGGAGACATTATCTGGATAAAAAAAACCAAAAAAACAAAAAACAAAACTACTGCCAGTTATTTGCCTTTTCCAGTGGTCAAACCCAGTTGGATATTAAATCCAGGTTTCTAGGCAATGTGTACTACAGGTGTGCATTTACTTGTAGCAGAACAGGAAATGGGTTCACATAGGCCCATAATCCTAATATTTTCCGGGAGCCCACCCTAGTCCTATTTGATCTAAAATTCAGGTCTGGAAAACAAAAGTTGACTTTATTGACCATGATTGAGTGCCTGTTCCCTTGTTTAACTGTATTCATTTTATTTAAGAGTCTGTACTCAATGTCTGTATCCAGTTCCCAGATCTGTATTGATTCTGACATGGAAAACCACTTATATAGAAGTGAAGCTAATTTGTGTCTTTAAGGACTCCACAATAATATCATAGGCACATAATGCAAATCTTTATTTTGTTCTTTCTGAAGGGACCTGTCATATATCAAGATGATCACACACTGGAAGAAAGGGAAATGTCTAAATGTTCTCAAATTATAGAGTTTCTGTTGTTATTGTTAAGTGTCATCAAGTTGATTCCAACCCATAGCGACCCTGTATAAGGTTTCCAAGGAGCAGCTGTTGAGCTTGACCCACCTACCTTGCAGTTCAAATGACTTTGCAGTCTGACGACGCATTAGCCCACAGCACCACACCAGAACTCCAAAATTATAGGGTATTGACTATTAAAATCAAGATGATAATTTCAGGTATCTATGTTGTTGGTGTCAAGGGTGGTTCAGTTAGTTCTGACTCATAGCAATTTTGAATAGTGTTTCCAAGTAGAAACTGGTGGGTTTAAACCAGTAGTTAGCAACTCAGTGCTTATTATCCTACAGTGACACACCAGGACTCCTTAATATGACTGGTATAAAAAAATGTGAGGGCAGGCGTATAAGAGTCTAGATAAAATTGGTTTGTGCTTCAGGTCCATCACTTGGTCGGGTGAGTGAAACCTCAGACACAGCCTAGCAAAACTTTCCCAATTCTGGAATGTATGTTGAACTTTGTCATTATGAAATTGCTCATATTGACACCTAACACATGGAAGTAATCCATCATAAAATGGTCAAATGAAATACTCAGGACCTCTTTCTATTGGTCAATCATACATTCATTTTCATTTTAAAAAATCTGTAAGACAAAATATCATGATTCCTTTGGCATGGTATGCTTGTTTTGATTTTGTTGTTGTTGTTGTTGTGTTTTCATCTCTTTTACCCAAAAGAAGATTCATCATGAAAAATGACAATATAAATGTATTCAGGTGTCATTTCCAATTTGTTCTTCTGTTCCAAAAATATTTTTTACTGAAGCAAATTAACAGAGCTCCTGGCACTTTATGTGCCACCACTGAATTGGCAAGC
>NW_006408852.1:1112143-1114289 GCF_000296735.1 Chrysochloris asiatica
TTTTTTTTAATCTAAATTGAAATCTCCACAAGGTAACATCACTTATTCCACTCAAGTCCTGTGTTTCCTGTTTCCAGTCTTCCTTCTTTTTCTAACCCTTATGGTGATGGATATGTGCCACCGAGTTGGTTCTAACTCATGGTGACCCTATATCGGGTTTCTGAGGCTGATAGATAATCTTTATGGGAGCAGAAAATCTCATCTTTCACCCAAGGAGCAACTGGTAGATTAGAACTGCTGAACTGATGGTTAGCATTGCAAAGTGTAATTTACTAAGCTACCAGAGAGACTTTATTCTTGGTTAAATGCTGCCTTTTTCATCTCAATTGTTTGGTTATTGTGAGATGTGCATACCTAACTAAAGTTACTGTTCTGCTTTTAGACCTGTTTATTGTTTGGCTGAAAATGGAGCCCATGGGGGTAAGTTGATTTCCTAGACCTGAAGGGTGACTGAGGGCCATGTTAGTGTTATTGTTGTTGCTAAGTGCCATTGAGTTTTTCCAACTCATAGCATCACTGTATAGGGTTTCCAAGGAGCAGCTGGTGATCTTGAACTGCTTGTTGTGTTCAAACTGACTTTGCAGTCAAGCACATTAACCCACAACATCACACTAGGATTCTTCCAAACAGTAAATGTAGTATTTTTCATGATTTTGAGTTTTTATCCACATTTTTGTCCCACTCTATTCAGGAGCCCTTGTGTGGTGCAGCAGGATACTCTGTTTCTCAAAAACCCTACACAGGGTTGCTGTGATTCTGAATGGACTCGACAGCACTTAACAATGAATCCAGGACTTTCTAATAAGATTCCCTTTAGAGCAGTTGGGAATACTAGTCTGGAACAATCTTCTGGTCTCAGAGTCATGAAAGTAAATGTCTTGTGGTCCATTAGTCTGTTGGAGTAATTGTTTCTATGTGCATTTAATTTTCATCACTCTTTCTTTCCTCAGACAGGGAAAGACCAAAAGTTTCACCTTAGATGGCTCCTCACAAACTTTAAGACTAGAGTCACGATTGTAAAACATCAAGAAGTGTTCACATTAATCAAATATTCTTTGATGGTTAACAGGATGGGAGGGTAAGGGAAGAATAGGATTTGAGAAAACCCTTATGGTATATAAAGAAAAACATGACTTGTTCAAGAAAGAAAAATAAGACTTTTTCTTATTTTGAGAATTGCTAGTGAAATATGGTGGAGTTCTGGTGTGGCGCTGTTGGTTAATACACTAAACTGCAAGGTTAATTTGAACCACAAGATTGATGGTTCAAGCTCACCAGCTGCTCCTTGGAAACCATATATAGTGTTGTTATGGGTAGAAACTGACTCTATGTCACTTAACGACAAGTGAAATTGGATAGATACTGAACTCCAGATTATGGGACTCTGAGAGACCACATGATCTGAGTTACCCATTGTTATGAATTACATCCAATTAACTAACCATTCAATTCACCATGTCTGGGGTGGGTTCTCAAATGAACAATTTTGGTTATGGAAATAATCTTAAATATGACCTGAAGATATTAAAAATATACATAAAAAAGTAGTTAACGTCTTACACCCACTTCTGCCACAATGTCATATATACTTTTCTTATGCTATCCAGAGGAGATCTTAATGATCATTTAAGCAAAGAAGAGAAACAAAACACTGTTATTTAGAGTCTATTTAGAATGCACATTATGACAGCCTTAACTGAAAATTGAGGGCTGAGGTATTATAAGTTAAATAAGAATATTTATGAAAGATAGTGTTATAAATTGAATTGTGCCCCACAAAAGTACTGATGTTCTAACCCTTGTTATTGTTGTTAAGTTCCTTTTAGTCTATACCCACTTATAGCTACACTATCTTACACAAAACAGAACAAAACACTGCCTGGTCTTGCGCCATTTTCATAATCATTATGTCATTACCAGACATGTATAAATTCATCTCACTGGGAGTCTTCCTCATTTTTGCAGACCTTCGAATTTACCAAGCATTGCATCCTTTTCTCACATATGATCCCTCTAGAAAATGTGTCCAAAGTACATGAGACAAAATCTTACAGTCATTGAAGCTAAGAAGTGTTCTGGTTATACTTCTTCAAAGATAGACATATTTATTATTTTAATAGTCTATAGTACTTTCAATATTATTCTC
>NW_006408852.1:1137142-1138360 GCF_000296735.1 Chrysochloris asiatica
AAAAAAAAATAGATTCTGTGAGTTGATTACTGTTGTAACTGTTGTTGTTAAAGTGCCATCGAATTGTTTCGACTCATAGAGACCCAGTACAGAGTTTCCAAGAAGCGACTGGTGAGCTTGAATTGAACCACCCAACTGGAGGTTCAAGCCAACCTTGCAGTCCAGAGCATTAAAACACAACACCAATAATTTGGTGTCATCAAGTAAATTTTGACCCATATAAAACCTGTATGCAGAGAAGAACTGCCACATTGGGACTTTTTTTTAAAGACTGTAAACATTTAGGAAGCAGAGAGCCAGATTATTCTTCTTCAGAACAGCTTGGTGAGTTTAAACTGCCAGAATTTCAGTTAGCAGTTGTGTGCTAAGTTGTTGCACCATTTCAGTTTGAAGCAAGGACATCTCAAAGATAGGGCAACTATATGAGTCAGTAAGCGTGGAGGGGCGCAAATCTAATATCACAAAGAGAATAAGAAAATTGACATATTTCTAACTTGTTTCTTTAATCAAACATATTTTTAGATGTTGTTGTGTCCAGTAGATTCTGACTTATACAGACCTACTATACAGATTCTGAGAAGTCTGGTAGGTGTGAAATCCTGAATTTGAGATTTGTTGTTGTTGTTCTTAGGTGCCACTGAGTTGGTACTGATCATAGAGACTTTATGCACAGCAGAAAAAAACACTGCCCGATCCTGGGCCAACCTCACTACTGTTACCACGCTTGAGTCCATCGATGCTGCCACTTGGCCAATCCATCTCATTAGAGGTCTTCCTCTTTTTCTCTGACCCTACACCTTACCAAACATGATATCGTTCTCCAGTGACTGGTGCCTCCTGATAATATGTCCCAAGTATGAGAGACGAAGTTTGGCCATCTTAGTCCCCAAGGAGCACTCTGGCTGCACTTCTTCCAAAACAGATTTCTTTGTTCTTTTGGCAGCCCATGGCACTTTCAATATCTTCCTCCAGCACCATAAGTCAAAAGCATCAATTCTTCTGTGGTCTTCCTTATTCACTGTCCAGCTTTCGCATGCATATGAGGTTTTTGAAAATACCATGGCTTGGGTCACACACACCTTAGTCCTCAAGCTAACATCTTTGCTCTTCAAAACTTTAAAAAGGTCTTGTGCAGCAGATTTGCCTAATGCAATATGTCATTTGATTTCTTGACTGCTGCTTCCATGTGTGTTGATAGTTGATCCAAGAAGAATGAAG
>NW_006408852.1:1138946-1149655 GCF_000296735.1 Chrysochloris asiatica
CTGTCAATGTATGATTGTAGCCGTTTGTTTATTACCTGTAGCAAAACTTTACCCACATGGGATATCAAAGAGATTGTCCGATGATTTCCACTTTCTGTTGGGTCTCCTCTCATTGAAATGGGCACAAATATGGATCTTTTTCAATCAGTCAGCCAGATAGATAGTTATCTTCCAAATTTCTGGCAGGTATGAGTGAGTGCTTCTTGTGCCACTTCACTTTCATGAAAAATTTCAATTTTTATTCCATCAATTCCTGGTGCCTTGTTCTTTGTCAATACCTTCAATGCACCTTGGACTTCCCCCTTCATTATCATTGGCTCTTGATCATATGCTACCTCTTGAAATGGTTGAACATTACCCATTTCCTTTTGGTATAGTGACTCTGTATTACTTTCATCTTCTCTTGATGCTTTCTGCATCATTCAATTATTCGCCCAGATAATCTTTCAATAACAAAAGTTGAGCCTTGAATTTTTTTCTTCAGTTCTCCCAGCTTCAGAAATGCTGAGCATGCTCTTCCTTTTTGGTTTTCTGACTCCAGATCTTTGCACATTCTGTTGTAATATTTGACTTTATCTTCTTGAGTTGATCTTTGAAATTATCTGTTCAGCTCCTTGACTTGCTCTATTCTTCCATTTGCTTTAGCAACTGTATGTTGGAGAGTAAGTTTCAGTGTTTGTTCTAACATCCATTTTGACTTTTTCCTTCTTTCTTGTCTTCTCAATGCCATTTTGCTTTCTTTATGTATGATGTTCTAGTTGTCATCCCACAACTCTTCTGGTCTTTGGTCCTTAGTGTTTAATGTATCAAATCTGTTTTTCAGATGATCTCTAAATTCACATGGGATATATTCAAGGTCCTATTTTGGCTCTTGTGGGCTTGTTTTCATTTTCTTCTGTTTCAGTTTGAATTTGCATCTGAGTAATTGATGGTCTGTTCCACAGTCTGCCCCTGGCCTTGTTTTGACTGATGATATGGAGCTTTTCCATCATATCTTTCCACAGGTGTAGTCAATTTGATTTCTGTGTATTCCATCTGGTGAGGTCCATGTGTATAGTCCTCTCTTGTGCTATCTAAAGAAGGTATTTGAAATGAACAAATCTTTGGTTTTGCAGAATTCTATCATGCATTCTCCTGCATCATTTCTATCACCATGTTTGATAAATTTCAGATTGAAGAAGTTCGTAGAATTCTTCTATTTCATCCTCACTGGCTTTATTGTTTGGTGCATTAATTTGAATAATAGTGTTATTAACTGGGCTTCCCTATAGGCACATGGATTTTATCTTATCACAGGCAGCATTGTTCCTCATGACTAACCTGGATATGTTCTTTTTGACAATGAACGCAACACCTTTCCTCTTCAATTTGTCATTCCCAGCATAGTAAACCATGTGGTTTTCAGATTCAAAATTGCCAATAACTGTCCATTTCAGCTCACTAATGTCTAAGATATCGATGTTTATGCATTACATTTCAGTTTTGACAATTTCCAATTTTCTCAGATTCATAATTCTGTACATTCCATGTTCCTATTTTCAAAGGATGTTACAGCTGTTTCTCTTCATTTTGAGTTGTGCCCCATCAGAAAATGATGTTCCCGTGGGCTTTTCTCCCATGGGCTTTACTCATTTCACATCATCAAGGTCAACTCTGCTTTGAGGAGGCAGCTCTTCCTCAGTGGCAGTTTGAGTGCCTTTCAACCTGAGGAGCTCATTTTCTGACACTATATCTGACAGTGTTTCTCTGTTATTTATAAGGTTTTCATTGACTATTTGGAAGTAGTTCATCATTCTTTCTTCTTAGTCTGTCTTCATCTGGAAGCTCATCTGAAACCTGTCCACCATAGTTGAACCTGCTGGTATTTAAAATACTGGTGTCATAGCTTTCAGAATCACAGCAACTCACAAACCACCAAAGTATGACAAACTGACAGACGAATGATGGCCATTTGGTTTGAAGTGGAGACTGTCACTTTAAATTTTGAGGCGATCTGTGCACATGCATAGTAGAACCCTCCAGCGGTGGGGGTGGAGTGTCCATTCGCTCAGGCCTCCCCTCTAGTGTCCAGAATGGAGGTGTACAAATAGTGAGAGACCAATGAACAGATACCAAAAAATAATGCATGTCCACACCTGTATCTCCTCTGTGTTGTCAGGCATTTTTGGCTGTTCTGATCCTTTCCCTGCTTGGCATTTCCCAAGATGGTGACTCCAGGATCAGCTAAGCATCTTGAATTAGAAAGCAATCGATTTCTTGATTCTGTTACAAATTCTGCTAGCTGTAAACCTTCCAAGCTTGTAAATATTCCTTTATATATGGTTCAAAGTTCTAGAGCCAACCCTGAGCCTGCTTGATCTGGTATTCTGTGTTGTTGCTGATGGAGCACCTTACTGGATGTCTACCCGATCTGCCATCTTGAAGAGCTGAGAGTAGTAGTGTGGTGTTTCTCTTATGGTGCCACAGCAGGACTTCCCATTTTAGACATAAAATTAACTGAAAGTAGTCAATAAATGTAAATTTAAAGAATAAAGAGAAAAATATTGGTTTTGCTCACACCAAATATTTCAGACATAAGAGAGTGATTTCTTTCATTGTCAAAAAGAAAATGATCTTGTCAGAGCTTAAGGATATTTTGTATTTATTATAAAAATTCCTATAACTGGTTTCATGAAGCACCAATAATCTGAATTTACTGTCTATCTTGCCATTAGATTGCAGTACCCAGCTTTTTATGATCCCTCCATTCATCCAAAGTTGAATCATAAGACATACGTAAGGCAATTAAAGGAATAACCTCAATTTTCTTGTTCCAGTCCATATTGATTTGATTAGTTCTTTTCTTTAGTTTTTAGCTTTAAGATATTTTCATCTCTACCTATTAGCAAAGTAAATAAAAGAATGTTTTCTTTTTATTTCACATAAATAGTTTTCCTTATTTTATTGCTTTATCATTAGCATTTTTTTCTGACTTTTTTTTCCCCTAATTTCAAAGCATTAAGTTATTTTCCTGATGTTGAAAATCAAATGGTGGAATATAAGGATGTTAACTTTAAAAGAATAATATTAAGAAAAATAAATCAGATTTTTTTTCTCTGAACTTATTTGATGGCACTTAACAACAACAACAACAATTTAGTAAAAGAGCCAGACAGTTCTTAAATATAGCAAACAATGTTAAAGAAACTTAAGTAATAGGTGGTGACAAAATAAGAGGAAAAATAAAAAGAATGGGAAAGTAAAAGAAAGAATTAAAATCTTATTTTGTATTATTATAGCACTTGGAGTACTGGTGTAGCACTGAACAATGCACTGAAATACAAGGTCAGTTTTAACCACAAGGTCGGTGGTTCAAACCTACCAGATGCTCCTCGGAAACCCTATACATGGTCACTATGGGTCAGAACTGACTTACAGCACTTAACAACAACATACACATTAAGCATGAAGTCAGAACAGATTAGATGACACTTAATAACAACAATATCATAGTGCTTAAGTTAAAGTTCTGGTGTGGCACTGTAGGATAAGCACTAGACCACAGGTCGCTTTGAACAGAAAGGTCAGCAGTTCAAACCTACCAGTCACTCCTCAGAAACCCTTTACAGAGTCATGTGGGTCGGAATCAACTTGACACCACTTAACAGCAACAATGTATCCATGGCAACTATATCTCTCCTGGTGTGCCACTGTAGGATAAAGCACTGGACTGCAAGCTCAGTTTGAACTACAAGGTCAGTGGTTCAATCTATCTATCTATCATTCTCATCTATCACTTATCTTTTGTATCTATTATCTAATTTATATTACCATTTTAGTGCTCTTTCAAATATATCTAAACATACTCCATATTCAAAGTAATTGTCTTTAATGTATGTTGTTGGTGTTAATTGATGTCAAGTTGGTTCTAACCCATAGTAACCCTATATATAGATTTTGAGGATCAGCTGGTGGGTTTGGACCACCATCCATGCAGTTAACAGGACATAGCTTAATTTGTGTAAACAGCCATATATCACACAAATGCACACACACACACAAACACACACAAATGAAGCAAAAGGAGGAAAGGGAGGTAGAGGAAAATCAGGCAGAAAGAATAAATGAGAGAAAAAGAAATGAAAGAGTTAGAAAACCTAAGTTCTTTAAGGAAACAGGAAGCTATTGTATAAAAAGATTCAAGTTCTCTAAGGAAATAGGAAGGTATACTGCTGTATTTTCATATTATGAAGATTATTTTTAAAAAAAAACTGAAGTATAATGACAATTTTAATTCAAGAGTGTATTGTGGGTCAGGCAATTCCCAATAGCATCTGTACACATATCAAAATTAACCCTGGAATATCTTTTCTAGGATGTTTATATAGCATCCTGCTGGTATTCTATGTATCATCCCCATGAACTCTGAGGACAAAGAGAACCAATGAGAATATGAAACTCATGCTGCTTGTTGTGCAATAAGTAATAAAGTCCTTTACCTCTGGCTCAAGAATCTCATATTTTCAGTCAGCATGAAAAATTTGTTAGCTACCAAAGTTTTAAAGCCTCAGAATATTTATTGTTTCTGAACATAAGTTTACTTGCCTTTTGAGAAAAGTTTCCATGAAGGACTTCTGGAGATGTAGGGGGAAAATAAATTTTAATTTTACTTTTCAGAGAATCACATGGTGATTAATTTACTCTATCACCCAATGTGGGGAATTTACTGTGTTGCTTTACCTGATGAATGATGTGTTGGACAGTGCACTCTTGCTTAAAAATAAAGTGAACCTGTAATGTGCACATCATGTGTTTGTTATTTTGTGCTCCTGTTGATGGTAGTTATGGCATCTTAGTTTCCAGATCTGTCATTTTTGTGACCATTTATTATAACTAAAATTGTTTTAGAATCTAGAATGTATTTGAGAGTAAATGGTAGCTGGGTTGATTAAACTTTCTGTCACTGATGTACCTGCTTTTAACAGCAAGACTGCAGATGTTAGAATATAATTTTTCAAGCTCACAGTGAGATAAAGAATCTGGAAATGCTATTTTTTCACACCACAGAAATTAAAGATGATATGCTGAAAAGATAATATACTCTATAGCTGGGTCAATCTTCCAGGCCAAAATGGAATGTCAAAGTGTCAGTTGTGATAATTATAAGATATATTATGATTAAATGGCGTTCCATCTGGAGCTCTGGCAAAAAGAATTATCCCTGAGAAATTATGCTTTGAGAGATATAACTCAAAGGACTGATGGCATTTGCTAGTGAGTAACCCCTGAACACACTCAGTTGACTACATAGCAGAATTCAGATTAATGGTCACTACCCAAATCTGGCACTCTTTTGAGATATTACTATGGTAGACATAGCTGAATATATAGGCAAAAATAACATTGGTGTCTCCCACTGATGCTAATAACTAAGAGTTTTATTTAATATTTGAACAGGTATTTGTTATTTAGTATTTACCTTAGTCCTATAAAAATTGACTTTCTACTCCTCAGTTAGAATCATCGCTATTACTCCATTCTTTAAAACCAGTGATCCCAGTTATGTCTAAACGAACTTAAATGACTGTATCAGTTCTTTTTCAAATGAAAACTTCACATTTGTATTAAATGCAATTAATGTGAACATTAGGTATTCTTGCTTTCCCTAAAACTTAAATATAATAATTCTTGTTGTTGTTAGGTGATATCAATTCAGTACCTACTTATGCACAACAGAATGAAACACTGCCCTGTACTGCACCAAACTCACAATCTTTGCCATGTTTGAACCCATTACTGCTGCCACTTTGCAATCCATCTCATTGGTGGTCTTGCGCTTTTCCACTGATCCTCCACTTTACCAAGCATTAAATCCTTCTCCAGAGACTGATCCCTCCGATAATATTTTAGAAGTATGAGAGATGAAATCTGCCCATCCTGGCTTCTAAGGAACATTCTGGGTGTACTTCTTCTGATACAGATTTGTTTATTCTTTTGTTGGTCCATGGTACTCTTAATATTCTCCTCCAACACCATAATTCAGATACACCAATTCTTCTATGGTCTTCCTTACTCACTGTCCAGCTTTCACATACATATGAGGTTATTTAAAATCTCATGGCTTGCTTGAGTCATGCTCACTTTAGTCCTCAAACTGACATCATTGTTCTTCAACACTTCAAAGAGGTCTTGTGCAGCAGATTTGATTTCTTGACTGCTGCTTCCATGATGGTTGAGCTGAGTAAAATGAAGTATTTGACAGTTGCAATCTTTCCTTCATTTTTTGCCCCAGTGTGAGGAAAAGACTGTAGCTTTTGTGACAAGAGACTGTAGCTTTTGATCTTCATCACTATCTTATGTCCTCTTTGCTTTAAGAAAGCAAGTCTGTATCCTCTGCATATTCCAGGTTGTTAATGAGCCTTCCTCCTATCCTGATGTCATGTTTTTCTTCATACAATCCATTTCTCAAATGTCTTGCTCACCATACAGATTGAATAAGTATGGCAAAAGAATACAAAGCTGGCAAACATCTTTCCTAATTTGAAACCTTTCTGTGTTCTCTTGTTCTGTTCAAACAACTGCCTCTTAATCTATGCACAGTTCCCTTATGAACACAATTAAGTGTTTCAGAATATTCATTCTTTAAAATATTGTCCTTAGTTTGTTATGATCAACAAAATCAAAAGGCTTTACATTGTCAACAAAGTTCAAGTAAACAGTTTTCTGATATTCTATGTTTTCAGCCAAGATCCAATGACATCAACAATTTTATCTCCTGCTCCACATTCTTGTTTAACCTCATTCAATCTTTGACAGCTCCCTGTCAATGTGCTGTTGCAGCCATTTAAAAATTATATTTAACAAAATTTTACCTGCAAGCTATATTAATGATATTGTCTTATGATATCTGCATTCTGTTGGATCACCTCCCTTTGGAATGGGCACAAATATGGATCTTTTCCTATCAGTTGGCCAGGTAACTCTCTTCCAATTTTTTGGCATACGTGAGTGAGTGCCTTGAGTGCCACATCAGTTTGTTGAAAGAGTTAGTTTATTACAATTTAAAACATTTAATATATACCTTCAGTTTCTCTTAGTATTTACTATATATATATACCAGTCCAAGATATTTGATTTGAGGAATATGAAAGGAAGATATTTTGTAGATGCTGATATTAAAATGCTTACAGATTATTTGGGAATACACAATATATATGCTAAAAAGAAAATAATGAACCATATTTAGAGGATGATAGCGAGCAATAATGTATATAATTTCAAATAATAATATTCAGGATACACTTAATATTATCTACATTAGTTTAAATGATAGGTGTATGAAGAGTAAACCGATAACTAAGACATAAACAGGAATCCCGCATGACCAGTCCTAGTTTTCTCTTTGGACACCCTTATGACATAATTTTCTTGATTTGGCAGGCTTTATTTTAGATAATAACTTTAATTTTATAAAGATAGTCTGTCAAATGAATATCTGTACATAAATTTTTAGAAGCTATAAAATTTACTCATTGTATAAATATCACTGAGTCATTAAATGGGAAAATATTTATCTACACGCATGCCTGTTCTCACTAAAAGATTCTGTTAAGAGGAACTCAGTCTGCTCTGGGTCTTGTTAGTTTCATAGAGGAGTATAAATTATTTATATGATTTTCTATGTCTTTTTTTATTCCTGATTACATATTTTCCCCAGATCTACTTATTTTAATCATCTTACATTTAATCTTGTGAAAATTCAAGATAAATTCTACCACCTCGCATTAAAACAAATCAAAGCCTCATGTTTAATGAGCAAATGTTCCTGTCTAATTACTGTGTTTACATTTTCTTTTCTTTTCCTCTCTTTCTTTCCTAAATTTAGAAATTGGGATTTGAGTATTGCTGAATTATGATGCCTTACTTTCTTTCTTGCCATTTTTTTTCTTTCTTCTATTTCATTTTAAGAATGTGGAATTTCCACAGACAAATGAAAATTGCATAATGTGCATCAAGGGATTTTGACATATTCTTTAATAGTTCTTAAGCATTATATTTCCCCCACTGCTTCCTTTGAATATATGGTATCTCCTCAGTAGAAACATCTAATTCTTATGCATCTTTCCTCTATCCTTTATTTTAAATTCCACCTTGTTATTTTGAATTTAGCTCTTTCTCCTTTGCAGATTTGCTAAAGCTTATAAGAAAATGCTGGCAATATGGAAATGAGGTCTGGCAGAGGGGCGCTGAGATCTTCTATTACTCAAAGAGATATAAAATAGATAAAGCCATGAAACAAAATGTCCTTCTGGGTATTGGCAGTTGTAGTGCAACTTTTATTGCAGTTAAAACAATTTAGCCTCTAAATACAAAGACTATTTTGTGGTTCATGCAGCTGTTCCAACAGATTGTCTTCTTGAGTGAAGTACAAGAGGAGATAAGAAGTGTGTATTTTAAGTGAAATCTGAATTTAATTATTTCTTAATTAAGAAAATGTTGTTCAATAATACCAAAGCACAATGGAAGAAAATAGAATCAAATGGCTACTGAGATTAAAAAAAGATAAGCGAGCAAAAGCACCAGACATGAAACAAAATGTACAAAAAGCATGCAGTGAAGATAAAGAGCAATGAAAGATTTAAGGAGAGATGTGACAGAAGATAAGTTATATCAGGTAGAAAACTCGTCATTTTGTTTTATTGCTTTTCTGACATTAATTATAAATGACAGGATACCTGGCATCCAAGTACAGTGAGTTCATAGAGACTGTGAAGAAGTTTCAAGCCCTCTGGCAACCTTGGAACAAATAAGAATGCCAGTTAATTTTAGTAAGACTGCATTATAAATAATGGTGTTAGCATTAATTAGCTATTCAAAATACTGTACATTCACTAATTAATCTTTTACCAAGGATAGTCAGTACTTTTATTTACTAAGATGCAAAAAGAAATGATGTACAAAAAATATCTTAGGATTCTAAAGTTTAGTCAATATTAATGCCTCATTTTTTTACTCTCACTTTTCTTTCCATATGTACAAAACACATATCATTTGGACTTCAAAAAATTTAGTCCCACAATGAGTAATGTGTGAGACTAGATTGTATTTATATCAAAATAGGATGACTTTGTAAGACTGAGTAGAGTTATGGGAAGCAAAACTTGTAACCTATCATCTTTCAATTTTCATTTTCTTAGTTTGCCATCCACAGCTCCACACCACACTCTGGTCTGTCCATGCCCAATTGGATCACTTCTACTTAGACAATCTATCATTTTTTATCATTTATCACAATTCTAAAATTTGTTTTTATGTGAGATTGTTGTTGTGAAGTGCCGTCGAGTCGGTATCGACCCATAGCTACCCTGCATAGGGTTTCCAAGGAGCAGCTGGTGAGCTTGAACCGCCGACCTTGCAGTTCAAACAGCTTTACAGTCTGGTGCATTAACCCACAGCGCTACACCAGGACTCTGATGTGAGATTAATTAGATTAATATCTGTCCCTTCTACTAGATGGCACAATCTTTGAAAGAAATGAACATGTTTATTTTCTATATCACATATTAAGTGTTCAGAGTCCTGGTGTGGTGCCCTATACAGAAGAACTATGAATTGAAACCTACAGGACAGCACTTAGTAAAAACAACACTAAGTGTTCAGTAGATATTGTTAAAGAAATGCTAATCTAGATAATGAAGAGTTTCCCAGCTTGATCAAAGTGTTTTCTAAAGCAAAAAAATGGAATTTTATTAAAATATTTACCCTATTAAAGAATTTAAGTAAATATGTCTATGCATGTACAGACTCAACATCAGTGTTGTGTTATATGGTATGAGTAGAAAGAGCCAAATAATACAAAACTCTTTTTAAAGCTGCCTCTATGCATTGAATAACATGCAAATTATTTTAATCAAACCAATGAGGTTATTTTGCTCTGTACTCCTTATTTACAGAAGAAGGTGTTGAATTCAGAAAAAAATTATATATATATATATCAAAGCAGAAAAGAGTAACAGAAACTACTATATTTTTTATTGTGAACTTGTTAAATCTCATGAATCCCTCATAATGGCATACATACAAAAAATGTATTATGACCATCACTATTTCACATACTCAGAGAGTTTCAGAGCTAGACATTCTTATAAAGATATCTGTGTTTGCTAGGGGGAGCTCTGGTAGCGTAGTGGTTACAAATTGGGCTGCGAACCTTAAGGTCAGCGTTTCGAAACTACCAGCCGCTCCGTGGGAGAAAGATGAGGCTTTCTACTCCTGTAAAGATTTACACCCTTGGAAACCCTGTACAGGGTCGCTATGGGTCAGAACCGACTCGACGGCACTTAACAACAACAACAGTATCTTCCAGGAAAATATTTTCTGAAAATCTTACTTTTTTAAAAAAATTCTGAATCATCTTTGTAGGATAATAGTCCCATCTCAACTGACAGCAGATGGTCAAAAGATACAAGAATGAGAATTGGCAGCTTTTAGTCAGAGCAGTTGGGAGAGAAATGATGGTCGATGTTGGCCAAGAATGAAAGCAATAGGTCATTTGTTATCAATAGCCATGACAGTAAATAAAATCTCAAATAATATTTATGAAGTGGACATGTAATCAAGATTGTTTGTTGTTGTTAAGTGCCATCAAATCAGTTCCAACCCATAGTGACCCTGTATAGGGTTTCTGAGGAGCAGCTGGTGAGCTTGAACCGCCGACCTTGCAGTTCAAA
>NW_006408852.1:1149755-1177610 GCF_000296735.1 Chrysochloris asiatica
AATCAAGATTGTTTGTTGTTGTTAAGTGCCATCAAATCAGTTCCAACCCATAGTGACCCTGTATAGGGTTTCTGAGGAGCAGCTGGTGAACTTGAACTGCCGACCTTGCAGTTCAAATGGCTTTGCAGTCTGGCGCATTAACCCACAGTGCCCCATTCTGAAATGTGTGTTCAAATTGACAAAGGAGAGAAAAGATAAAAAGCTAAACGTGAAAAGATTACAGGGTGGTCTTTTAGCACTTGAGTCCAATATTCAGATGGCAGTACAGGTTTCAACTCTCAATTAATTAAATAATTCACATTTATAGCAAAGCCTACATCACAAACAAATTCCCAAAAACTTTACATTCACTGACAGGGAATCTTACCTTTTTTCTAGATTTCTCTTCCTAAATCATCTCTCTATCACCAATGATGTCTATATTGTTATTGCTAGCTGCCATCTAGTCAGTACCAACTCCTAGCAACACTGTGCACAACAGAATGAAACACTGCCCAGTCCTGGGCCAACCTCACAATTGTTGCTACACCTGAGCCCATTGCTGCCGCCACTGTGCCAATCTAGTCCATTGGGGGTCTTTCTCTTTTACTCTGACTCTCTACTTTATCAAACATGATATCATCTCTAGTAACTTGTCCCACCTGATAATATGTCCAAAGTATGAGAGATGAAGTTTGGCCATCCTGGCTTCCAAAGGGCACTCTGGCTGTACTTCTTACAACATAGATTTATTTGTTCTTTTGGAAATTCATGATACTTTTAATATTCTCTCCCAATACTGTAACTCAAATGCATCAATCCTTATTCACTATCCAACTTCCACATGTACTTATTGAAAATACCATGGCTTGGTTAGGAGCATCTTAGTCCTCAAACTGACATTTTTGTTCTTCAACACTTTAAAGAGGTCTTGTGTAGCAGATTTTCCCAATATAATACACCAGTTGATTTCTTGACTGCTGCTTCCATGAGTGTTGAAGGGTTGATCTAAGCAAAATGAAGTATTTGAGAACTTTAATCTTTTCTCCATTGATGTGGATGTTGTTTATTGGTCCAGTGGTGAGGACTTTTGTTTTCTTTACATTGAGATGCAACCCATACCGAAGACTGTGATCTTCATCAGTAAGTATTTTAAGTTCTCTTCACTTTCAGCAAGCAAGGCTGTTTTATCTGATTATCGCAGGTTGTTAATGAATCTTCCTCCAATCCTGATGCCAAGTTTTTCTTCATATAACCCAGCATCTAGGGTTATTTGCTCAGCATACAGGTTGAATAAGTGTAGTGAAAGAATACAACATTGCCACACAGCTTTCCTAATTTTAAACCATTTGGTGTTCTCTTGTTCTGTTCACACAACTGCCTCTTGGTCTATGTACAGATTCCTCATGAGCACAATTAAGTGTTCCATAATATTCTTACTTCAAAATGTTATTCAAAGCTTGTCATGTTCCACACTCTCAAAAGCTTTGCATAATCAATAAAGCACACAAAAACATCTTCTGGTATTCTCTAAATTCAGAGAAGATCCATCTGATGTCAGCAATGATATCCCTCATTCCACGTCCTCTTCTTAAACCAACTTAAAATCTGGAAGTTCTCTGTCAATCCATGTTTGTAGCTGTTATTGTATTACCTTTAGTAAAACTTTACTTGCATGGGATATCAACGATATTGTCTGGTGATTTCTGAATTCCATTAGGTCACTTCTCTTTGGAATGTGCACAAATATAGATGGATCTCTTCCAGTCAGTTGGCCAAGTAGTTGTCTTCCAAATATCATGGCGTAGATGAGTGAATGCCTCCAGTGCTGCATCAGTTTGTTGAAAGATTTGTATCCCATCAATTCCTGGTACCTTATTCTTTGCCAATGCTTTCAATGCACCTTGCACTTCTTCCTTCTGGATCATTGGTTCTTGATCATATGTTATCTTTTGAAATGGTTTAATAGCAATCATTTCGTTTTGGTACAGTGGCTCTGTGTATTCTTTCCATCTTACTTTTGATTGTTTCTGTATCATTCAATAATTTGCTCATCTTGTTGTTGTTGCTAAGTGTAGTCAAGTTGGTTCCGACTCATAGCGACCATGTATAGAGTTTCCGAGGAGCAATTGGTAAGCCTTAACTGCTGATCTTGAGGTTCAATGTGACCTTGCAGTCCAGCACATTAACCCACAGTACCACACCAGGACTCTAATTTGCTCATAGAATATTTCAATACTTCAAGGTGAGACTTGAATTTTTCTCCAGTTCCCTCAGTTTGTGAAATGCTGAGTGTGTTCTTAAGATGTCTATAGTGACTATATTCTTATTCTGACTTCATCACTCATTGAGTATTGTTCCTGGTTTCAGTAAATCAGTTTCCTTCTAAAAGGTCAGACTGGGGGTGGTGGTGATGTGTGTGTTTGGAGGGATGGAGTCTAACTTTCATAAAATGTTTCCAATTAATCAAAGTGGGTTTCTGCAAGTGCATCACTGAAAATCTCTACTCTTTGCCCTCTCTGGAGTTAGCATTACTATCCCCTACTGTGCCCTGGTGTGGTGCTGTAGGATAAGCATAGGGCTGCTAACCACAAGGTTAGTGGTTCAAACCTACCATCTGATCCTTGAAAACCCTATACTAAGTCACCATGAGATGGAAGCAATTCTACATCACATAATAATATCAACACCCCAACATGAAGCATTATGAAAGGCTTGTTACTTTCGTTGTTGTTAAGTTCTGTCATGTTGATTTGGATTTATAGCAACCCCAATATATTCTTACCTTATTAAATAGCTAGTTTCAAAGTATAATTTTGAAAACTGGTGTACACATGAGAGGTCTGTAAATTAAATATATAAAGCATGTTATCAAATTTCTAATTTGGCATTTAGTCAACAAACTTTTATTAATTTCCACAATGCCTAGATCAAAGATGAATAAGGCATAGTTCCTGACCTTAAGAGACTCACAGTCAAGTATGAAAGTTAGATAGAAATAAGCTACAAACATAAAATTTGGTAAGGGTAGCATAGTGGTTACGAATCGGGCTGTGAAATGCAAGGTCAGCAGTTCGAAACTAGCAGCTGTTCTGCGGGAGAAAGATGAGGCGTTCTGCTCCTGTAAAGATTTACAGCCTCAGAAACCCTGTGCAGGGTTGTTATGGGTCGGAACCAACTCAACAGCACTTAACAACAACAACAAATAATTGATACATCCAACTCAACAGCAGTTAGCAACAGCAACAATAACAAATGTCTAAAATTGGTTCAAGTTCACCAGCTACTCTTCGGAAACCCTATATAGGGTTGTTATGGGTCGGAACTGACTCCATGGCGCATAACAACAGCAACAAAGTTGCTGTAGGATAAGCACTGGACTGCTCTTTGGAAAGCCTAAACAGGATCACTATGAGTCAACAGTGTGATGGGTGCCAAAAAATTAAATGCAAATTTAATTTGGATTTGTATATGTTTAATGTTTAAAATTTAAAAGAAAGGCATTTTGTAATGCAATTAATAAATTTAAACACAGTTATAGAGGTTTTCTCTTTCAATTCTTGCATTTAACATAATTGTAAATAAAACCATTCTAGGAATGGTATCTAGGATAATAAAGATTTATTTACATTATGGTGTTGCAATATATTGAAAAATGGGACTGTTTAATATAGAACAAATTTGGGGGGTTATATGAAATCAGTCTTCAAATATTTGAATAATTTTTACTTTAAAAATCCTTATACTTTCAAAGAATACAATTAAAACTCTGAAACATGTGTTAAAGGGACATTTTTTATGCAAACCAAAGAGCTGTTTTCTAATAATTAGCACTAATCACAAATTAAATTGACCTCTACTAAACTTGTTTTTTCTGATTATCCCTAACTTTGAGGTGTCAAATAACTGTTATACATGTTACAGTGTGGATTGATTGATCTGGGTGGGAGGACAGCTGCATGATTTCATGTGGTTTCTAAAGCTTCTCTCTCTATGTCTCTATCAGTTTCTCTTTTTTTTTCACACGCACACACATACTTTCTTTCTATCATTGCCACATAGTTTCTCATCATTAACACCCTCACACACTCTAATAAATGCACACATTATGTGTGTTTATTTAAATAGGAAAAACATAGATATCTAAATACTTTGCAGCAATCTTTATTTGGAATGGAATAAGAAAATAATAATTTTTAATAGATCATATCAACAAAGAAACATTATCCAGTGATTATATATGACAGTAAGTATGTGCAGAAGAGGTGATTGTAATGACCCAGTTAATCCTCAAAACTGAAATTATGTTTAAGTAGGAGAAGTATAAGAAGCTCTAGATCAGTAGTTTTTAGTGTCAGCATCGAATCTTTCTTATTAGAATGTTGACGTTCATTTTTCACCTGGTTTTTATAACCAGAGTTTGACAAGCTCCTTAGTACCTGTTCTTTTCCTCTTACTGTTTGTTTGCTTGTTTTGTTTTTAAAAAAATATCTTAGTCATTACCTTTAAGGTATACTTAGTTCCCACTTCTTCTAAGGACTCAATGATCCTCCATTGATCTCAGGTATTAGTCCCTGTATTTTTAGGTAGGCCACAATTATACTTGCGTCCTCATGTTTGGTGCTTACATATTCTAGAAACAATTTCCTATTTTTCTATTTTTGTTTTGTCTTCCAAGGCAATGTTAGCAGGAAAAGGTACAAACATTCACTGCCTTCTTCTCCCAGGAGACAAGATGGAATGTTAATAAGGTTACTGAAGGGGACTCATCCTCCCTGCCCAGGAAACAAGCTAGAATGTTAATCAGGTTACTGAGCAGGACCAATCTCCTGATTTCCCTCCTGTCTTCAAACAGGTCCACAACCTAGCTGCTCCCCGATTTTATTCCCATATAAGCCCTGTACTGACCTGCACTCGGGGCTCAGAATCTGGAGAAGTTAGCTCCTCTGAGCCAAGTGGCTTCATAAAGTCTGAAACTCGGCTTCACTTCTCTGAGTGGCCTCGGTTTCTTCGGTGATGGATCTAAAAGCTGCTTTAACACTCTCCAATCTAAAGCTGCTGTTACACATTTGGATCGAAAACTGCTGTATCATTTGATTTCCTGATGAGGAAACTGACGGCGCTGGCCCTGAGTCACCGGCATGGAATTGGGGAAAGGCTGGTGGCAAGCTCCCCTCAGCGGACAAGACAGTGCACCATCACCACATTTGATGGTCCCTCCGCCTTCCAGTAGGGGCAGTCATCTACTACATCTGCCTCTCCCAATTGGACTCGAAAGGAGGTGTGAACCAGGGAACCAACCAGCCAGGACTTCTGGAACAGGTAAGGCCCCAGTTCCTGGGTTAAACCCAGTCAGGCTTGTCCCTATGGACCGAAGGAAAACCTGATCACTTTCCAAGGTCTCACCTAGAGGCCTCAGTCAGGGACTCCCCTAGGGAGAATGGAACAGCCATAAACTGTGTGATTGGTTGAGTGCGGTGTAAATGTAGCCATGGCTTGTTGTGTCCCATCTGTGTGGTTCCACGGCTCCAGCTACAGAATATTTAGGTGCTATGGGAAATTCCCAAGGAGCTCTGGTAGCGTTGTTGTTGTTGTTGTTATGTGCCGTGGAGTCAGTTCCGACTCATAGTGACCCTGTACAGGGTTTTCGAGACTGTAAATCTTTACGGGAGCAGAAAGCCTCATCTTTCTCCCCCGGAATGGCTGGTAGTTTCGAACTGCTGACCTTGTGGTTCGCAGCCTGATTCGTAACCACTACACTACCAGAGCTCCCGTAGTGGTTATAAAGAGTATTGGTTATAAAGAGCTCCCGTAGCGGCTTAGGGAGATGGTCCTCACTGCTAGTGCAGAGTGGACTCCTGGTTCGAAACTCTCTAAAGCGAAAAGATGTTTGAAAAGCCTCACGAGAGGAACAGCAAGGTCTGTACACAATCTGTCAGTTGTAAATGCACTGCCATGAGTGGCCCGCTGGCCACCTGGAGAGGTGAATCCAGAAGCACAATAACTGAACACTCCAAGCAGTGCTGCCTAGAACCTTTTCTTGTGATCCTTTGGCCCTATGTCTCCTGGACTCACCTTCACCTTCTCATTTGAGATCCCCTTGCTTTATTCTGGGTGTGCATGTTGGGGTACCGTAGGCAGGAATTAATTTCCTAAAAGTGTCATTTCTGTTTCTGTTAAGGTTAAACTCTATATCTAAAATGGAAATACAGGCCTCAATCCTAAAGAAAAATGCTGTAAGGTGTAATTCTGACTCGTATCTGTATGGGTCCCCTTATAATATCAAGGAAATGGTATTTTACTGTAATACAGCATGGCCAATGTGCAATCAAGATGATGGAGTAATAACCTTAGAATGGATTCTCAAATTATTATACCATTTTACAGTTGGAATTATTCAACCACTGTGTCAGATTGTCTATTTGTTTGTAAAATTAGTTTGTTTTTGCCTTGTATTTATGTTTAAGAAACTGAAAACAACCTGGAATTCTAAGAGTATATAAGTTATATTGTGTACATATATTACAATACATTTATACCACTAATATGAAACCCATGCACAGGAAAAATGAATACAGATGAGTGTTAGGTGAAAACAGAGTTCTAAGCAGGTCTGTAAGGGAATATACAAAGAGATGAATGGTTACTTTTTTGTGAAATATAGCTTTTGATTTACAACTCCTGGTACACCAGCAGCTGCCATTAGGGGTAAATATATATATATATATTTGACCTAGTGAACCTGCCCGGCCATATTCAGCTGCTGAGGAAAGCAGTTTTGAAGTGATTTCTCTATACCACACCCTTCAAGGGACCCATTTCAGTAGAGGGCTATCCAGAACAGAGGCAAGGCAATAACCCCTCTGAAGATGCCCATAGGATTGAATATGGAAGGGCAAGCTGCAGGATATTTCTGGGCACATACTCCTTTCTCTATCATTGGTTGGACTTGTTAAATAGGAAAAATTCAAAAACTTCTTAGTGAGATGTTGTTGGATGCTGCCGGGTCAGTTCTGACTTGTGGTGACCCTGTGTGAGTTTTCAGGGGAGCAACTTATGGGTTTGAACCACTGACCTTGTGGTTCAGACAGACTTGGTGGTCTAGTGCGTTGACCCACAGTGCCACACTAGGATGACCCAACTAAAATAACAACTTTAATTACCACTATTTTGTCTACCCATCATTCTTTGGGAAGATATTCATGCTCCTGATCAATAATAAAAAAGACTGGTCTGAGAAAAGACATGGGAGGAAACAGCATGCATCCATGGAGAAAAACCTGAATGGGACCCTTGCCTCAGTCAAGGCAATTCCTTTAGCTGACACAAGTTGAAATCTAAATGGGCCTGCCATGGCTGGAGCTATAAAAGGTGCATTCTCAGAGGTCTGAAGAAGAGAGTTCCTAAACAAAAGATCTTGAACATTGTACAAGTAGTTCAGCAGAAGTCAGCTGAGGACCCCTCTAAATTCTTTGAATGAATCTACCAGGCTTACTCTAAGTACACAGACCTTAGTCCTGAGGACTCAACAAATAATTCAACGAATAATTAACATGACTTTTATCTCCCAAAGCACACAGGATATTAAAAAAAAAAAAAAAAAAAAAAAACAGCAAAAATTCAACAAGGCAATTGATATTAATCCATTTCTGCTTGTGGACGTCACCTTCAAAGTATTTAACTTGGAAACTATCTCCAAGTTTGGACGTCTAAAATGTCCAAAGTGACAACAGAGCAGCAAATACCTACAGATGAAATGGAGATTGAATTCAACATGGAGGTTTGAGAAAATAAACCATACTCTAAAGAAACAAATGGCAAAGCTGTCAGGAAATGTATCTACATTATGACCAGGTGTTGTCTTAGCCATGTTTCAAATTCAGGTAGCCAGCCACCAGAAGTGGCTTAAACTGATCTCTTATAAAATTGTATATAGTAAACCTTCTCAGACAGCTTCCCTCAACCCTCTACCTAATCTCATGCAAGATTTAAAGGTGCAGAAGTATGCGCAACGCCTCCATCACACACTTTCTATTATTCATAAAATTGTTCTTCCCAGGTCTGCTTCCTTCTCTTCAGGTAACCTGACTTCTTTTAGCCCAGAAATCATGTTCTGCTCAGAAACTGGAGAGACAGACCTGAAAACCAGTTGGGGGAAAAAGTGGTCTGGACCCTGGGAAGTCCTTCTAGTCACCCTGTCAGCTGTCAAGTTAGCCAGACTCAAAACTTGGACACACCATACCAGAATCAATTCTTACCTGTCAGTTGACAGATCACCTGGACATCAGAAGATGCCCCTTAAAATAATGCATCTCCTGTTCTTTACAATAGGACTCTTGCAAGACATTATTCCTTTCACAGGGATTAACAAAAAAAAAAAAAAAAGAAAAAGTTGGGTTCTATTTCACTCAGTGTAATGAATGTATCTGATTTTTCTTTCATGAGGGCATCCAGAAGCATCTGCAAAGATTACTGAGGGCTGGAATGAGAAATTATCCCAAGCCCAACAACCAAGGTAGAAGGAGTCCCCATCTGGTTTCACCACAGCAGACTGAAAAAAAGCCTTGTCTCCATGGGAAGCTGAAACTGACCCTATCAACACTTGCATGGCAACATTGAAATGTATGACTCACCCTGTTTTAGCCACAAATTGGAGCTGGCTGATCTATGCATAGCCAAAGCATGAGGATGCCCGCCATGGGACTCATCTTAATTAGACTTTGGGGTGTGGGAAAGGGAAAAAAAATCTGTGTAATCTATGCACCCACACCACCAAGGTGGGCCAAACAGTAACCACCACACTACTCTTCTATAGTTTCTATAAATGTGCGGGCACTGTCCTAGGTAACTGAAACTATAACCAATTAAACTGGGGTGGCCCTAACCCTTCTTTCACACCAACAGACCCAGATGCAAAATGCCATCTATCAAAATAGATTAGCCCTGGACTGCTTATTGGCTGCAGAAGGAGGATTATGTGGGAAGTTTAATTTCACTAACTGCTGCATACAAATAGATGATTAGGGTTGGGCAGTGGAAGATCTCATAAAAAAGATGCAGAAAGTTGCTCATGTCCCTGTGCAAACCTGGAATGGGTGGAACCCCCAGAGTCTATGGGGAGAATGGTTCTCTGCCTTTGGAAGGTTCAAGATCCTCATGGGTGGGGCTCTTTTTATTTGGGATTTGCTTAATCATTCCATGCCTTTTCCCACTAGCAATCAGGCCCATATGATTGCCATTAAAACAATAATCAATTGAAAAGGGTACCAACAATTACAAAAGGAATCTGAATCAACTCCAGAATACCACTTCTTATACAACATTTAGATGATGCCCCTGGGAAAGGTCCCAAAGGATATCAAAGGGGGGAATGAACAGGAAAAGGTAAAAACATTCATTGCCTTCTCTTCCCAGGAGAAAAGCTGGCATGTTAATCAGGTTACTTAGTGGGACCAATCTTCTGGTTTCCCTCCTGTCTTCAAACAGATCCTTAACCTAACCCCTCCCCAATTCTATCCCCATGTAAAACCTGTACTGACGGACCTGCACTTGGGCCTCAAAATCTGGAGAAGTTAGCTCCTCTGAGACAAGTGGCTTCATAAAATCTGAAACTCTGCTTCACCTCTCTGAGCGGCCTCGATTTCTTCGGTGAAAGATCTGAAAACTGCTGTAACACTCTCGGATCTAAAGCTGCTATAACACATTTGGATCGAAAACTGCTGTAACAAATGTTCTAATAATTCTTGGTCCATTTTAAAGTTAAATTTACCTTTCAGTCCTTGATACTGACCGCTTTCTACCTACTGAATGTACATGAGTAGTGTTTTTAATGGAAATAGTCTTATCCTTACAATATCCTTATAATAGTTGAAGACTCATTATGTACCAGACAGAAAACTAACTCTTTCATTTGAACACTAACTCATTTAATTCTTGCAATACAATTATATGAGTTAGATTTGTTAGAAATTATCAAGATGATCCATTTCCAGGAATAAAAGGCCCATGTGATTGCTAGGCATAGCAACAGGGACCTATGTCCCTGGGGTATGTGAAAAGAATGAATTGGGGGAAGAGGAGGAAGAAACCCATTTACTAGCTTTTTTTAAAAATAAGAATACAGCTATTAAGGCCATAGGCACTGTGTGTGTATATATGTGTGGGGGTGGGGAGGAGGGTGGGAATTGTTAACCTTATAATACTCAAATCAGTGAGGAACCAGAGAAGGGACCATTTCAGAATAACATAAAATTATTTGTAAGCCAGCACCATGTGGCTTCTTCCAGAGTCCTCTGGGTCTGGCACCTGATTTTGCGAAATCTAGTAAGGAAAGCCTCATTCTCCATTCTCCCTAAAATGAGTACAGATTGGATTTCTTGAGTGTTTGTTAGTAAGCACTCCTGATTCCTCATAGATGGCCTCATACCCAAGAAGAACCTAAGCAGTATCCTAGTATCAACATTATTTTTCACAGCTTTTAACAGCTCCATTTTAAATAGATGAAGATGAAGTCTCTAAATAAAACTGCAGTCAAAGTCTCAAACACTTTTATTATCCAGGATGGAAAATGAGCACAAGTTATATATTTTAAAGTCAAGAAATTTGTTTAGTAAATTAAAATAGAGATCACAGTTAAGTATAGTAAGAAAACTACAATATTATGTTGTTGTTGTAGTTGTTAAGTGCCATCGAGTCAATTCCAACCCATAGAGACCATGTATAGGGTTTCCAAGGAGCAGCTGGTAAGCTTGAACCACCGACCTTGCAGTTCAAATGACTTTGCAGTCTGACACATTAGCCCACAGTGCCACACCAGTACACTATAAATATATATGGAATGACCAAAGAAATGTAAAATCTAATATGAAAGAAAAATTCTAGTATGAAAGAAATGTAGAAAAACTAATTTAGACGTTAAAATACGTATGATTCCAAGACATTAGAAATTGAAAGAAACTTAACATACATGAAGGAACTGTATATGGAGACCAAGAGTGCCTTAAGACATTTTAAGACCTTGTACTAGCAGTTAGGAGGCTGGCTTGCAGAATGCATTCTTACATTATTTAAATGATTGTGTATTTCTGAGTGTTTTTGTGTACATTAAAAAAACAAAAAAACAGAGGGAATAGAAGCAAATACTGTTGAATCATGATGCATGGAGGGGATTGTAATCATTACAATGAAATGAAATACAATAGGATAAGTGTTAAACCAAAGTTCTTAAACTATCATTTAATTCTCAATAATTGTTTTAAAAAGACCATTTATAATTAACCTTCCTCAGTTATCAAAAAAATCCTCATGTGGTTTATTTTGCTTTTACAACTATCAATTAGCCAAAAAATAAGACAGCATTACTCTTATTTTAAATGACATGCCTTGAAATATGAAATTGGTTGAACTTAAGTAGGAATATAGAATAGAAAAGAGAATCTTTCTATTCCAAGAAACCATTGTAATACATAAGAAAAGTGATTATTTTACTACTTTCTATAGTGCATTGGGATTCAGTACCTTGGACTATTAAAGCTATAGTATTAGAAAATCTAGCAGAAAAATATTCAGAATATTGACATATCTTACTTTCATCTTACTCTGTGCAGTCCTATGAAAAGAGATAATCTTCACTTAAATGAATAATATAGAAGCCAAGATGATTTTTTTAAAAGGAGGTATAGTAGTTATGAATCAGGCTGCGAACTTCAAGGTCAGCAATTCGAAACTACCAGCAGTGCTGCAGAAGAAAGATGAGGCTTTCTGCTCCCATAAAGGTTTACAGCCTCAGAAATCCTGTTCAGGGTCACTATTACTTAGAACAGACTCCACGCATAGAACCACCATCTTTATTAAGTAATGCTTAAGGTGACTTGGTAAATTAAAAATACCTAAATTTGACAGTCCGACATAATAAAGTTAGATTGTACTAACACATTGGATAAGATAGCTAACCATCAGATGCAGTTTTATGACTCTTGTTTTTTCATTTGAGATCAGGGTAAGGCTATAGCTTTTACATTGGTTTTGCAACCAAAGAAAATAAATGACAATGGCTATTATGGCATACTTCATTTCCATTTGCCCTATCTTAGGTAGAAGGTAAAGTTCTACATTCATATGTCAGTGTAGATTGCCCCTTAGAATAGCCAGAATATAAAATGAAAGTATCATGAACTGTCAGAAGAACAAACAAATCTATCCTGGAAGAAGTACAAACAGAATGCTCTTCAGAATCAGGGGGGATCTGTCTCTGGAGAAATATATCATTCTTGGTACAGTGGAGGGTCAGTGAAAAAGAAGACCCCTCCAAGGAGATGGATTGACAGTGGCAGCAACAGTGATTTAAACCATATCAACAACTGTAGGGATGGTGAAGAACCAGTCAATGTTTTATTCTGCTGTGCATGGGTTGCTATGAGTTGGAACCAACTGGATGGCACCTAACAACAACATAAAGAAGCAGAGTAAAATATTATAAAACTATCTTTTGTCTGCTGTCTTGTTTTCATGTATTTATTTTTTCCCTCTGACTACAAAACAAATTAACCCACATTTAGAAAAATTACCCTAAAAATTTCATTTAATCAAGTATCAGATTTAAAGTTGCAGTTTCAGGATAGTCTTTATTAGTGTAGATATGACTCAGCTTGATTTATATACCTAAAACTTAAAATACATTAAGACAGTATAGTGAAAAAGGGTCAAGTTACATCCATAAATTCTTTCAGCATTTCTTTCAGAAAAGAGAAGATAACAGACACTGATCTACTTGTTGTTGTTGTTAAGTGCCTTAGAGTCAGTTCTGACCTATAGAGACCCTATATATAACAGAACAAAACACTACTCGGTTCTGTGTCATCCGCATAATTGCTACTACACTTGAGACACTGTGGCAGTACATCTCATTAGGGGTCTCCTTCTTCTTTTGCTGATCCTTCACTTTATCAAGCATGATGTCTTTATCCAGGGATTTTCCTTCCTGATAATATTTCTGAAGTATGAGAGATGAAGTCTGGCCATCTTGGCTGCTACAGAGCATTCTGGTTTTATATCCTCCAACACAGATTTGTTTGTTCTTCTGGCAGTCAGTGGTATCTTTACTATTCTTCTATATTGTGGTTACGAATTAGCCTGCTAACCTCAACGTCAACAGTTTGAAACTACTAGCTGTTCTACAGGAGAAAGATGAGGCTTTCTGCTCCTGTAAAGATTTATAGCCTCATAAATTCTGTACAGGGTCACTATGAGTTGGAATTGACTCCTTGGCATATAACCACCACAACCACATTGTTGTTGTTGCTGTTGTTAAGTGCCGTCAAGTTGATTCCGACACATAGCAACCCTGTATAGGGTTTCCAAAGAGCAGCTGGTGAGTTTGAACCACCGACCTTGTAGTTCAAATGACTTTACAGTCTGATGCATTAGCCCACAGCACCACACTAGGACTCCACAACCACCTTACTATAAATCAAATGCACCAATTCATCTAAGATCTTTCTTATTCACTGTCCATCTTTCACATGATTTGGGTCAGGTGCACCTTAGTCCTCAGATTGATGTCTTTGCTTTTGAATGCTTCTTAAATACTGCTGTGTTGAAAATGATTATTTAAGATATTCAATTCTGTAATTAGCTCCCAATTTTACCTTCTTGAATGTCCTTGTTTTTTTTCATTATATTCTTATGCCAAGTCTGTAGTATGCATTTGAAAATATTCTATCTTTGGGGTGAGCATCATTTCCAACCAGTTTCCAGATCATAAAAGTTTGATTTATAACACACAGTCTACTTTCATCAGCAAAATATGCTGATGTAATGTAGCATGTGGTTAAGGTGGAGATTAATGTTGCCTAACCAACCATTGACGATAGTTTCAAATTACCCATGAGCAGAGGTCACAAAGCTGAGAATGAGAGATAGTCAGAACATCAATTATTAAAGATGTTGAAACTCCCAGGCCACAATCAAGATTCAGTCTATGATTTGGCAAGTTTGTTTGACTTTGGTTAGAAGTCCATGAAATTGATAAGACACAACCTGAAAATTGTGAAGAGACAGGCAATGGAATTGTATTGCCAGTCAGGCCCCAGGCAAAGATAAGTGAAGCTAATTGTTGCTCAGATTCTATAAAAATCCCTGTACATCCAGACATAAACAGAAAGTAGATTATTAAAGAAAAATAGAATCTAAAAAAGGAATCTCCAGAAGTGGCATTCTTTCCATTATTTGTTTCATTTAACATATATCCAGAAGCCATTAACAGTTAGCACTTCTGTCATTTGCCACCAGAGAAATTCTAAGTGAGATATGAAATTCACTTATTCAATTTATCTGTATATAATCCTGAAAATTACATTATTTATCAAGATGCAATAGTTATTTTTTAAATTGACCATTCATTTATTATTTTAAAAGAAATAATTGCTTTTACTTAATCTACAAGATATACTGTAGGATAAGCACTGAGTTGTGAGCCACAAGGTCAGCAGATCAAACCTACCAGCTCCTCCTTGGAAACCCTGTACTGGTTGGGTATGAGTTGGAATCAACTTGATGGCACTTAACAGAACAACACCACTTATATTATGGTAAAGCAGATTAAAAAATTATTAATTGCAAATGTGGAGTCCTGGTATGGAGCTGTAGGATAAGCACTGGAGTGCAAGGTCAAATTCAATAGTAAGGTTGGTGATTCAAACTCACTAACCACTCCTCAGAAACCCTATACAAGGTAGCTATGAGTCAGACTGACTGGACAGTACTTAACAACAAAAACAACAATGCCAAAGGAAGGTTCTAAGGTACGTAAAGGACTACTGACAAATATTGCCACCCTCATCCATTAAACATGTGGGTAGGTATGTATCTTAGTCTGGGTCCTCTAGAGAAGCAAACCCTTAAAATGTATATATAAATACATACATATAGATTTACTTTAAGGAAATCACTCTCACATTTGTGAGGAAATATCTCATGCAAATGTGGAAGCTGGCAAGTAACAAATCTGTGATTCAGGTGGTGGCCTAGATACTTCTGAAGGTTCAAACTCACCAGTCACTCTTTGGAAACCCTATAGAGTGTTGCTATCAGTCAGAACTGACTGGATGGCACTTCACAACAATAACAAGGAGTCATGGTGTGGCACTGTGGGATAATGTACTAGATTGCAATGTTGGTTTGAACTGCAAGGTCAGTAGTTCTAATCCACCAGCTACTCCTTGGAAACCCTATATAGGGTCACTATGAGTTGAAACTGATTTGACAGCACATAACAACAACAAGAAAGCCTCAGTCACTGGAGGTTGGGCAATACGAAGATTACAGAAGACTGAAAAAGAGAAAGATGGAGCTAGTTTTGTCAGAATATCCATTTATATACTAAAGACAGATCATATCCTGAAGATAACCCCCCTTTCAACTGATTGGCTGATCACATTAGGTCACTATTGAAAAGTGATTGTATTATGTTACATTATGAAAGATCAATCTCTATAGTGCTTATAAAACCAGTGAGAAGCATAGCCCCGTCAAGTTGAAACATAATATCCATACCAATATGATGGCACTTGGTTATGTACCGTAGAGTTGGTTCTGAATCATAGTGACCCTGTATAGGGTTTCCAAGGCTGTAATCTTTGCAGGCAGATTTGATACATTAAACACAAAAGACCGAAGATGAGAAGAGTTGTGGGATGACATCAAGAACATGGTACAAGAAAGCAAAGAGTCATTAAGAAGACAAGAAAGAAGGAAAAGGTCAAAATAAATGTCAGAAGAGACACAGAAACTTGCTCTCCAGCATAGAGATGCTAAAGCAAATGGAAGAAATGAGAAAGTCCAAGAGCTGAACAGAAAATTTCAAAGATCAGTTTGAGAAGATAAAGCCAAATATTACAACAAAATGTACAAAGATCTGGAGTCAGAAAACAAAAAAGGAGGAACATAAAGTCAAATATTACAACAAAATGTACAAAGATCTGGAGTCAGAAAACAAAAAAGCATTTCTGAAGCTGGGGGAATTGAAGAAAAAATTCAAGCCTCAACTTTCATTATTGAAGGATTCTCTGGGCAAATTATTGAATGAATGATGCACAAAACATGAAAAGAAGGTGGAAGGAATACACAGTCACTACCAAAATAAAATGGTTGATATTCAGCCATTTCAAGAGGTAGCGTATGATCAAGAGAAATGACACTGAAGGAGGAAATCCAAGGTGCATTGAAAGAGTTGGCAAAGAACAAGGCACCAGAAACTGATGGAATAAAAACTGAAATCTTTCAAGAAAGTGAGACGGCACTGGAGGCACTCAATCATATATGGCAAGAAATTTGGAAGACAACTATGTGGCCACCTGATTAGAAGAGATCCATATTTGTACCCGTTCCAAAGAGAGGTGACCCAATGTAATGTGGAAATCATTGGGCAATATTTTTGATATCCCATGTGAGTAAAGTTTTACTAAAGGCAATACAGGGATAGCTGCAAGAATACCATTACAGAGAATTTCCAGAGGTTCAAACGGGATTCAGAAAATATGTGGAACAAGGGATATCATTTCTGATGGCTGATGGAGCTTGGCTGAAAGCAGAGAATATCAGAAAGATATTTACCTGTGCTTTATTGACTACACAAAGGCTTTTGATTGTGTTGATCATGACAAGCTATGGACAACATTACAAAGTGTGAGTATTCCTTAACACTTAATTGTGCTCACGAGGAATCTGTAAATGGACCAAGAGGCTGTTGTTTGAACAGAACATAGAAACACTGAATGGTTTAAAATTAAGAGAAGTGTGCGACAGGGTTGTATTCTTTCACTATACTTAATTAACTTGTATGCTGAGCAAATAATCCAAGGAGCTGGGTTATATGAAGAAAACCATGGCATCAGGAATGAAGGAAGACTCATTAACAACCTGTGATATTCAGATGATACAACCTTGCTTGCTGAAAGTGAAGAGGACTTCGAATATTTACTGATGAAGACCAAAGAACACATCCTTAGATATCGATTGCATCTCAATGTAAAGAAAACAAAAATCCTCAACACTGGACCAATAAACAACATTCTTCTCAATGGAGAAAACAGTGAAGTTTTCAAGGACTCCATTCTTCTTGGATCAACTATTAATACTCATGGAAGCAGCAGGCAAGAAATCAAATGACATATTGCATTAGGCAAACCTGCTGCACAAGACTTTTTTAAAGTGTTGAAGAGTAAAGATGTCAGCTTAAGGACTAAAGTGCACCTGACCCAAGCCATGTTATTTTCAATAATCTCATATGCATGCTAAAGCTGGACAGTGAATAAAGAAGCCCATAGAAGAATCAACGTTTTGGAGTTATGGTATTGGAGGAGAATATTGAAAGTGCCATGGGCTGCCAAAACAACCAACAGATCTGTGTTGGGAAAAGTGCAGCCAGAGTGCTCCTTGGAGGCAGGATGGCCAAACTTCGTCTGTCATATTTTGGATATATTGTTAGGAAGGACCAGTTGCTGGTGAAGGATATCATATTTGGTAAGGTGGAGGGTCAGAGAATAAGAGATGGATTGGCAAAGTGGCAGCACCAATGGGTTTAAACGTGGCAATAGTAGTGAGATTGGCCCAGGATCGGGCAGTGTTTCGTCTTGCTGTGTATAAAGTAGCTATCCATTGGTATTGACTGGATGCCACCTAACAACAACAACAAAAACAGTCTTACCGGAGTTCTGGAGTTAATGCAATGGACTAAAAAATCTGCTAGATCAATAATGTTGGTGGTTCAAGCTCACCAGCCACTCTTTGGAAACCCTATACAGTGTTGCTATGGGTCAGAACTGACTTGATGGCACTTAACAACAACAATCTTTACAGAATTAGAAAACCTCATTCTTTGCCCTCAGACTGTTAGACATGAACTTCTGACCTTGTGATTAGCAGCCCAGCTTGTAATTGCTATGCTATCAGGGCTCCTAGATTGCAATAAGAGTTTCAATTCATTATTCCTCATGTATCCAGAATCTATGTCATGTGATGTCATAGTTTCTCATACAAAAGAAGCTGAGTATTTATTTGTGTCCCTAGATTGATGCTTGGTGGTATTGCTTACTTTGTCTATTTGAGAAAGATGGAAATGTCATCATGTTAGATATGAGTCTAGGGATTAGCATTGTTTATGTTTCTGCATGTCTCAGTGCATTTCTACCAGTGTTACAAAAAGAACATGCTTAGATGGTCTGTGTCTCAGGAAGAATGTGAGAGATATATGAAGCAGTTCTGACTTCTTGAGATCTGAGCAATCATGATCAGCATAGTCAGTGAGTCAGTCAAGGATGTCCTACATCAACCATCACTTGACTTACAGATGTGTGATATTAATAAAATATATGATTATGTGTTATATTTATTGTAGCTAATGAACTAGTAGGATGATGCTTCTCAGCCCTGTTAAACCTGGCTGTGACCCAGTCATGTCTTGCTTTCACCAATAAACTTTTGGAAGCAATATGCTTTTTATCAATTTTTCCATACAGTGACCACAGAAGTGCTCTGATAGACAGAGGTTCTTTCAATCTGGGTCTGTAAGTGAATAAAAGATACATTTGAACCATCAGAAAAATAAAAATAAATATATGGTAAAAATAGAAAATATGTATTATTAGTCCATCCTGACAGATACAATAATATGTCTTTTATAAAGAAAAAAATATTCAGCTACAGAAAAATGAATTGTGACACTCTGAAAAAAATAGAATGACTTTTATTAGTTCTTAATGGAGGGAAAGGCAGAATTGGCAATAAAATAATTTGTTATGAAATACTTGGTCAATTGAAGATAACAAACATGCAAATCAGTATGCAGTTTTCTCATGCTCTGGTGAAGTATTTCAAATCTGATCTAATAACTGTAAATTTTGAAACTAGCAAACAATAATGATTTTTTTTTCTATACAGCCAATTAGTTATTTTAATGGCATTTAAGGAGCTTTATTTGGTTCACAAAATTACTTCAAGCATTGAATATATGCTAATTTTCTTAGAAGATCTGGACATATCCTTACAAATTCTATCATGTCCTAATTCTTATAACTTGAGCATAAAAATAAGCTACATTATAATAGACATGTGGATAATTATAGGCAATTCCCCAGAAATAAAACAAAAAGACACACATGTAGATGTAAGCCAGGTACTAAAATAAGTTGTCCTTGCATAGCCATGGAGGGCTAGAGCTGAGAGTGAAGCATCCAGCTGATATGAAGTGAGAAGAGATGCACAGGAATGCCCGTACTTGCAGATAGTACCCATTTGAAGAAGATTTTAAAATATGGTAAAGAAAACATGTATAAATTGCTACAATTTGATGAACTTGCCTATACTTATGGATGTAATGGCCAAAAACACCAACTGAGAGGAGAGGGAAGGAATCTTCATCCTATCTGCTCTGTATGCTGGGTTGACAGGGATTGGCAACTTATACACTGGCTAACTAAAATGGGGGGCAGGGGAGGGGGTTATAAAGGCACGAAGTGGCTGGCTTACAAATTTTCAAGAGGGAGTTTATTTTCAGAGTGTGCTGGGGAAGGTAGAATCCTCACTGAATAGTTTTCATGTTCTCTAGATGGCTCTGCTGAAAGGAGATGGGGATAAGATTCTTATGATTCAATACTGAGTAATTGTTATCATGACTAATTGTGATTGTCACAACTGTAAAGGTAGAAGTTTTATAACATAAAGTGAGGAATAGTTAATCTTACATTCCAGGAACAGAGAACCCTAGGACCATCAAGGGGTAAGAGCTCGAGCAGAATGTGGGACCTTATCTGGAGAAGCAGCAACACCAGAGATGGAGGCAGAGATCCATGCAGATGAGGCCTCTAGACTCATGCAAAGAGAAAGACTGTATGCTGGTGGCCAGGAGGCAGGCTTGTAGAATGTGCCCTTTAGTTGTTTAAATGATTGTATATTCCTGAGTGCTTTTGTATGTATCCCCCAAAAGCAAAGGGAATAGAAGGAAATATTCTTGAATGATGATGCACTGAGGGGATTATAATCATTACAATGAAACAATGAGTGTAAAACAGATGTTCCCCCATGTAAGCTATGACTCAATTACCATAAAAACTTTAAAAAATAAAATAAGTTGTCCTTGAAAGCATTTGATATATGATGTTGTTGGTGGTGTTGTCCAGTCAATTCTCATAGCAACCTTATACAAAACAGAACAAAAAATTTCCAATCCTGCATCATCCTTAAACAATTGTTATTGAAATCATTATTGCTGATGCTGTTTCAATTAATCTCATTGGGGGTCTTCCTCTTTTTTCATAACCATCCACTTTACCAAATATGATATGTTTCTCCAGGGACTGGTCCATCCTGACATGTTCAAAGTACCATTATTGCTTCTAAGATACAATCCAGTCTTACTTCTTCCAAAATATACCTCTTCCTTCTTCTGGCATTTCTTGATACTTTAAAATTTTTCACAAATGCCACAATTTAAATACACTGATTTTTCTAAAGTTTCCCTTATTCATTATCTAGCTTTCACATGGTGATTGAAAATATGGTAGGTTGGGTCAGATATGCTTTAGTCCTCAAAGTGACATCTGTAGTTTTTAACACTTTAAAGAAAATTTTTGCAGCAGATATTCCTAAGTAAATATGTCTTTTGATTTCTTGACTACTGTTTCTATACGCATTGATTGTGAATCCAAGTAAAACGAAGTCTTTAACTTCATTTAATCTTCTCCATTTATCATGAATGGTTTACTTGTGAGGATTTTCATTTTCTTTATAATGATGTGTAAACCATACAGAAGGTTATAGTTTTTGATCTTCAACAGTAAGTATTTCAAGTTCAATTTACTTCCAGCAAGCAGAATTTTTAAATTTGCATACTGCAGCTTATTAATAAATCTTCCTCCAAGTATGATGCCATGTTCTTCATATAATCTGGCTTCTCAGATTATTTGTTCAGCACATAGATTGAATAAGTATGGTAAAACTATACAATCCTGGCACACAGCTTTCTTCAGTTGAAATCATTCAGTGTTCCCTTGTTCATAGATTGCCTTTTGGTCTATGTACAGATTCCTGATGAGCACAATTAAGTGTTCTGGAATCCCCATTTTTACAGTGTTAACTATATTTTGTTATGGTCCATGCAATCAAATAATTTGCATAATCTGTAAAACACAAATGGCATCTCTATGGTATTGTCTGCTTTCAGTCAAAATCCATTTGATGTTAGCACTGATATCCGTGGGTCCACATCCTTCTCTGGATCCAGATTATCTTTCTGACATTTCTCTTTTGTACTACTGCAGACATTTTTCTTAAGTAGCGTCAATAAAATTTTATTGGCAGGTGATATTAACGCTATTGTTCTATGATTTCTGTATTCTGTTGAGTCACCTTTCTTTAGAATGGACACAAATATGTATCTTTTCCAATCATTTGGCCATGAAGTTCTCACTCAGATTTGTTGGTATAGACAAGTGATTGCTTCCAGTACGGCATCAGTTTGCTGGAACATTTCTGTTTGTATTCCATTAATTACTGGATCCCATTTTTTTGCAATGCTTTCAGTGCAGCTTGGACTTCTTCCTTCCTTGCCTTTGGTCATGGTCATATGCTGCCTCTTTAAAAGGTTGAACATTGACCAGTTCTTTTGGTACAGAGACTGTGAGTATTTCTTCCATTTTATTTTGATACCTACTTCATTTTATAATAGAATGTTGTTGTTAAGTGTGTAGAGTCAGTTTGACTCATAGCCATCATGTCTAGGAGTTCCAAGGAGTGGCTGGTGAGTTTGAACTGCCAAACTTGCAGTTCAAATTGACCTTGAAGTAAAGTGCTTATCCTATGGCAACCTATGCCCATGTTGTTGTTGTTGCTAAGTGCCATTGAGTCAGTTTTGACCCATAGAGACCCTGTTTAGGGTTTCCAAGGAGCAGCTGGTGAGCTTGAACCACCAACCTTGCAGTTCAAATGGCTTTGCAGTCTGCCGCATTAACCCACAGTGCCACACCATATGCCCATGGCTGTTTGGTGGCTGTGTGCCGTGGAGTCAGTTCCGACTCATAGCGACCCTGTACAGGGTTTTCGAGGCTGTAAATCTTATTTGCAACTCAACTTATTCTTTTTCTTCAATTATTTCTGCTTGAGAAATGCTGAGCATGTCCTTTCCTTTTGGTTTTCTAACTCCAGGTTTTTGCCCTTTTCATTATATTATTTTACTTTGTCTTCTCAAGCTGCCCTTTGAAATTTCCTGTTCAGCTCTTTTACTTCATCATTTCTCCGGGTTGGTTTGTTGTTGTTGTTGTTGTTTGATCAAATACTCTGTCGAGTTGGTACTGATTCATAGCGACCCTATGCACAACAGAACGAAACACTGCCTGGCCCTGTGTCAACTTGACAATCGTTGCTACACCTAAACCCATTGCTGCTGCCACTGTGCCAATCCATCGTATTTGGGGTCTTCCTTTGTTTCTCTGACCCTCCATGTTACCAAATATGATATCATTCTCCAGAGACTAGTCCCTCCTCATAATATGTCTGAAGTATGAGAGTTAAGTCGGACCATTCTGGCTTTCAAGGAACATTCTGGCTGTACTTCTTCCAACACAGATCTGTTTGCTCTTTTGGCAGTTCATGGTACTTTTAATCCTTTCCTCTAATACCATAACTCAAATACACCAAATTTTCTATGGTCTTCCTTATTCACTGTCCAGCTTTCACATGCATATGAGGCTAGTGAAAATACCTTGGCTTGGGTCAGGTGTACCTTAATCTGGTTGCTTTAGATAGTGCATATTCACTTTGATGATGGTTACAACAACACATCAATTGAATTTGTCATTCCTAGCATAGTAAACCATGTTCTTGCTACTGTTAAGTGGCATCCAGTTAGTCCCGATTCATTGCAACCTTATGCACAACAGAACAAAACACTGCCCATTCCTTCACCATGCTCATAATTGAGAGTGTTGCTGTCACTACTGTGCCAATCTATATTATTGGGAGCCTTCTTCTTTTTTACTGACCCTCCACTTTACTAAACAGGATGTTCCTCTCTAGGGACTGGCCCCTCTTGATTATATGTCCAAAGTGTGACAGATGAGTACTTATCATCCTGGCTTCTGAGAGGCAGTATGGATGTACTTCTTCCAAAACAGATATATTTGTTCTTCTGGTAGTGCTTGGTACTTTTAATATTCTTCTCTAACACCATAACTAAAATGCATCACTTCTTCTATGGCCTTCCTTATTTATTGTACATGTTTCATATGCATGTGAAGATACTGAGAAGGTCATGGCATCTTTGTCGTCAAACTGTCCTCTTTGCTCTTGAACAGTTTAAAGAGGTCTTATGCAGCAGATTTGCCGAATGCAATACATCATTTGTTTTCTTGACTGCTCTTCCATGGGTGTTTATAGTCGATCCAAGCAAAATGAAGTCTTTGACAACTTAAGTCTTCTCTTCATTCATCATGATGTTATTTATTGGCCCAGTTCTGATTTATTTTTTATTTTTTTATCTTTACATGAGGCACAACCCAAAATTAAGGTTATGGAATTTGCTTTTCATCAGTATTTTATGCCCTTTTCACTTTTAGCAAGCAAGGTTTTATCATCTACTTGTTACAAGTTGTTAATGAGTCTTCCTCCAATTCTGGTGTCACATTCTTCTTCATATAATCCAGCTCCTTGGATTATTTTCCCAACATGATGGCCGAATTTAAAATGCCAATACCAGTCTTTTTCAAGTCACTAATCATTTGCAACTGTTTCTTCTCATTTTGAGTTGTGCCTCATTAGCAAATGAAGGTGCTTAAAGTTTTGCTCAACCCATGTGACACTGGGAAGTGTTTTATTCTGTGAGTCAGAACCAAATTGACCACAAACAGCAATAACATCAATTTCAAATTTTTGCACAAAAATGAATGAATACTAACTTTTTATAACAAGTCTGAATAGTATCTAATTTGAGATACTAAGAATGAAGTATCAATTTGAAAACAACCCCTAGTAGAGCAACATGAATTCTGTGATAATAGAAGCAAAAAAATATATACATCAAATTTATGGTGAAACTTGGGTGGAAGAATGATGAAATTATTGATGCATTAGAATAGGTTTATGGTTGACCTATACTTATGGATGCAGTAGCTCAAAATACCAACTGAAAAGGAAGATTTCACATCAAGCATCAATCCTATCCCCTCTGTATACAGAGGTTGATAGAGATGGGCAAATAAGACAATGGTTACCCAAAAAGAGGGGTAGGCTATAAAGACACAAACTGACTGGCTTACAAGTTTTAGAGTGTGTGTGTGTGTGGGTGGGTGTCGGGGGGCGGTATAGAATCCTCCAGAATAGTTTCTTCTTTTCTAGATAGGTCTGGTGAAAGGAGATGGGGATAAGATTCTTATGATTCAATAGTGAGTAATCATTATCTTAATAAATTGCAACTGTCACAACTATAAAGATAGAAGGTTTGTAACAAAAAGGAGGAGGAGTTCATCTTACAGTCCAGGAACAAAGAACCCTAGGACCATCAAGGGAGAAGAACAGGAGTGGAATGTGGGACCCTATCCCAAGAAGCAGCGCCACCAGAGATGGAGGCAAAAATGAGGACATGGGGATACAGAACAGCTAAGGACTCTAGACTCATGGAAAGAGAAAGACTGTGTTCTGGCAGCCAGGAGGCAGGCTTGCAAAATGTGCCATTTGGTTGTTTAAATGTTTATATGTTCATGAGTGTTTTTGTGTACATTCCCCACCCCCACCCCTCCACAAATAGAGAGGGAATAGAAGCAAATACTGTTGAATGAAGATGCATGGAAGGGATTCTAATCATTGCAATGAAACGATGAGTGTAAAACTGATGTTCTCTCCTTTTAACATTTTCCTATATTAAAAATGTATTAAGCTATGATAGTCATGATATAATGAAACACATTGACATGAATCATCTGCAACTCATAGTGACTCTATATAGGGTTTCTGAGGCTGCAACTCTTCATGTGAGCAAATTTTGTCCTATGGAACAGCTGGTGTATTCAAATTGTTGTCTTATTAGCCCTTTGCATAACCCACTATGCCACGACAGTCATGGTATGGCTGTTGCCAAATGTTATATGTTTTGAAATAATCCTACTGCCTTTGGTACTGATTGCACCTCATGAAAAGTAAACAAACGTCCTCAAAATTGGACCAATAGACAATGTCCTTGTAAATAGAGAAAATATTGAAGTTGTCAAAGACTTCATTTTGCTCAGATCAACCATCACTCATGGATGCAGCAGTCAGGAAATCAAACAACGTATTGCATCAGGCAAATCTGCAGCACAAGACCTCTTTAAAGTGCTCAAGAGAAAAGATATCAGTTTGAGGACTAAGGTGCACCTGACCCAAGCAATGGTATTTTCAACAACCTCATATACATGTGAATGTTAGACAGTGAATAAGGAAGACAGTAGAAGAATTGATGCATTTGGGTTATGGTGCTGGAGAAAAATATTGAAAGTACCATGGACTACAAAAAGAACAAATCTGTATTGGAAGAAGAACAGCCAGAGTGCTCCTTGGAAGCCAGGATAGCCAGGGTTTGTCTCTCATACTTTGGACATGTTTTCATGAGGAACCAGTCACTGGAGAAAGTTATGTTTTGTAAAGTGGAGGGTCGAAGAAAAGGAGGAAGACCCCAAAGGAGTGGGTTAGCACAAAGGCAAAAGCCATGAGCTCAGGTGTAGCAATGATTGTTGGTATTGACTCGATGGCACCTAATAACAACAAAATGCCTAGAACATCAATGTTTACATGTTCCATTGTATTTTCATAATTTCTAATTTTCCTAGATGCATACTTTGTACATTACATGTTCTAATTATTAATGGATGTTTAAAGTTATTTCTGGAGTCCTGATGTGACACTGTGGGTTTATGTTCTGGACAGAGAAGTCAATTTGAACCTCAAGGTCAGTGGTTCAAGCTCACCAGCTGCTCCTCGAAAACCCTATACAGGTTCACTATGGGTTGGAACCGACTCGGTGGCACTTAATAACAATTTTATTTTGAGATGTGCACCATCAGTAAATAAAGGTCCTGGGGGCTTTACGTCAATAAAGTCATAAGGAACAGATCTACTCTATGGAGGCTGTAATTTCTCAGTCACATTTTAAGAAACTTCCAACCTGAGGGGCTCATCTTCTGGCACTTTATCTGACAATATTCTTGTGCTCTTCTCCATGTTTTAGTAGTCAATATTCTGGTACTGCCAGTGTTCCAGTTCTATTCATAAGGTTTTCAATGACTAAATACTTGGAAATAGCCTGTCTCTCCTTATTCCTAGCCTGTCTTCCTCTGGAAGCTCAGCTGTAATCTACCCACCATAGGTGGCCCTGCTGGTATTTAAAATATCTGTGGCATAACTTCTAGAGTCACAACAACACACAAACCACCATAGTACAACAAACTGATACCCAAGTTATTGAATTCACTATTAGGAGAATATAATAAAATCAGAAACCAGAATTTTACTTTGAGATCATCTGTAAAATTTGGAAAACAATTGAATCTCCTCATAGTGAGTGATTAGGAATTTAAAAATGTTTTCATTATTTACACAGATGATCTCAAAGTAAAAGTGAAGTGTGACTTTATTACATTTTATACAAAATGTTTACATTTTGTAAGCACTTTGTAATATTTTCTCTTCACTAGACACAACTTTTATATTCATTGCCATTTTTAAAGTATATTCATTTTAAAGTGAAAAACTATCATTTTACTTTGTAACATTATTATCATCTGACTCTTCAAAATGAAATATATATCTACATCTTATAATTTTGAGGGGTTATTTTATTATAATTTAAAATAAAGCAATGTTAATTTTTTATAAAGGAGATGGGAATGCATTTTTATTGCTGTTACACAGTAGAATTGTGGTATATTATCTTTAGGCTTTTATCTTTATTGCATTCATAAAACTGACTAAAATTTTTATTTTAATCATCTTTGAAATCTATTATTTCAAAAATTACAGGTGGAATCATTTCTCATATATGGGTTCCCTGGGTTATTTTGTGTATTCTTTCTATAAACTGTGCATCCAAATCAACCAAATTGTCATCCCTTAGGACACTATTATTGCAAAAATTCCATAAAAATAAGATGCACTATAAAGTATACCTAGTAGTTTTCTAATTTACATATTCATGAAATACATCTGACAAACACTTACATTTATAATTTGAAGTTTATTAGCTACATTTCAAATTGCTAATGTAAACAGATTTTAAAGGATTTCTTTGTCATAGAACCATTACAAATTATTACCATATGAGCTTTCAGTGAATTCCACAGAATTGTTTTCATCTAACATATATGATGGAGTCCTGGTGTAGTGCTGTAGGATAAGCGCTGGATAGCTAAATTCAAGGTTGGTGGTTCTTATCATATATGATAGTTATCTGAGTCATTGCTGTTCTAACATTTTAATAGTCATTCTTGTTCTTACATTTTACTAGTTTGCCAACACAATTATATCAATATAGGTTAATATAAAATATATTCTTATCACTACATCCACCACTTGTCTGTCAGTATGTCGTACTGTAGTGACTTGTGAGTTGCTGTGATTTTGGAAGCTATGCCATGGGTATTTTAAATACCAGCAGGGTAACCCACGGTGGACAGGTTTCAGATGAGCTTCCAGACAAAGACAGAATAGGAAGAAGGAGAGACAAACTACTTCTGAATATTTAGTCACTGAAAACCTTATGAACAGATTGCAAAATGGTCCAGCCTCTTTGGAAAACAATATGGCGTTTCCTCAGAAGGTTGAAAATAGAAATACCTTACGATCCAGCAATCCCTTTAC
>NW_006408852.1:1179777-1183362 GCF_000296735.1 Chrysochloris asiatica
AAAAAAAAAAAGCTAAAGAGGATAGAGAGAAACACTGTAAACTGGTGATATATGGTGGGGATAATAATCAATGTAATGAAACAAGCTATATGAATGGTTGAATGTGAAGCTGATGATGCGTCCTGTAAACTCTCACTCAATGCAAAATAAAAACATTTAATTAAAAAAACAAAAAACAAAAAAAACCTTATGAACAGCAGAAACACTGTCAGATATAGTGCTGGAAAATGAGCCGCTTAGTTTGGAAGGCACTCAAAATGCGACTGGGGAAGAGCTACCTCCTCAAAGTGGAATTGACCATGATGACGCAAATGGAGTAAACACCATGGGAGTAAAGCCCTTGAGACCTTCATTTACTAATGAGCACAACTAACAATGTGTTACAAGAGAAACAGCTGTAAACATCCATTGATAATCAGAACATGGAATGTATGAAGCATGAATCTAGGAAAATTGGAAACTGTCAAAAATGAAATGGAATGCATAAACATGATATCTTATGTATTACTGAGTAGAAATGGACTGGTATTGGACATGGAATCTGACAACCACATGATTTACTATGACAGGAATGACAAACTGGAGAGGAATGGTGTTACATTCATAGTCCAAAAGAACATATCATGGTCAGTAATTAGGTACAACACTGTGATAGAATATTATCCATGAACCTACAGGGAAGATCGGTTAATACCATTATTCAAATTTATGTACCAACCACTAAAACCAGTGAGGATGAAATAGGAGAATTCTATCAAATTCTTCAATCTGAAATTGGCCAAACACACTCTCAAGATGTATTGATCATTACTAGTGATTGGAATGTAAAGGTTGGAAACAAAGAGGAAGGATCAGTAGTTGAAAAATGTGGCTTTGGTGATAGAAATGATGCTGGAGATCCCATGATAGAATTATGCATGACAAATGAGTTCTTCAAGCAGCTCTGATAGCATTGTTGTTGTTGTTGTTGTTATGTGTCTTCGAGTCGGTTCCGACCCATAGCGACCCTGTATAAGGTTTCCGAGGGTGTAAATCTTTATGGGAGTAGAAAGCCTCATCTTTCTCCCGCGGAGCAGCTGGTAGTTACGAACCGCTGACCTTAAGGTTCGCAGCCCGATTCGTAACCACTACTATAGTGGTTATTAATCAGGCTGTGAACTGCAAGGCCAGCAGTTTGAAACTACCAGGTGTTCTGCCAGAGAAAGATGAGGCTTTCTGCTCCCTAAAGATTTACAGTGTTGAAAACCCTGTACTGGGTCGCTAAAAGTCGGAACCAACTGGCACATAACAACAACAACAACAATGACTTCTCATTGCAAATACTTTTTTAAACAACTTGACAGATGACTATACACATGCACTTCACCAGATGGAATACACAGAAATCAAACTGACTACATCTGTTGAAAGAGACTGTGGAAAAGCTCCATATCATCAGACAAAACCAGTCCAGGGGCAGACTGTGGAACAGACAATCAATTGCTCATATGTAAAATCAGACTGAAGCTGAAGAAAATGAAAACAAGTCCATGAGAGCCAAAATATGACCTTGAATATATCCCACCTGAATTTAGAAGTTACCTGAAGAACAGAATTGATACATTAAACACTAAAGACCGAATACCAGAAAGTTGTGGAATGACATCAGGAATATCGTACAAGAAGAAAACAACAAGTCATTAAAAAGACAAGAAAGAAGGAAAGATCAAAATGGATGTCAGAAGAGACACTGAAACTTGCTCTCCAGTGTAGAGATGCTAAAGCACATGGAAGAAATGAGGAAGTACAAGAACTGAACAGGTAATTTCAAAGACAGCTTGAGAAGACAAAGTAAAATATTACAACGAAGTGTGCAATGATCTAGAGTCAGAAAGCGAAAAGGGAAGAACATACTCATCATTTCTCTGGACAAAGTATTGAATGATGCAGAAAGCATGAAAAGAAGATGGAAGAAATACACAGAGTCACTGTACCAAAAGAAAATGGTTAATGTTCAACCGTTTCAAGAAGTAGCATGTGATCAAGAGCCAATGATACTGAAGGAGCAAATTCAAGGTGCATTGAAGGAATTGGAAAAGAACAAGACACCAGGAAGTGATGGAATAAAAATTGAAATAATTGAAAGTGAGGTGACACTGGAGGCACTCATTCACCTATGCCAAGAAAATTGGAAGACAACTATCTAGCCAACTGATTGGAAAAGATCCGTATTTGTGTCCATTCCAAAGAGAGTTGACCCAACAAAATGTGAACTCATTGGACAATATAACTGATCTTCCATGCAAGTAAAGTTTTACTGAAGGTAATACAGAAATAGCCGCAAGCACTCATTGTCAGAGAACTTCCAGAGGTTCAAGACAGAGTCATAAGAGAATGTGGAATGTAGGATATTATTGCTGATGTCTGATGGATCTTGGCTAAAAGCAGAGAATACCAGAAAGATGTTTACCTGTTCTTTATTGACTCTTCATAGTCATTTGATTGTGTGGATCATGGCAAACTATGGACAATATTGCAGAGAATGTGTATTCCCGAAGACATAATTGTGCTCTTGAGGAATCTGTACACAGACCAAGAGGCATTGTTTGAACAGAACATGGGAACACTGAATGGTTTAAAATAAGAAAGGTGTGCAGCAGTGTTGTTTACTTTCACCATATTTATTCATCCTGTATGTTGAGCAAATAATCTGAGAAGCTGGGTTATATGACGAAAACATGGCAACAGGATTGGAGGAAGATTCATTAACAACCTGCAATATGCAGATGATACAACTTTGCTTGCTTTAAGTGAAGAAGACTTAAAATGTTTACTGATGAAGATCAAAGGCCATAGCCTTTGGTGTGGATTGCATTGTAAGGAAAACAAAAATCCTCACTACTGGACCAATAAACATTTTTATCAATGGAGAAACGATTGAACTTGTCAAGGACTTCATTCTTCTTGAATCAACTATCAACGCTCATGGAAGCAGCAGTCAAGAAATCAAATGGATGTACTGCATTAGGCAAATCTGCTGCACAAGACCTTTTCATTTATTTATTTTTAAGTTTTTATTGTGAATTATGTGTTAGTTTACATGGGTGAACATTATCTTTACATTTCTTCCTATCGTACTTTGTTTCATTGCAATGATCACAATCCCCTGCATGCATCATGAAACAATCAAAGAGTACACCCCACAAGCCTGCCCTAGGCCACCAGCATACAGCCCCTCTCTTCCCTAGTCCAGAGTCCCCAGCCAGTCCTTCTGTCTACTTCATTGTCTCTGCCTCCATCCGCAGTGTCACTGCATTTCTGGACACCGTCTGGCACTTTGCTTTTCTCCCTTGATAGTTCCAGGGATCTCTGCTCCTGGACTGCAAAATCAGCTACTCCCCTCATTTTGTTACCAAACATTTACATTTACCTTTCCAACACTCACTGTCAGACCTGATAGCTTTGTTGTTGTTGTCAGGTGCCATTGAGTCGGAACCTACTCATAGCGACTCCATACACAGCAGAACGAAACAATGTCTGATCCTGGGCCAACCTCACTACCGCTGCCACACTTGAGTCCATCAATGATGCCACCTGGCCAATCCA
>NW_006408852.1:1183799-1190547 GCF_000296735.1 Chrysochloris asiatica
TTGGAAACAATTCAGTAGAGGTTCTACATTTCCCTGTATCCTCTGGAGCTAGGTTCCCTATTGAAAGCTTGTAAGCCAGTCACTTCTTGCCTTTGTACTGCCCCCATTTTGTGTATCCAATGTCTAAGTTCCTCCCCCGGTCGACCCTTTGTACCAAGAGGGTGGGAATGATCCTCACTGTAGAGATTTGTTAGCTCCTTTGTCATACTGCATCTACAAGCATAGGTCAAGATCATCCACTTACAGTGGATTGTTGTTTTTGTTAAGCGCCGTCGAATCAGTTTCGACCCCTAGTGACCCTGAACAGGGTTTCCGAGGCTGTAAATCTTTATGGGAGCAGAACACCTCATCTTTCCCCTGCGGAGCAGCTGGTAGTTTCAAACTGCTGACCTTGTGGTTTGCAGCCCGATTTGTAATCACTACACTACCAGAGCTCTTTCTTTCTTTTCTTCTTTTTTTTTTTTCCTCTCCTTTCTTCCTCTCTTCCTCTAGTTGTGTTCTGATCATCCAGCCATTGATGCCAGGTCAAATGGGTACTATCTGCAAGTGTGAGTGTTCTTGTATATCTCCCTTCACTTTATATGCTGGATGCTTCACACTCCATTCTAGTCTTCTGGGGCCATGTCCCTGTCCCTGTGCCCAGGAGTCCCAAGGTCTTGTCATAATGTTGGTTAACCAGGTCTCAATCCAGGTTAACAGGAGTCTATTGAATGTGGACAGACTTAGTTCACAACTTCATTCCTGTTTTTACCCCTCTTCCCCATACCAGTGACCAACGTGGTCAGCAGTAGGACCGTATACCTGCTAGTGTATTCCGTTTGAGTTTCAGTCTTGGAAGGGGATTTGCCTTGAGGGGACCTGACCACTTGCCTTGATGGCTCCCTGGGTATCAACTTGCTTGTTCTTGTAGTAGTTAATTGGACTACTGGGGGGTTTTTGTTTTGTTTTGTGTTTGTTTTTCTGCTGGTCTTTCTTTCAAGAAGTATCTTCTGTTTTTCTAGCTGCTCCAGACTGGTCTGCTTGTCCTTTCACATGGGAATGTCTCACCTCAGAAGATTCTGAAAGCTGAACAGGATTCCACATATGGTCTTTGCAGAAGACCTTTTTAAAGTGTTGAAGAACAAAGATGCCAGAATGAAGACTAAGGTGCACTTGACCCAAGCCATGGAATTTTCAATAATCTCATATACATGTGAAATCTGGACAATGAATAAGGAAGACCATAGAAGAACTGATGCTTTTAAGTTATGGTGTTGGAGGAGAATAATGAAAGTGTCATGGGCTGCCAAACCAACCAACAGATCCATGTCAGAAGAAGTACAGCCAGAATGCTCCTTGGAGGCAAGGATGGCCAAATTTCGTTTCTCATACATCAGATATATTGTCAGAAAGGACCAGTCAATTGGAGAAGGATATCATATTTGGTAAGGTGTTTGTTGTTGTTAAGTACGGTGGAGTTGGTTCCGACTCATAACGACCCTGCACAGGGTTTCTGAGGTTGTAAATCTTTACAGGAGCAGAAAGCCTCATCTGTTTCCCATGGAACAGCTGGTAGTTTTGAACTGCTGACCCTGAGGTTAGCAGCCCGATTCGTAACCACTATGCTACCAGAGGTAAGGTGTAGGGTCAGAGAAAAAAGAGGAAGACTCCCAGCAAGACATATTGGCAAAGTGGCAGCATAAACGGGCTCAAGCATGGCAACAATTGTGAGGTTGGTTCAGGCCTCGACAGTGTTTCATTCTGTTGTGCATAGGTTTGCTATGAGTTGATATTGACTCAATGATATCTAACAACAACAACAACATGACTATATATCCATAAGTTGTTTATCAAATCAAGTGGAAATAAATTTTAAATTACTGTTGTCAAGTGATCTAACAGACAATGAGGAAGGAAAGCAATAGAAGACTTAATGCATTTTGAGTTATGGTGTTAGAGCAGAAATCCAACTCTTGAAATATGGTGTTTAAGAAGTATTCCAACATACTTATTTAGAAGTACCATGGTCTTAATTAAAAGTACCATGGACTACCACCACAACAAATAAATTTGTGTTTGAAAAAATACAGACAGAACGCTCTACAGAAGTCAGAATGGTGAGATTTCATCTCTCATATTTCAGACATATTATCATGACAGTTCAGTACCTGGAGTAGGACATCATATTTGGTAAAATGGGGAGTCAGGGGAAAAGGGGAAGACCCCCCCCCCAATAAAATGGATTGGCACAGTGGCAGTAGCAATGTCCTCAAGTGTAATAATCTGCTGCACAAGACCTTTTTAAATCAATAGCAAAAACGTTAGTTTTAGGATTAAGGTGTACCTGACTCAAACCATGATATTTTCAACACCCTCATTTGCATGTGAAAATTTGTCAATGAATAAGGAAGATCATAGAATTGATGCATTTGAGTTATATTGTTGGAGAAGAATATTAGAACTACCATAGATTGCCAGAAGACCAAACAAATCTGTTTGGCAGGAAGGATAGCCAGAATTTTCCTTAGAAGCCAGGATGATGAGAGTTCATCTCTCATACTTCATACATATTTTCAGAAGAGACAAGTTCCTGGAGAAGGATATCATGTTTCATAAACAGAGGGTCAGAGAACAAGAGGAAAACGCCCAATGAAATGGACTGCAACTGTGGCATCAGAAATGGTCTCAAGTGTAACATTGATTGTGAAAATGGCACAGGATCCGATGGTGTTATTTTCTGCTCTGAGCTCTGGTAGCGTAGTGGTTACGAATCGGGCTGCGAACCTTAAGGCCAGCAGTTCGAAACTACCAGCCGCTCCGCGGGAGAAAGATGAGGCGTTCTGCTCCCGTAAAGATTTACAACCTTGGAAACCCTGTACAGGGTCGCTATGGGTCGGATCCGACTCGATGGCACTTAACAACAACAACAACAACAACAGAGGGTCACTAAGAGTCAGAATCAGTGGCACCTAACAACAACACAACTTAGGACAGTAGCCTGTTTTGATTTCTGAAAAAAAATATTAGAATCCCTGTGCACAACAGAAAGAAACAACATCTGACCCTAAATAATGGTTGATATATTTGGTCCCACTGTTGCAGTCATTGTTTCAATCCTTGTAGTTGAATGATTTCCTCTTTATTGCTGGTCTTCCACTTTAACAAGCATTATGTCCTTCTGCAGGAATTGACCCTTTCTGTTATGTCTAACATATATGAGATGAGCTTTCCCAATCCTTGCTTCTAAGAAACATTCTGGCTCTGCTTCATCCAAGAAAGATTTGTTTATTCTTCTTGCAATCCAATGTACTATCAATATTCTTTGCCAATACCATAATTCAAATGCATTGATTCTTCTACAGACTTCCTTACTCATTGTCCAACTTTCACATGCATATGTGATGATTTAAAATACCATAGCTGGAGTTAGAGACGCATTAATTCTCAAAGTGACTCCTTTGCTCTTTCACACTTTAAAGAGGTCTTTAGCAACAGACTTGCAATACATCCTTTATTTTCTTAATTGCTGCTTCTGGGAGTGTTGAGAGGATCAGAGCAAAATGAAGTTTTTGACAGCTTCGGTCTTTCAGTGCAATCCAACTTCTTGAATATTGATTGGCTCATTATGCAGATTGAATAAGTATGGTGAAAAGATAGAACCCTGGCACATACCTTTCCCGAATTTAAAACATTCTATCAATATTTCTTTGTCATGATCAAATGACTGCCTCATTTTCTGTGTACAGATTTTTCATGAGCACAATGAAATGTTTTGGAAAGCCCATTCTTCCTAAAGTTATCCATAGTTTGCCATGATCCACATAGTCAAATGCCTTTGCATACCTAATAAAGAACAAGTAAACATGCTTCATGTTTTAAGCCAAATTGCATCTGACTTTAGCAATGATATCACATGCTACATTTCCTCTTCTGACTCTAGCTTGAATTTCTCAACATTCCTTGTTGATGTTCTGCTGCAATGATGCTTGAATTATTATCAGTAAAAATATACTGGAATGCAATATTAATCATTTTGTTTAATGGTTTCTGCATTCTGTTGGGTCATCATTCTTTAGAATGGAAACAAATATAAAGATCTTCCAATTGGTTGACTAAGTTGTTGTCTTCCAAATTTCTTAGCATAGATGAGTGAACATCTTCAGTGTATTATCAGTTTGCTGAAACATTTTAATTTTTATTCAATCAATGCTTGGAGCTTTGTTTTTAGTCAATTACCTTAGTGCAGATTGGACTTCTTCCTTATACCAATGGTTCTTGACCATATAATATCTCTTGAAATGGCAGAACATCGTCCAATCATTATTTTTGAGGTGGGAATAACAGTGATTCTGAGTATGTCTATCATCTTTTTTGATGCTTCCTACTTCATTCAGTATTTTGCCCATATAATTTTTCAATATAGCAATCTGAGACTTAAATTTTTACTTCTGTTCTTTCAGTTTGAGAAATGTTGGGTGTGTTCCTTCTTTTTGGTTTTCTAACTCCATATCTTTGCACATTTTATTATAATACTTGACTTTGTCTTTTTGAGCTGCCATTTGAAATTTTCTGTTCAGTTTTTTTTTTTGCTTCATCATTTTTTCCAGTCACTGTAGCTTCTCCACGTTCAATAGCAACTACAGAGTCTCTTCTGACATTCATCTGGTCTTCTATTTTTTTCTTGTCTTTTTAATGATTTTTGCTTTCTTTATGTATGATGGTTTTGCTATCATCCTACAACTGCTCTGATCTACAGTTATTAGGGTCTAATACATCATATCTGTTTCTGAGGTTGTCTTTAAATTCAAGTGGGATATACTCAAGGTGATATGTTGACTCTGTGGACTAGTTTTATTTTTCTTCAGAATTAGTCTGAACTTGCACATATGCAACTAATGAATTAATAGCAACTGATGGTCTTTTCTATAGAGGGCCTCTGACATCGCTCTTTTTTGAAAAAACCTTTTTACTGTGAATTAAGTGATGGTTTATAGACAAAATCATCAGTTTTACATTCAACAAATCATACACTTTGTTTCATCTCAATGATTGCAACCCCCAACATGCAACAGTAGTTATTTCGCTTCCTCCCTGTGGTTCCTATTGACATTCCACCCACCTCTCTATTTTGTCTTTAGCTGAATTTTGCCCTTTTGATTTTAAATGATTGACCATTCCACGGTGAACATATTCTGCTAGTGATTTTTGTCCCCTGTATACCTATATACTTCTTGGCTCAAAATTGGGCTCTGAAGGTAAGTTCCTTTGCAAACCTGAAAGGGTGTTGAGGGCCATAGTCGCAGGTTCCTCCAGTGTCTTTCTGATCATGAAATCCAGTCTGTTTTTATATTTTTTATTTTTAATAATTTTGAGTTTGTTCCACAGTTTCTCCACCTCAATCTGTGATATTCTAATGTGATCCCTTTCAGAGAAGTTGGTATATGGTGGTCGAGCACCATCTAGTTCTTCTAATTTCAGAGTCATCAAAGCTAACACATGTTCCATTAGTTTGTTGGACTAATTGACTCCAAACATCTTCAATTCTCATCAATCTTTTTTCTTTTGCATATGGGAGACCAATACACCTTAGACTGCCGTTTATGTATTTTTAAGTTGCCAGAGGCTCCTCACTGAAGCAGGATGTAGACATTTTCCATGTGGACTGTGTTATGCCATTTAACTTTGGCGTCCCCTGAGATTATGGACCTGAACCTCCAGGCTCAGCAACTCATTGCCTTAAGATGTTTGATAATATCTAAGCAGTTTTCTTCAGTGTTCCCATTGTAATCTCCACCACATGCTCTTGTGTTTTGGGGTGCCACCAGGTACCTAATCTGGAGAGTTAGGTTTTATGACCCACTCTATAAACCATTGGGCTGAAGTTGAAAGTGTTTTGAAGTACAATTTGGGCATTTATGAGCAGCTTTAAAAAAGCTTTTATAACATTGGAAGAGTAGGACAGAGGCCAAGGAGTAAAAAAGACCTGCCTGTGAGCATGGCTAGGAAGATCCTGTCATGACTGAAGAACTGAGTCTTGAACATTTTTAATTCTGAATTTTAACCTGTTAATGTTCTTAATAAATCCCACAATTGTGAGTAAAGTCAGTGAGTTTTGTATGGTTACTGCAATGAAATATTAAACACAACTCAAGTGTAAAGAGTGGTGTGAAAGTGACCATTGACATCAGAATTTGAAAGCTGGAGACTGAAGGCATGTCTGAACTCAGCCTCATAGGAAAAAATATTGGGCTGATGCCAATGGTAATTTTCCTTCTACCCCCTTGTGGAGTCAGAAGAGGTCAGATGTCTCTTACACACCGTATTTGTGCAATGCCAATATAAACTTTATTCCAAATAAAAGTATTCATACACTCTTCTTGAAAATAAAGTTTTAATAATGTTTTAAAGATCTCTATGTGGTGTTGTCGAATAAGCACAGGACTGTAACGAAAAGACTGGCAGTGCAAACACACCAGCCATTCTATAGAAACTGAAAAATGTACATAAGAATCCTAGTGGTAGATTGGTTGAATTGTTTTTGTTAAGTGTTGTCGAGTCGGTTCCAACCCACAGTGACCCTGTGTAGGGTTTCTGAGAAACAGTTGGTAAGCTTGTACAGACAACCCTGTGGTTCAAATCCACTTTACAGTCCAGTGCATTAAATCTACTTACCTGCTAATCAAAAGTCAGTCAACTGATCAAGCTGTAGTTAATTATTTGGCTGCTAAGGAGCTCTGGTAGCGTAGTGGTTACGAATCGGACTGCTAAC
>NW_006408852.1:1200487-1201859 GCF_000296735.1 Chrysochloris asiatica
CACTTATTTTTCTAGGATAGATATCAAGTAGAGGAATTACTGGGTAAAATAGTATTTCTATATTCAACTTTTTGAGCAAGTGACTTACGATTTTCTAAAGTGGTTGCACCATTTTATATTTCCACCAGCACTGTATCAAGGTTCCAGTCTCTCTACACCCTCACCTACATTTGTTGTTTTCTGTTTTGTTTTTAACTTTGCTATTCATGTTGGGATTAGATGATATGTCACTGCTGTTCTGAATAGATGATATGTCTCTATAATGGTTAATGTCTGAGCGTTATGTTTGCTGACTGAGTGAATGTCTTCTTTGATGAAGTGTGTTCATGTCCTGTGTCCATTTTTTAATTGAATTATTTGTCTTTTTCATGTCTAGATTTTGAAGTTGTCAATACATTTTAGACATTAATCTTTCTCTGGTATGTTTTCCTAATTTGTTGGCTGTCTTTTTACTCTATAGATGGGATCTATTGATCCATAAAAGTATACAATTTTTAGGAGATCTGAGTCATCTAGTTTGTTTTCTGCTGTTTATGAGTTCTCAGTTACGTTGGATAGTTTATTTATGCCATATATTAGGACTCTAAGTTTGTTCCTATTTTTTTTTCACCGATGACCTTTATAGTTCAATGTTGTAATGCAGGTTTTTGGTCAGTATTGAGTTCATTTTTTGGATATGGCATGACATATGGGTACTGTTTCATTATTCTATAAATTAAAATCTAATTTTCCCAATACCATTACCCAAAGAGACTATTTCTCCCCATTAAAGTGTATAAGCCTTTAATTAGCTGTCTGTAGGTGAATGGATATACTTTTGGCATCTGAATTCCACTGGACTCTGTGTCTGTCATTATACCAGTACCAGGATTCTGAAGAGTATATGGATTTCATTCCTGATGTCAGATGGATCTTAGCTGAAAGCTGATAATACCAGAAATATATTTATTTGTGCTGCATTGACTATGCAAAGACTTTCAACTGTGTAGATCATGACATACAATGGATAATATTGTGAAGACTGGGTAGTCCAGAACACTTAATTGTGTTCATACGGAACCTGTCCACAGCGGTTGTTGCTAGAACAGAATAAGGAGACACTGTTACTTTAAAATCTGTAAAGTTGTGTTCCAGGCTTGAAAATTCACCATACTTATTCAAACTGTATGCTGAGCAAATAATCCAAGAATTTGGATTAAATGAAAAAAATAATAAAGTGGCATTAGGATTGGATGAAGATTAATTAATGATATGTGATATGTAGATGATGGTACCTTGTTGTTGAAAATAAAAAAGACTTAATACTTACTAATTAATACCACCACCATTTGTGTATAAGTTTGCCTATTGTGGTGGCTTGTGTGTTGCTGTG
>NW_006408852.1:1201959-1207029 GCF_000296735.1 Chrysochloris asiatica
AACAACAACAACAACAACAAAATCAGTGGTTCAAATCCACCCATTGTTCCACTACAGAAAGATATACAAGTTTACTGCCTTAAATATTAAAGCCTTGGAAACCCTATTGGACAGTTTTACTCTGTCTTAATGTGCCACACTGCAAATCTGTTTGAACCATAAGGTTTACAGTTTAAGCCCACCATCTACTACTCAAAACTCCTATACAGGATTGCTATGGGTCGGAGAAGATGTTGTTAAGTGCAGTAGAGTCGATTACGACTTATAGAGACATTGTATAGGGTTTCTGAGGCTCAGCCGGTGAGATTAGAAGTCTAGTGCCAATCCTACACCAGGACTTTTTTTCATAATGTAGAGAGATGGTTTTTATAAATATGTTGATTGACTACTATCTTAATGAGATTTAAGTACTAAAGAGAAAATTAAGATGTATGAGATTCATACAAGACGGTTTCAAAAGGTTCCTGGAAAAATTGCATTAGATTTTAATTTCACTTTTCCACAAACTTTTCAAGCCCTCCTATAGACACAGCCTATTACACAAGCAGATAAAATTAAGTGTGTGATTTATTTAATTCTACTTTATCAACAATCAATGTTAATGGAATCAGCATATCAAACACCAAATGACATATTTGGATAAATCTGCTGTGAAAGACTTTCAAAGTTTATAAAACAAAGATGTCCCTTTGGAGATCAAGGTGCTCCTCACTCAAGTTGGGTGCTTTCAGTCATTTCATCTACATGCAAAACCTGGATAATGAAAGAGAAGAAATGTGTTAGAATGATGGTGTTTGAAAAGAATACTGAATATATAATGGATTTCCAGAAACATGAGGAAATCAGTCTTGGAAAAAAATACAAGTAGAATGCTGCTAAGAAGCAAGGATAGCAAAACTCTGTTTTGTTGACTTTGGGCATGACATCAGGAAAGTCCAACATAAGGCAATGTGTATCAGGGTAGATAAAGTGGATGATAAGCAAAGTCAGAGTAGGCTGTCAGTGAGACGGATTAACATGTTGGCTAAAAAAATTGACATCAGCATAACAGGAATCATGAAGATGGTTCAAACCAGGTAACATTTTGTTCTATTATTCATATGGCTGCTTTAAGTCTAAATCCACTTAAAGGCAATTAACAACAAAATGGTGCAATAAAATTTAAATCCATAGTAAAACAAACAATACTCAGATCTTATTAATTTTTATTCTTTTCAAGTTGATATGATTTTTAATTGAAGTTAAGAATGTCTAAATAAGACACATAGAATCTCTCAGCAAATATTGAATACCTCTTTTCAAATGTATATTGCAATATTTTTGCTAACTGGGTACTTTTATTTCTCATAAATTTTTCTGAACTTTATATTCAAGTCATGGTTTGTTTCTATAGAGACATAGACTTTAAAGTACATATCAAATCATAATTTCTACTTTTATATTTTCTAATAGTAAGTTATGTTTTATTTTGGAAAATAGATTTTATGGATCCAAATAAGTTATTATTAAGTGGATTCACTAGCCCTAATCTAAGTAGGATTTTAATCTATATAGGACAAAAATGTTTATATTTAATTTGGGATAGTAATGTAATAAACTTTTTATGTGTTCCTGTAAGGCAATCTGCTAATTTAGTTATTAACACGTTCTCAAGATATCAGCATTACTCTTTAGAAAATGTTAAGCCTTCATATATTTTGATGTACTAACCTTATTTTTAGCTTTTGCTTCTTAAATAATTTCTACAACTTGAAAACTTTTCAAAGCATTTTGTTTATTATTTATATTCTGATATACTGTGGAGCTTGCACATGCATATAAATAACTCAGAGAATATACACCAGGGGCATGAATCATACACAAAAAACCTGGCTCAAATCTCAGGCAGTACCTGGACTCATGCTTGCATAATTTTTATCAGTATATCCTGAAAAAAAATTATGCTTGAGGAACAATATTATGTACCAAGTTGATGTTTGGTGATACTATTTAGTATTGATGATAAAGAAACTATCCAAAAACTTCCTAAAGAGATTTTGAATATTTCCATACTTAGTTTTCTTTGATTTTTAGACAACTCTTGAATTTGTTTACCTTTCTAATAAAACACTTATACACAGATAATTTTATTAAAGTCATCATAGCAAGAATTTCAACTTACTATGAGGAAAACAGAGATACCTTGAGTTTGATAGAGCAAATCATCTATTAAAAGAATACTGTTTAGGTGATACTTATTTATTTACTTCATAAAAGGATCTATAATGGATTGTTGTTATACACACTTGAGTCAGTTTCAAATCATAGCAATCCTATGTTCAATTGAACAAATCACTACCCAGTCCAGGGCAATTCCCACAATAGTTCCTATATTTTCTTCTTAGTGAGCATTGCAGTAAGTCTGGCAGTGCATGGTATATTCAATATTTTTCTGCCAACACTATAATTCAGAGACATTAATTCTTCTCTAGTCTTCCTTATTCACTGTCCAGCTTTCACATGCACAAGAGGCAATAGCAAGTTCCTTAGTTATCAGTGATATCTTTGCTCTTTAATACTTTAAAGAGGCATTTTGCAACAGATTTGCCCAATGCAACACATTCTTTGATTTCTTGACTGCTTTTCCATGGGTGTTGATTGTGTAACCAATAAAGTAAAATCCTTAATGACTTCAGTCTTTTCTCCATTTAGCATTATGTTGATTATTAATTTAGTTGGGAGAATTTTTGTTTTATTTGTACTAAGACATAATCCATATTAAAATCTATATGTAATCTTTGATCATAAGTAATTATTTCAAATCCTCTTCACTCTCAGCAAGCAAGATTATGTTATCTGCATATTCCAAAGAGTTAATGAGGTTTCCTCTAATCTTGATTCCACATTCTCTTTTAATTAGTCCAGTTGTTTGGATTATTTACTCAGCATATAGATATTTAAGATATGGTAAGAAGCTACAACTCTGATACACACAACTTTTCTGATTTTAAAACTACTCAGTGTGCACTTTGCCTGTTATAATGACTGCTTCTCTTTTTAACTTTATAAAACTTTATGAGGGGCAGAGCTTGATGGCAGGTGGGGAGAAGTGCAGTGAGGATCTCCATCAACAGTAACACAGAAGTTCACATGAAGCAGATTCAGGTGATGGCCCCAGAATGCTGAACCACATATAAAGGAATATTTAGAGAGTTTGAAGGCTTATAGGCAATGGAATTTGGAGCAGAAGCAAGGAATCTCATGCTTTTGAATTCACCGGGTTTAGTGGATCCTGGAGCAGCCATCTTACATGAGACTGAGTGAGAGGAAGAATCAGAGCAGCCATGAACTGATGCCTGATAGAACTGTGAAGATAAAGGTGTGGACATTCTTTTTTTTTGTATCTGTTCATTGGTCTCTCACTATCTGCACACCTTCATTCTGGTGACTAGATGAGGTGCCTGAGCAAGTGGACACCCCAGGCACATACCCGGAGGGTTCAACTATGCATGCACACAGATGTCCTCAAAATTTAAAGGAACAGTTTCCACTTAAAACCAAATGGCAGCACAAAAGAGCCACAGCTGGCCCTGAACTGTTTATCACTAGGAAAAAGGCCTCAACAGGGGTTGTGGAAAGGGATAGGCAGACTAAAAAGGAAACAGGCTGAAAATTAAATCCTGAGTTATGTCATAACAACCAACAGTGACACCTTGAAATTTCTCAGGCAGTCTTGAAGACAAGAAGCCAAAAGAAGACATTAAAATCATATTCATATTAGGATACAGACTTTTTTCTCTCTTTTCTGCTATTATAGACTACAAGATCTAATCTGCCTTTTTTGTTGTTGTTGCTGTTTTGTTTTTGGTCTCCTCTTTACCTTTAGGGGGCTCTTTAACTATCTACATTACCCCAATGAGACAGTAATTGCTGTCATACAGTCAAGCAACAATCACACCCTATAAATTTCTACAATTCAGGCAAGAATCAATACAAGCTGCCATACACCAGGTAGGAAGCCAGCACCTGTGACAGTTACTCTGAGTCGAGTAATAAGAAGAGTGAAAATGGAAGCTCATCTTCTGATCACATCTACCTGGAGGCAATCCGAAAGCATAAACATACCAAAACACACACTCATCTAAGTATTAAGGCCAAAGCTAACTAATGAATATGCCCAAGAAGCAGATGACCATATCAGTACATGTCCAGAAAAAAGATAGGGTCACTAAGACAAATGAACTGGAGGTAGACCTATACTCCATACTGGAAGATGGGCAGGTTTTGGAAATACCTGAGAAGGATTTCTGAAAAATGATTATAAAATGTTTCAAAACAATTTACAATGGAGTTGAGAAAAATAAGGAAGAAGTCAGGAAAGTGCTACAGGAATAATCAAATAAGATAGATTCAACATTGGAAACAATTCAAACCTATAGAAAAAAGGTCCAAATGATTAATAATACAATATCAGAAATGGACAATAACCTAAAAAGGCAAAGGAATAGAATTGAAGAGATGGAAGCATGAGCTAGTGAAACTGGAAGACAAATCTCTCAATACTATTAAGATAGAAGAGCAAGCAAAAAAAAAAAAAGATAAAAAAATCTGAGGTAGCTCTAAGATTCACGTTGGACAACATGAAGAGGAATAACTTAAGAATTATCAGCATTCTGGAACAGGAAAAATCACACAAATCCTCAGAGGAGACAGTTGAAGAGCTGCTTGAAGAAAATTTCTTGAACAACCTGAAAATGAAAAGATAAGCATTCAAGGAGCTCAATGAACCCCAGGAAGTTTAGACCCTAAAAGAAAATCCCCAAAATAATAATAATCAAGTTCTCTAAAATCAAAGATAAAGACAGAATCCTGAAAGCAGCTAGGAAAAAGAAGTGTTACATACAAAGGCAAGCAAATCAGATTAAGCTTGGATCTCTCAGCAGAAACCATGCAGTCAAGAAGGCAATGGGGAGACATATATAAAACCCTGAGAGAAAAAAACTGCCCACCAACAATTCTTTATTCAGAAAAACTGTCAATCAAATATGACAATGTTTTCAAAACATTCGAGGATAAACAGAAGCTAAGGGA
>NW_006408852.1:1215278-1224297 GCF_000296735.1 Chrysochloris asiatica
AGCCAAAATACGTCCTTGAATAAATCCCACCTGAATTCAGAGATCATCTCAAGAACATATTTGATACATTAGACACTAAGGATGGAAGACCAGAAGATTTGTGAGATGGTATCAAGAACATCATACAGGAAGAAAGAAAAAGGTCATTATGAAGACAAGAAAGACGGAAAAGACCAAAATGGATGTGAGAAGAGACTCCAAAACTTGCTATCTAGCATGGAGATGTTAAATCAAATAAAAGAAGTGAGGAGGTACAAGAGATGAACTTAAAATTTCAAAGGTGAACTTGAGAAGACAAAGTCAATTATAACAAAATATGCAAAGACCAAGAGTTAGATAACCAAAAGGGAAGAACACGCCAGCATTTCTAAAGCTGAGTGAACTGAAGGAAAAATTCAAGTCTTAATTTGAGGTACTGAAGAATTCTCTGCGGAAATTATTAGATGATGCAGAAAGCATCAAAACAAGATGTAAGGAATACAGAGTCACTGTGCCAAAAGAAACGGTTAATGTTGAACCATTTCAAGATGTTCAATATATGCAGATGTTACAACTTTGTTTGTTGAAAGTAAAGAAGACTTTAAATATTTTCTGACGAAGATCAAGGACCACTGCCTTTGAAATGGGTTGCATCTCAATGTAAAGAAAACAAAAATCCTTATCATTGGACCAGTAAATACCATCCTTATAAATGAAGGAAAAATTGATGATGCCAAACAATTCATTTTGCTCGGATCAACCATCAACACTCATGAAAGCAGCAGTCAATAAATCAAACAACATAATGCATTGGGCAAATCTGCTGCACAAGATCTTTTTGTTTAAAGGTGTTGAAGAGCAAAGGTATCAGTTTGAGGACTAAGGTATTCCTGACCTAAGCCATGGTATTTTCAATAAGCTCATATGCATGTGGAAATTGGATGGTGAATAAGGAAGACCACAGAAGAATTTATTCATATGAGTTATGGTTGGGAGAGAACATTAAAAGTACTGTATACTGCCAAAAGAACAAACAAATCTGTGTTGGAAGAAGTACAGCCAGAGTGCTCCTTGGGAACCAGGATGGTCAAACTTCATCTCTCATACTTCTCACATATTTTAAGGAGATACCAGTCATTGGCGATGGATATCATGTTTGGTAAAGTGGATGGTCAGAGAAAAAGAGAAAAACCCTCAATGAGATGGATTGGAACAGTTTCAGCAGTGATGGTTTCAGGCGTGGCAATAATTGTAAGATTGGCCCAGGACTGGGCAATATTTCATTCCTTTCACACAGGGTCACTATGAGTTGGTACAGGCTCAATGACACTTAACAACAACAACAATGCAGATCACAGACTACAGTCTTTAGTTTGAATTGCATCTCAATGTAACTAAAAACTAAAATCATCACAATTGGATCAATAAATAGCATCATGATAAATGGAGAAAACATTGAAGGATCTACAATCAATGCTCAGGAGCTCTGGTAGCATAGTGGTTACAAATCGGGCTGTGAACCTTAAGGTCAGCAGTTTGAAACTACCAGCTGTTCCGCAGGAAAAAGATGAGGTTTTCTGCTCCCTTAAAGATTTGCAGCCTCGGAAACCCTGTACAGGGTCGCTATGAGTCGGAATCGACTCGACAGCACTTAACAACAACAACAATCAATACACATGGAGGTATCAGTCAAGAAACCAATGGATGTATTACAGTATACAGATCTACTGCAAGAGATCTCTTTAAAAAGTTAAAGAGCAAAGATATCAGTTTGAGGACTAAGATGCCCCTGTGCATGTGACAGTTGGACAATGAATAAGACCATAGAAGAATCAATGCATTCGAATTTTATTGTTGGAGAAGAATAATGAGAGTACCATGGACCACCAGAAAGTTAAACAAAACTGTGCTGTGAGAAGTACAGACAGAATCCACCTTAGAAGCAGACTGGTGTGATTTCATCTCTCATACTTGGGATGTTTTATCAGGAGGGACCTGTCCTTGGAGAAGGGCAACAGGATTGATAAAGTTTGGTTGTTGAAAAATAAGAAGACACAATGAAATGAAATCACAAAGTGGTAGCAACAACAGTCTCCGATATAAGACAATTGTGAGCATGGCGTTAAGACCAAGCCATGTTTTGTTCTATTGGGCATAATGTAATATTGTGTTATGAGTCATAATCAACCTGATGGCACCTAATAACAACAGCATTGTAAGTATTTGTTGTTTATTGTGTTGTGATTTCCTTTTCAGAGCCTTTTTTGCTAGTGTAGAGGAATCTTACTGATTTTTGTATACTAAGCATGTAATCTTTTACTTACAATGAGGTCCAAGAATTTTCTGCTTAGTCTTTGGGCTTTTTTATATACGTAATCACACCATCTGCAAATACCAAAAGTTTTACTTCTTTTTTGCCAATTTGTTGTTGTTGTTACGTGCTGTCCAGTTAGTTTCAACTCATAGCAACTCTGTATAGGGTTTCTGAGGAGTGTTTGGTAAGCTTGAACCACTCACCTTACAGTTAAAATGACCTTGCACTTCAGAGCATTAATCCACAGCACCACACTCTACCTTGCCTTATAATTCTTACCAAGACTTCCAGCAGAGTATTGAACAGGAAGAGAATTAAAGGGCATCTTTTATGGTCTGTACTTATAAGGGAAATGCTTCCAGTTTCTCTCCATTGAAAGAAATGTTGGCCATTGGTTTTGAATTGTTGTTGATGTTAAGTGCCTTTGACTCAGTTCTGACCCATAGTGACCCTGTATAGGAGCTGCTTGTGACCTTGTACAGCCAACTTTGAAGTTCAAACCAACTTTGCAGCATTAATACACAGGATCACACCAGGACATCCTTTTTTTTTTTTTTTTTTAAATATATGCCCTTAATTATGTTGAATCATATCTTTCTGTTCCTATTTTGTTGAATACTTTTATCATGTTAAATTATGTCAGATACCTTTTCTCTGTTAATTGATATTATCATGTAGCTATTTTACTTCATTTTATTTATGTAGTGGATTTCCCTGGTTCTTTTTCTAGTGTTGAACCATTCTTGTATACCTAGTACAAATCTCTGTTGGTCATGGTGTATTGTTTTTTGAAATATCTTGTTGTATTCTAAAGGCTAAGATTTTGTTGATAATTTTTGCATCTATGTTCATAACGTGATATTTCTGCTGTGTAGTATGTTCTGATTCATAGCAACCCTGTATAGGGTTTCCTAGAGATGCTGGTTGGTAGTGTAAGAATAGAACTGGTATCCAAGTAACTTCTGTCCTTGTAGTCACAAGTTCAGTACTTATCCCACAATACCACATCACGGTTCCATGTGATGTTGTTGTTAAGTGCTATCAAGTTGGTTCCAACTCATAGCCACCCTGTATAGGGTTTCTGAGGAATAGCTGATGAGTTTGAACTACCGACCTTGTGGTTCAAACTGACATAGTTGGTACAGTGGTACATCACCTCCAGGTGTTGTTGTTGTTGTTGTTAAGTTCTGTTGAGTCGATTCTGACACATAGCGACCCTGTACAGGGTTTCCAAGGAGAGGCTGATGAGTTATAGTACTGTTATATATTATTCTTTTTCAGTGTTATCTTTGCCCTGTGTTAATATAAGGGATATGCTAACATAATAAACTGAATTTGGGAGTTTTCCATTGTTTATTTTATTCCATAATAGTTGGAGTTGATTTGATGTCACCTTTTTATTCTGAATGTGTGGTTCACCAGCAAAGCCATCTGCGACCAGACTATTTTTGTTGGAAATTATTAATGACTTTATCAAATTTTCTTTATTTTAACTTATCTGTTCATATTTTCTACTTTAGTCCATGCTAGTTTATTTAGATTGTGTGTTTCTAGAAATTTGTCTATTTCTTCAAGGTTGTAAAATTTGTTGGTGTATAATTATTCAGAATATTCTCTTATCATTTTTATGTCCTTTGGTTCCATTGTGACATAGCCCATGTGGTTTCTAAAGCGTGTTATTTGCATCTTCCTCTTTTTTTTTTTGTAAGATTTGACAACGGTCTGTTAAATTTGTTAATCCTTTCAAAGAACACAGCTTGTTGTCCTGAGGATTCTTTCTATAGTTTTTCGGTTTCATTTATTTCTGCTCTAATCTTTATTATTTCTTTTCTATTGGTGACTGCAGTTTACCTTGTTTCTAATTGTTGGAGATGCTGTGTTAATGTGTAAATTTTGGATGTGCACATTTATTACAATAAATTGTCCTCTCAGCACTGTTTTTGCTCTGTTCTCATCACATTTTTATTTCTGTTGGTTCTGTTGCAATATTGGCCATTTCACTCTTTACTCATAATATTTGCATCTTCTTTTTTTCTCTTGTTAGATTTGCCAGTGGTTAGCCCAGTTTACTAATTCTTTCCAAGAAACAACTTCTTTTCTTATTGATTCTTTCTATTGGTTTTCTCTTTTACGTTTCATTTATTTCTACTCTGATCTTTATTTCATTTCTCCAGGTGAGTGTAAGCTTATTGTGGCACTCTTTTTCTAGTTTTTGGAGATAAGTTTGATGCTTGCTCTTCTTTTTGGACGTGTTTATTACTCTAAGTATAACTTTTACTGCATTCAAAAATTTTGATATATTGTGTGCTCATTCTCATTAGTTTCAAGAATTTTTCCTTTTTAAAAATGTCTCTACTTGTTAGTTTTAAAGTACAATATTATTCAATTTTCATGTATTTGATTTCTTTTCCCCAATCTTCCTTTGGTTGATTAATAATTTTATAGCATTTGAGAAGAAGATGCTTTGGAAGTATTTCAATATTTTAAAATTTATTGAGATTTGTTTTGTGCTCAAATACATGTTTTACTCTGGAGAATGCTCTATATGCACTGGAAGAGAATGTATATTGTGCTGTTGTTTTATGTAGTGTTCTTTATGTCTATGATGTCAAACTGTTTCAATGAAATATTTAGAAATAATGTAACCAGTGAAACAAAGGACCTATACAAAAACAAAAACAAACAAACAAACAAAACTACAAAATACTACTACAAGAAACAAAAAAAAGAGACTTACAAAATATAAACCAAGTTCCTGAATATAAAGACTTAACATTGTGAAAATGTCAATACTACCTACCCAAAGTATCTACACATACAACATTTTTCTGAATTCTTTCTCAGGCATTTCTAAATCCTGCCCTCTTTCCAATGTGAAGTCTATATCTACCTCCAGCACATTTATCTCAGTCACTCTCTCTTTTTTCTGGACATGTGCTGAAATGGTCACCTGTTTCTTGGGCATCTTCATTAGTTAGCTCTGACCTTAATAATTAGATGAATGTATGTTGATGTTTTATTATGCTTTCTGATTGCCTCCAGGTAGATGTGATCAGGATATGGGTTTCTCTTTTCACTCTTTTTATTCCTCAACTCAGAGTAATTGTTGCAGGTGTTGGCTGCCTATCTGGTGTATGGCAGCTATTATTGGGTCTTGCCTGTACGGTGGGATTTTATAGGGTGTGATTGCAGCTTGACTATATGACCACAATTGCTGTATATTCTTGAGTAATGTAGGAAGAGAATGAGCCTCCTTATGGTAAAGAGAGGACCAAAACCCAAACAATAACAGCCATAAAGACAGATGGGATACTATAGTCTATAGTCACAGAAAAGCGAGAAGAGAAAAAAATCTGTTGCAAAATATGATTATGATTTTAATGTCCCTCTCTCTGCTTCATATCTTCAAGGCTGCCTGAGAAATTTCAAGATGCCACTGTTGGTGGTTATGACGTTACTCAGGATTAAATTTTCAGCTTGTTTCCTTTTTTAGTTTGCTTCTCTCCTACTCCACAACCCCCTTTCAGGTCTTTTTCCTAGTGATTAACAGTTCAGGGCTGGCTGTGGCTGTTTTGTGCTTCTGTTTGGTTTTAAGTGGATCCTTTCCTTTTAAATTCTGAGCAGAATTGTACACATGCATAGTAGAACCCTCCGGGGATGGGAAGGTGTCCACTCACTCAGATACCCTTTCTAGTCACCAGAATTGTTGTGCAGACAGTGAGAGTCCAAAGAACAGAGAAAAAAAGAAAGAAAGAAAGAAAGAAAGAAAGAAAGAAAGAAAGAAAGAAAGAAAGAGAGAGAGAGAGAGAGAGAGAAAGAAAGAAAGAAAGAAAGAAAGAAAGAAAGAAAGAAAGAAAGAAAGAAAGAAAGAAAGAAAGAAAGAAAGAAAGAAAGAAAGACAAAGGAAGGAAGGAAGGAAGGAAGGAAGGAAGGAAGGAAGAAAGAAAGAGAATGTCCTCCACACATTATCTCTAAGAATATGTCAGTCATCAGCCATGACTCTGTAATGTCCAGGATGGCCTCTACGGGAGCCACTAAGGCCAGTGGCTGATATCCAAGATATCAGAAAGCTCCAGATATCTTGCTTCTGCTACAAATTCCACTGGATATAAGCCTTCAAAGTTTCTAAATGTTTCTTTATATGTAGTTTAGAGTTCTGGGACTGTCCCCTGAACCTGCTTCATCTAGTATTCTGTAATATTGCTGATGGAGGTCCTCACTGCTCTTCTCCCATTGACCACCAAGCTCCGCCTTCCTTGTAGTAGTGTTTTGCAGTTTTCTTTGTATAGGTCCTTTGTTTCTGTGGTTACATTTATTCCTAAATATTTTATCCTTTGTGTCTAATTTTATTTTTATGTTTCTGCTAACATTCTATGTTGTGTACATAGATTCTTTAAATATTGTAGTTTGAGGATTGAATTTTTTCTTCTATTGTTTCAACTTAAGAAATGTCAGGTTTATTCTTATCTTTAGTTTTTCTTGTTCCATTCTTTTCACATTTCTGTATGGTTCTTTACTTTGTCTGCTCCATCTGTCCTTTGACATTTTCCTTTCACCTCATTTATTTCATATTTTTTTCTGGTTTTAGCTTCTCTATAGAGTCCTGATTTGGCAAACCCACCACCAAGTCCTCTGAAACCCTATAGAAGGTCTCTGTGATTCAGAACATATTCAAGAGCACTTAGCAACAACCATAATGATTAACTGTGGAAATAATAGTCAAGATTATACAGTTCTCAATTGGCTCAGATTATATAATACTGTCTAAAAAAATATACTGAGTAATCTTTACACTTTAATTTCCAAAATGTTTGCAAATAGATTGTTGTTATTATTAGGTGCCTTAGAGTTGGTTCTGACGCATAGAGAGAGGACTTATGTACAACAGAACAAAATACCACCCATGCTGCATTATCCTTGCAATTGCTTCTATACATGTTGATGTCACTGTGCTGTTCTATATTGTTGGGGGTCTCCCTCTTTTTCTCTGTCCCTCCCCTTTACCATGCATGATGTCCTTCTCTAGGAGCTGGGTTCTCCTAATAATGTGTCCAAAGTATGAGAGACAAAGTCTGGCCATCCTGGCTTCTAGGGCACATTTTGGTTGTACTTTTTCCAACATAGATGTGTTTGTTCTTCTGGCAGTCCATGGAATATTTAATGATCTTCTCTGACACCATAATGCAAATGAATCAATTCTTCTAAGGTTTTCTTTATTCACTATCTAACTTTCATATGCATATGAAAATACCATGACTTGGTCAATTTCATTTTAGTCCTTAAACTGACAGATTTCCTCTTGAACACTTAAAAGAAATCTTATGCAGCAGATTTGCCTAATGCAAACTTGATTTATTAACTGCTGCTTCCGTTTTCAAAAATGTTGATTATAGATCCAAGTAAATGAAGTCTTTGACAGCTTCAATCTTTTCTCCATTTATCAGGATGCTCTTTATTGTTCTGGCTTCTTTACATTGAGGGGCAATCCATACCAAAGACTGTGATCACAAAAGTAGGGCTATCAATAAAAACTTGAAACAAGTAAGATCCACATCTTAAAGTATTTCTTGGAGAAATTATAACAGGAGTTGAAACATGACTTTTCCAATACAATCCTGAAGTCAAAGAACAATCAAAGCAATGGCAAGCAAGAAGTGAAAATAGTTCAAACAAGCAAAAGCAGAGCTGGTCAGTAGCAAAGGTCATAACACTTGTGTTTTGCTTATTGACTTTCTGAAGACCCACAGAACAAGAACATTTGCTTATAAGATATGTTTTGAGAAACAGAGCCAAAATTTTGTAAGAAAAACATCAGTGAAAGCTTCTTTAAAGTCCTTCTCCATCATGACAATGTTCCTGTTCATTCCTCTCATCAAAGAAAAATATTAAGAGAGTTTCAAAAGATATCCAACTTACAGTCCTGATCTGGGTCCATCTGATTCCTTTTTGTTTTGTAATTTAAAAATGTTTAAAGAACACCCATTTTTCTTCAGTTAGTAATGTAAAAAAACTGTGTATACATGACTAAATTCTTAGGATCCTCAGTTCTTCACTGATGGACTAAATAACTGGTATCACTGCATACAAAAGTCTTGATTTTGGTGTAGTTTATATTGAAAAATAAAATGTTTTTTATTTTCTTTTAAGCCAATTTTCCACAAAAATTTTGAAGTCCCTTTTTCATAGCTTTTATTTATATATGGAATTTGCAATGAGTAAGTTAATAGTCTTGCAAAATTCTAACTTGCTCTTACTACCATTATTTTTAATCACCAAAACCGCATTTTCTCACTGCCAATCTTTCCACTATTCATCTTTCAATATGCTGTATTGTGATGACTTGTTTGTTAGTGTAATACTTGAAGCTAAAACACAGGAATCTCAAATAATCACAGGTTCACCCATGATGAACAGGTTTTAGTGGAGATTCCAGATAAGGGGAAGTGAGGGAAAAACAGCAATGAAGCTGTGAGCTAAGCCCTACAACATTCAAGAGACTCCTGTGAACTCAGGTGGAGACCTGGTTGGTCAGCAGTGTGGCAAGACCTGGGGACTCTTGGGCCCAGAGTCAGTGATATAGTCACAGAGAACTAGAGTGGAGAGTGAAGTGTCCAGCTAATAAGAAGGGTTGGCATATGCACAAGAACACCCACACTTGCAGATAATACCCACTTGACCTGGCTTCAATGACTGGATGATCAGAGCTCAACTAGAAGAAGAAAGAAG
>NW_006408852.1:1224920-1226548 GCF_000296735.1 Chrysochloris asiatica
AGAAGCAGTGACACCAGAGACTGAGGCAGAGATGATGACATGGAGAGATGGAGCAACTGGGGACTTCAGACCCAGAAAGGGAGAGAGGCTGTATGCTGATGACCAGGGGAAAGGCTGCAGAGTATACCCTTTGGTTGGTTGATGATGCATAGAGGGGGTTATAACCATGATAATTAAATGATATACGATAGGATGTATGTAAAGCTAATGTTCTCCTATATAAACTATCATGTATTTCACAATAAAATATTGTTTAAAAATAAAATAAGATGGAAGGAACACACACAGTCACTGTCCCAAAATGAGTTGGTCAATTTTCAACAATTTCAAAAGGCTGCATATGAATAATAAGTAATGGTATTGAAAGAAGAAATCCAATCTACACTGATGTTATTATGGAAAAATGAGCTAACAGAAATTCATGGAATACAGATTGAAATATCTCAACAAAATGATGCCGTTGCTGGAGGCCCTAATTTGTTTATTCCAAGAAATTTTAAAGAAAGTTATTTAGCCCATCCAATTACTTAGCCAATTGATTCCAAAGAAAGGTGGCCTAAGGGCATGCAGAAATCATTGAGTAATGTCATTAATATTGAATGCAATAAACTTTTCCTTAATATCATTTAAAAATGGTTGCCATAGTACATCCACAAAGAGCTGGTATAAATTCAAGTTGGGTACAGAAGAAGAGTTGAAATGAAGAACATCATTGCTGAAGTCAGACAGATCCTGGCTGAAAGCAGAGAATACCATAAAGATGTTTACTTGTGATTTATTTACTATGCAAAGACAATTGACTGTATAGATCATAACAAATCATGGATAACATAAAAAAGAATGGGGATTCCAGAACATTTAATTGTGCTCATGAACCTGGACGTAAATCAAGAGGCAGATGTTCAACCAGAACAAGGTGAAACTATATGGTTTAAAATTAAAAAAGATGTACACCAGGTTTGTATCCTTTCACTATACTTATTCAATCTGTATGCTGAGCAAATGGCCCAAGAAACTAGATTAGACGAAGAAGAACATTGTGTCAGGATTGGTGGAAAACTTTTTAACTACATGCAATTTGCAGATGACACAACCTTGCTGGCTAATAGTAAAAATAATTGAAATACATATTGATGAAGATCCAAGACTACAACCTTCAGCACGGATTGCTCCTCAATGTAAAGAAAACGTAAGTTTTCACAATTGCACCAATAAATAACATTACGATAAACAAAGGGACCATGGTGACCCTAGAGAATAAGTACTAGAATGCAAACCACAAGATTTTGAGTCTGCAAGATACCCCACTGGACAAAGATGAGATTTTCTGCTCCTGCAAAGATTTACAGCCTCAGAAACCCTATACAGGATCCCTCTAAGTCAGAACCAACTCAGTGGCACTTAGTAATAACAAATGAACAAAAGATTGACGCTGCCAAAGGCTTCATTTTGCTTAGATCTATAAATAGTGCTCATGGAAACAGCAGTCAAGAAATCAATGGATGCAGTACATTAGGCAAATCTGCTACAAAAGACCTCTTTAAAGCATTACGGAGCAAATATGTTAGTTTTAATATGTAGGATCTGTTTGACCCTAGCCTGATATCTTCAAGCAATATATATATATA
>NW_006408852.1:1226671-1229215 GCF_000296735.1 Chrysochloris asiatica
AAAGAATATTGAAAGTACCATAGACTTCTCAGAAGAGCAAACAAATCTGTCTTGGAAAAAGTTCAGCCAGAGTTTTTCTTAGAAGCAAGAATAGTGAGAATTCATCTCTAGAATTATTTGGCCATGCTGTCTGAAGGGACCAATCCCTATAGAAGGATACCATGCTTGTAAAAGTGGAGGGTCAGGAAAAAGGATGAAGCCTTCTGTCCTATGTTGTGTTCTCAAGTGAAGGGAAACCAGCGAAGCTTATATAAAGAGAGATTGATATCAAGGAACTGTCTCAGATAATTAGATGTCATAGTTGCAGGGCTGATGAACCAAGATCAGCAGGTTAGATGGCAGAAAGACAGACAAGCAGGTAAGCTGACAGGTTGCTGATGATTCTCAGGTGCAGCCCACAGTTTCAAGCTGAAAGAATCAGAGGTTGGAGGATGAGCCAGATATAAAATCCAGACCCAGCAGAAAGCAAGCTAGCTTTGCCTGAATGTTCCATATATTGGAAGCAGGACTCACCTCAGAGGAAATTTTCTTTCAATTGATTGGCTTCTCCTAACACATTTCATCATAGAGTTGATGATAGGATTTCTTGATGGGGGATAGGAGTACTGGTATGGCACTGCAGGATAAGCAGTGGACTGTTAATCTCAAAGCTGGCTGTTCAAACCAGCCACTTCTCTGAAGCCCTATACAGGGTCAATATGAGTCAGAACCAACTCGATGGCACTTAATAATAACAATGGGAAATAACTTCCAAGCCATTGAGACTCCTGAGCCAGTCAAGTTAAAATAAAGCCCTATCACAACCCACAACCAAATGGAGTGAACAATTATAGCAAGAATAGGCTCAAGTGTAACAATGAGTATGAGGATGGTGTGAAACTTGTTATTGTTTCATTCTGTTGTTCAATATTAATCAAAACTGACTTGATGGCACCTACAAACAATACTCCCACCAACTTGATCAGTCTAAGACTGACTAAACATTCTATTAAGATGCATTGATTATTATTGGTGCAAATGATGAAAAGAGAGAAAAAGGACTGGTATTAAAAATATATATATATTTGTGACAGACATGACACCAGTGATCACATGATAAAATTTGTCTGATTTATAAGGAGGTGAGTACTCTTTTTCTTAAATCACTTTTTAATCATTCTTTAGTGATAACAATCTTATAAAGAAGATTGTATCTAACCACACATTATGGTTTGAAATTAAGACAAACCTAATTATCATGGTGATGAAAATTATTGGAAGAATTAAAATTGCTCATTCTTTTTAATCATAATTGAAATACCCTATAGATACAGTTTTTATACACATAATATGAAAATTAGATAGTTATTGCTGTGAGGGGAACATGAAGCATTAGCAAGAATGAATGATACTGGCAAAATAATGATCTAGTATCTTTTAAAAATCTGAAAAACTAATAATGATATGCTCAAAGCAATTTAAATCTAATTTTATTTGTGCTGCCAATAAAAGAACCATAGACAAAAATGAAAAGGAATTTTGTTAAATGAGTTCTTTTCAAATAAAAATCTTTGTGGTTATGTTTTTGTTGATTTTTAGCAGTGATTTTAATGAAAAGAATTAAGATAAATACACTGGATAGCTCTTAAATCTCTTCTATTTCCATTCTTCATCATTTTTTAAAGTAAAATCTAGAAAAAGATTTTACGTCTTTGTAATGGTGTCACTGATATATTGATTGGGTCAAGAAGTATCATTATCTACATATATCATCTATCCTTAAGCAAGTCACTTCTCCGTATTAATATACTTTTTAAAATATTTTTGAATATACCATGCACATAGATCACATTTCAGCTTTAAAAAAAACTCAACAAATGCAAATTTTAATTTGCTTTTGTTGTATTTTTGTAATCAAATTCTCTTTAGATTCCATGCTTTTAAATTTTTTTGTGTTTAGCTTCAAAGGTAGAACTGTAAATCATTTAAATTTAGTGACTTTGTAGAAAATTAGCATGTTGTATCAACATAAAACAAGTCCATGTTAGCAGTCCTTGATCCAAGGAGATTTATTTGTTGTTATTGTTGTTAAGTGCCATGAAGTCAGATACGACCCATAGCGACTCTATACAGGATTTCCGAGGAGCGACTGGTGAGCTTGAACCGCCAACCTTGCAGTTCAAAGGCTTTGCAGTCTGGCGCATTAATCCACAGCGCCACACCAGGACTCCAAGGAGACTTACTAGAGTGTGGCAGACAGGGACCTAGGGACACAGTGTCTGAAGCTCAGAAGGAAACATTGTTATTATCTTCATGTCAGTTAGTTGGAAGGGAGCAATATACTGGAACATTCATAAGAGAAGTTCCTAGAGATAAGTCCTGAAAGTGAAGAACATCATTTCCATTTAGGATGGTTAATTTGTAACTTATTTATTTTTAGTTTTGAAAGTCCTGAATTCTATGAATCTCCTCAGTCCCAGACAAACAAAATTATATTCCAGTATCTCTCATATCCCACTGTATAGACCTTACTCCCATGTTTAATTGAAAAAAAAAAAAAAAAAA
>NW_006408852.1:1230520-1231214 GCF_000296735.1 Chrysochloris asiatica
CCAGCTGCTCGTCAAAAACCCTATAGAGACTCGTTATGGGTCAAAATGGACTGGACGGCACTTCATAACAACTATATATATAAACTTTATCAAAGGGATATACTGAAGATAAAATTAGACTATGCAAATAGCAGTTAGGAATGGTGGAGAAATATGAATTCTAGAGCCAGAATTTGTATTTAAGTTACCTGGGTGGCACAAACAGTTTGCACTTGACTAATAAGTTAAGGAGTCCTGGTAGCAGAATGGATTATGAGGTGGGCTATTAACTGCAAGTCAGTGGTTCAAAATTACCGTTCACTCCAAAATAGAAAAATGAGATTTTCTGTTCCTGTAAACATTTACAGCCTTGGAAACTCTATACAAGGTAATTATGAGTCAGAACTGACTCAGTGGCATGCAACCACCACCATCACCACTGAGTTAAATTTGGTAATTACAATCTACTGAGGGTTGCCAGTGAAAACAGACTTGGCAACATATTTCCATAAAGGTCACATACAAGACAACTCTGAAGCAAATGTATTCTGAAATGCAGGAGTCACTATGACTGATAATTGACTCAATTATAGCAGTTTACTTTTTGTCCAAATTGAATTTTCAAAATATTTCTAAAAAAGGCAGTGATTATTTATAGAATTTTCCATACATGAAATATATTGTTCCTATGTTCTTGATGAATTGAAGAGGTCCA
>NW_006408852.1:1233926-1235570 GCF_000296735.1 Chrysochloris asiatica
TTCTACACTCCACTCCTGTTCTTCTTCCTTTATGGTTCCATGGTCCTCCCCTCCTTGACTGCAAGATCAGCCACTTATCTCTTTTTGCTACAAAATGTCTACCTTTACAGTTGCAACAATCACAATTAGTCATGATAACAATTACTCACTATAGAAACACAAGAGTCTTATCCCCATCTCCTTTCACCAGCCCTATCTAGTCAGGTTGAAAAACACTCAGTGGAGATCCTACCTTCCCCTGCACCCTCTGAAACTTAACTCCCTCTTGAAGACTTGTAAGCCAGTCACTCATGCCCTTATACCCCTCCACCCCTTCCCCATTTTAGGTAGCCAAAGTCTGTTACCCATCCCTATCAACTCTGTGTACAGAGAGGATGGGAAGTAAGGATTTTTCTTTCTTGAGGTGTAATCCATATTGAAGACTTTTTTTTTTTTTAATATTTATCAGTAAGTGCTTCAGGTCTTTAGTTCTTTCTCAATTTCAGCAAGCAAGATTGAGTCATCTGCATAACTCATGTTGGTATTTAGTCTTCCTCCAATTCTGATGTAGTGTTCTTTTTCATATAGTCTAGTTTCTTATATTATTTGTACAACATACAGATTAGAGAAGTATAGTGAAAAAATACAACCCTGACACACATTTTTCCTGATTTTAAACCATGCCATATCCCAATGTTTTGCCTCTTGATCTACATATATGCTTCCCATGAGCATAATTAAGTATTCTCTAATATTTATTCTTCACAATGCCATCTAAAATTTGTTATAATGCACACATTTGATTTCCTTCGAATAGTAAATATGTATAGACAAACCTAATTCTGATATTCTCTGATTTCAGCCAAGATCCATGTGACATCACCAACGATATCTGGGTTACATATATTCCTTTGAATCTGGCTTGAATATCTGTTGATGTATTTCTACAATCATTTAAAAAATATCATTAGCAAAATTTTACCTGTGTGTGATACTGATGATATTGTTTGATGATTTTTTTTTTCATTCTCTTTGATTACCTTTCGTTGGAGTGGCTCAAAGATGGATCTCTTTCAGTCACTTGGCCAGGTACTTGGCTTCAAAATTCCCTGGCATAGATGAATGAACACCTCCAATGCTGTATCCATTTGTCAAATTATTTCCATTGGTATTCCATCAGTTCCTGGAGCCTTGTTTTCAATATTTTTGTTCTTGTTGTAGTTTAAGTGCCATTGAGTTGGTTTTGACTCATAGTGATCCTGTATAGGGTGTGTGAGGAGTGGCTGGTGGGTTTGAATTTTCTGTCTGAAGTTCAGTGCTCCATCAACATTGAGCAATTATACTTGGTACACTGACTGTGCATTCTTTCCATCTTCTTTCGATTTTACTGCATCATTTTTTATATAAATATTTGTTGTTGTTAGGTGCCATTGAGTCGGAACTGACTCATAGTGACCCATGTACAGCAGAACGAAATAATGTCTGATCCTGGGCCAACCTCGCTACTGCTGTCACACTTGAACCCATCAATGTTGCCACCTGGCCAATCCATCTCGTTGGGGGTCTTCCTCTTTTTCTCTGACCCTACATTTTACCAAGCATGATATCCTTCTACAATGACTGTTCCCTCCTGGCAATATGTCCAAAGTATGAGAGACGAAGTTT
>NW_006408852.1:1236759-1238637 GCF_000296735.1 Chrysochloris asiatica
GTTTTTCCCTCTTCTTTCACTAGAAAAATACTTTTTGGTTTCTAACTCCAGGTGTTTGCACATTTCATTATAGTACTTTAATTTGTCTTGTAAAGTGACCCTATGAATTTTTTTTTTCAGCTCTTTCACTTCACAATTTCTTCAAGCTTTATCTATATTTCATCCATTAGCAAATTTCAGAATTTATTCTGACATCTGTTTTGACATTTTCTGTTTTTCTTGTCTTTTGGATGACCTTTTGCTTGCTTTATTTATATGTCCTAGATGATGTTCCACAATTTATCTGGTATTTTGTTATTAGTGCTCAAGGAATAAGATCTTTTCTTAAATTAGTCTCTAAATTCAAGTGGGATCTACTGAAGGGTGTGCTTTCGCTTTTATTTTAAACTTTCCCCAAAACAATCATATGGTTTACTATGTCCCTGAGTGACAAACTGAAGAGGAATGGTGTCTCATCATCAATAAAAAGTGTATTTTAAGATTTGTCTTGAAGTACAATGCTGTTTGTGATAGGTTAATATCCATGTATCTACTATGAAGATCACAGTCCTGATGTGGCATTGTAATATAAGCATGGACGCTAACTGCTAGATTGGCAGTTCAAACCCACTAGCCAATCCCTGGAAACCCCACATAGGGTTGCTATGAGTCAGAATTGACTTGACAGCTCTTAACAACAAGAACAACAAAGCCCAGTTAATACCATTATGATTCAAATGTACACACCAACCACTAAGCCAGTGATGATGAAATTGACCACAGATTGGTTTAAATTGTAAGTTTGGCTGTTAAAATTTACCAGCCACCTCTCAGCATTGCTATTAATTGGAACTTACTCTACAGCACCCAACAACAACCAACTTCTTCAGTCTGAAATTGATCAAACATGCAATAAAGATCCACTGATAATTACTGATTATTGGAATGCAAAAGTTAAAAACAAAGAAGCAAAGAAGCATTAGTTGTTATAAAATATGGTCTTGATGATAGAAATGATACTTGATATCACATGACACAATTTTGCAAGACTGACCGCTTACTAATCACAAATATTTTTTTCCAAAAATATAAAATGTGGCTATGCATATGGATACAAGATAGAATACACAGGAATCAAATTGACTATACCTATGGGAAGAAACAATGGAGAAGTTCAGTATCACCAGGCAAAACAATGCCAGGGATTAATTGTGTAACAGACCAATTGCTTACATATAAATTCAGGCTGACGTTTGAGAAAATTAAAATAATTCCACAAGAGCCAAAATATGACCTTGAGTATATTCCACCCAAATTTCGAACTATATCAAGAACAAATGTGGTGCATTAGACATTAATAACTGAAGACAGTGGAAAAACATCAAGAATGTCATACTTGAAGAATGAACAAGGTTATTAAAAACATTGGAAAGAAATATAAGACCAAATGGATATCAGAAGAGACTCTTCTGTACTTCTATGACATCACTTCTGCCACCATCTCTGCTGGGTGGGATCTCATGCTCCACTCATGCTCTTCCTTCTTCATGGTCCTGGGGTCCTCTGTTCATGAACTGAATGATTAACTATTCCCTCTTTTGGTTACACATCTTCGACAATTACAGTTGTGACAATTGTAATTAATCTTGCTAACAATTACTCATGATTGAATCATAAAATCCTATCATCTTCATCCCCCTATACCCTTTCACCAGATACATCTGTAAAAGATGAAAACTATTCAATGAGAATTCTGCCTACTACGTTCATTCTGGAACTAAGCATACTCATGAAAGCTTGTAAGCCAGCCACTTCATGCCTTGTAAGTCTACAATTTTTGATAGACAATGTCTAAATTTCCCTTCCCTAAGGTGCTCTGGTATCGAAGTGGTTATGAAT
>NW_006408852.1:1238737-1241210 GCF_000296735.1 Chrysochloris asiatica
CGGGAGAAAGATGAGGCTTTCTACTCCCGTAAAGATTTACACCCTCGGAAACCCTGTACGGGGTCGCTATGGGTCGGAACCCACTCGACGGCACTTAACAACAACAACAACAACAACAAGGAGTGGTTACAAATTGGCCTGCGAACATCAAGGTCAGCAGTTCAAAACTACCATCGGTTCCGTGGGAGAAAGATGAGGCAATCTCCTCCGGTAAAAATTTACATCTTCGGAAACCCTGTACAGGGTCTCTATGGATCGGAATCGACTCAACAGCACTTAACAACAACAACAACAATAACGTAGTGTGGAGTCCTGGTGTGGTGCTGTGGGTTAATGTGCCAGACATACAAGCCATTTGAACTGCAAGGTCAATGGCTCATGCTCATCAGCCGCTCCTCAGAAAACCCTATACAGGGTCGCTATGGGTCAGAACTGACTCAAAGGCACTTAATAACAACAACGTAACCCAGTGTACTGAGGAAACAAGCTGAATCATTGATATGAAGAATCCTTCCATTTGGTTAGAATTCTGAGCAACTGCATCCAAAAGCAAAGATCCAGTTTATCAAATTGTAGTAATATATGCTTGCTTACAATATCAACTTCTCTATCTTCATCTGGTCAAGTTCTGGTCAGGTAGCCATCTGTTATAGGTCAAACGGGTACTATCTGCAGTTCATGCACACCTCCCCACACTTCAGATCAACTGGCCATTTCACTCTCAACTGTAGCCCCAGTTGCTAGGTCAGTGTTCATGGGCTCAGGAATTCATACATCTCCCTAAATGTCAGACCAACCAGTCCTTCCTCTTTTCTTTCTCATTTCAAGAAAAATAGGAGTCAGTGGAAAATGTCTTCATTGCTGAATTTCCCCCAATTCCACTAACAAGTAGACCAGGGTGGTCACCAGCAAGGATACTAGACTGCTTGTGGGTTCCCTTTGAGTTTCAGTCTGAGAAGAGGGTTTTCCTTGATGGGCTGAATTCTTGCCTTGATGTCTCTAAAGCAAACAGCTTGCTTGATATTCTAACAGTCAATCACTCTGCTTTTTTTTCTGCTGGTCTTTTTTCTATAAATATCTTCTGCCCTTCTATTCATTCTGGATTAGTCTATATATTTTTTCAAGTGGGAATGGCCAACCTCAGAAAGTTCTGAGTGAGGCTCAGGATTCCACTTAAGGCCCCATAATCCACAAAGGTTTAACAAGAAGCCTATTTCCCTGGGCAAAGTCTATTTCCCCTTTTAGCTAACCCAATCAGTTACAAGCTATCTTCATAATTCCCTATATTTACTCTGTAATAATAATTCCCAATATTTATTTCTATCACACTTAAATGTCAATTTTACAATTCTAGGAAGGGGAAACCAATATCCATCCAAAAGGCAGTCAAATCCCTAAGCATTTTCCCCTTTCTTTACCAATTCAGACTATGTCTCAGTCCCTGTATCACAGTACATTGTTTAAATAACTATTTACCTCTAGTTTATTTAGTTCATGCATACCTCTATGTTCATTGTTCATCTTCCACCATTCCCCTTCATGTGGTATTACCCTACCACTCCTTGTATATTCCCCTTCCTGTGACATGTTGTTGTTGTTGTTGTTGTCAGGTGCCATCGAGTCAGAACTGACTCATAGTGACCCCATGCACAGCAGAACGAAACAATGTCCGATCCTGGGCCAACCTAACTACCGCCCCACATTTGACGCCATCAATGATATCACCTGGCTGATCCATCTTGTTGGGGGTCTTCCTCTTTTTCTCTGACCCTCCACCTTACCCAGCATGACATCCTTCTCCAGTGATTGTTCTCTCCGGACAATGTGTCCAAAGTATGAGAGACGAAGCCTAGCCATCTTGGCCTCCAGGGAGCACTCTGGTTGCACTTCTTCCAAAACAGATCTATTGGTTCTTTTGGCAGTCCATGGCACTTTCAGTATTCTCCTCCAACACCACAACTCAAAGGCATCAATTCTTCTACGATCTTCCTTATTCACTATCCAGCTTTCGCATCCATATGAGGTTATTGAAAATACCATGGCTTGGTGACATGAGTTATCATGATTCTACCTCTATCCTGTGACTTACTCTCCCCTCCCTCCCACTCCTGGTTACCATCAAAGAATGTTTCTTTTAGTATGGAAATATTTTCTTAGGCCTTTACAATAATAATCTCATGCAATATTCATCCTTTCATAAATCATTAATTACACTCAATTTAATGTCCTCAATGTTCATTCATTCATGTTATTAGATGTTTTACAGATTCATCATTATTCTTCAAGGGTGCACAGAATTCCATTGTGTGCAAGTACCAAAGTTTGTTTATCCATTCTTCCACTAATGGACACTTAGGCTGTCTCCATCTTTTTTATATTGTTAACAGTGCATATGTCTACTGTGTCCTGCTTCGTATTTCCTATGGATATATCCCAAGTAGAGGAATTGCTGGATCTTAAGGTTTTCCAATTA
>NW_006408852.1:1241375-1243426 GCF_000296735.1 Chrysochloris asiatica
TGAATAAGTCTTCATATTTTTGTTTGATTCCAGTATGTCTTTCTTGGTGAAGTTTCTGTTCATGTCTTATGCCTGTTTTTTAACTGGCCAATTTGTCTTTTTGTTGTAGAATTGTTGTAGTTTCCTATAAAGTTTAGAGATTAGTCATTTGTCTGATATGTCATTGCAAAATAATCTCCAAGTTTGTGGGGTCCTTTTTAACTCTTTTGGAGAAATGTTTTGATGCCATAACTTTCTAATTTTCATTATGCCCCAGTGATCTATTTTGTCTTCCATTGTTTGCATCTGTTTTGCAAAGTTTAATAGTCTATGTATACCATGCATTAGAGCCTCTATGTTCGTCCCTATTTCTTCATTGATGATCTTCATAGTTCTGGGATTTACATTTAGGTCTTTAATCATGTTGAGTTAGTTTTTGTATATGGTGTGAGATATAGGTCTTTTTCCATTCTTTTGCAAATTGATTACCAGTTTTCCAGTACCATTTGTTGAAGAGACTATCTATTCCCCATTTAATGTATTTTGACCCTTTGTTAAAGATTAGTTGACTGTATGAGGATGGGTTACTTCTGGGTACTGGATTCTGCTCCATTGATCTATTTATCTTATGTTTTACCAGTATCAAACTGTTTTGACCACTGTGGCTGTGTAGGAAATTTTGAAATCAAGGAGTCAGAGGCCTCCAACTTTGTTCTTCTTCTTAAGCAGTGCTTTGATTATCCAAGGTCTGTTTCTTTTCCATAAATTCCATGGTCATTTTTTCCATCTCTTTAAAGAATGTTGTTTGAATATGGATTGTTATTGTATTATATCTGTAGATTGCTTTGGATAGTATTCATATTTTCACAATGTTAAGTCTTCTTATCCGTGAGCATGATATATCATTCCATTTTTGTAAATCTCTTTTGGTGTCTTTTAGTAGTGTTTTGTAGTTCTTTGTATAGGTGTTTTGTTTCTCTGGTTAGATTTATCCTTAAGTATTTCATCTTTAGGGTGACTATTGTAAATGGTATTGTTTTCCTCATTTTCTTTTCAGAGCTGTATTTATTAGTACAGAGGAATCCAACTTATTTTTGTATCTTAATCTTGTACCCTGCCACTTTTCTGAATCATCTTATGAGTTTCAATAGTTTTTGGCCTTAGTCTTTGGAATTTTCTAAGTATAGGATTATATAATCTGCAAATAAAGAGTTTTACTTCTTTTTTGCCAACTTGGGTGACTTTAATTTCCCTTTTCTCTGGCTAAGACTTCTAACATAATAATAAATAGAAGTGGCAGTAAAGGGTATCCTTGTCTGGTTCCTGTTTGCAAAGAGAATGTTTTCAGTCTCTTTCCATTAAGAATAATTCTGTCTGTTGGATTTGCATATATGCTCCTAATTATGTTGAGAATTTCCCTTCAATTCCTACTTTGTTGAGTCTTTTTTTTTTTTTAATCAAGAACGGGTGTTAGATTTTGTCCAATGTCTTTTCTGCATCAACAATTATGATCATGTATTTTATTTATATAGTAGGTTATGTTGATTGTTTTCCTAATATTGAATCATTCTTGCATCCCTTGTATGAGTCCCACTTGGTCATAGTGTATTATGTTTTTGTTATGTTGTTGAATTCTATTGGCTAGGATTTGGCTAGAGAGGTTTATTTCTATGTTCATGAGTGATATTGATCTATAATTTTCTTTTTTAGTGATGTCCTTCCCTGGTTTTGGTATGAGGAATATACTTGCTTCATAAAATGTATTAGGAAGATTTCCACCATTTTCCATATCCTAGAATTGTTGTTGTTGTTAAGTGCCACTGAGTTGGTTCCCACCCATAGAGAGCCTGTATTGGATTTCCAAGGAGTGACTGTTGAACTTAAATTACTGACTTTGAAGTTCAAACAGACTTTTCAATCTAGTGCCTTAACCAATATTGCCACACCAAGATTCCTGGAATAGTTTGAGTAAAATTGGTGTTAGCTCTTTAAATGGAGTCTTGGTGTGGTTGTGTGAAATAAAGACTGGGCCACACAAGGTTGATTTGAACCACAAAGTCAGCAGTTCAAAC
>NW_006408852.1:1244481-1250510 GCF_000296735.1 Chrysochloris asiatica
TGAGTTTCTTCCTGGTTGTTCTGTCTGTTTTGGAAAGCAGTGTATTAAATCTCTGACTCTTATTTTTCTTATTGCTGTTGTTAGGTGTCTTCGAGTAGGTACAGACTCATAGCAACCCTTTGCACAACAGAATGAAACACTGCCCAGTCCCACGCCAATCTCACAATTGTTGCTGGATTTGAGCCCATTGCTGTTGCTACTGTGCCAATCCATCTAAATGGAGGTCTTTTTTGTTTTTATATGACCCTCCATTTTTCCAAATGTGATATCCTTTGCCAGGGATGCGTCCATTCTGACAATATGTCTGACGTATGCGAGACAAAGTCTGGATAGCCAGGCTTGTGGGTAGAATTCTGTCTGTATGTCTTCCAACACGGATTGATTTTTTGTTTGTTTGTTTGGCAGTCCATGGTACTTTTAGTATTCTCCTCCTACACCATAGCTCAAATACATCAATTATTCTATGGTATTCCTTACTCTATGTCCAAATTTGGCACGCATATGAAGTCACTGATATTGTCATGGCTTGTCTTCAAACTAACATTTTGCTCTTAAACAATTTGAAAAGGTCTTCTGCAGCAGATTTGCCTAATGCAATACATCATTTGATTTCTTGACTGCTGCTTCCACTAGCATTGATGGTTGATCTAAGGAAAATGTAATCTTTGACAACTTCAATAACTTCTCCATTTATACAGATGTTATTTATTGGTCCAATAGTGAGGATTTTTGTTTTGTCTACATTGAGGTGCAACCCATAGTGAAGTTATGGTCTTTGTTTCTCATTGATAAGTATTTTAAGTCAACTTCACTTTCAACAAGTCGGTTTGTATAATATCTAAGGTTGTTAATGAGTCTTCCTCCAATCCTGATGCCATGTTTTTCTGCATATAATTCAGCTTCTTGGATTATTTACTCAGCATACAGATTGAATAAATATGGTGAAAGAACACAACCCTGGCACACACCTTTCCCAATATTAACCATTCAATGTTCCCTTGTTCTGTTTGAACAACTACTATTTGGATACGTACAGGTTCCTCATTAGCAAACTACTCATGATCCACATTGCTGTCCATAGCTTGTCATAATCCACACAATTGAAAGCTTTTGAATAGTAAATAAAGTCCAGATAAGCATCTTTCTGGAATTCTCTGCTTTCTGTCAAGATCCACCTGATGTCATCAATGATATCCTTCGTTCCAAGTCCTCGTCTGACTCTGGCTTGTATATCTGCAATCCTGTTGTTGTTGTTTAGTGCCACTGAGTCAGTTCCAAATCATAGCCACCCTGTATAGGGTTTCTGAGAAGCAATTGTACTAAAGTAATTAATCCTGTGGTTTTTAGGGAAGATACATTCTTTCTGGCCATGCATCCATGGGCACGGGATTGTCATGCTGTTTGAATTTAAACAGACTTTGGCAATAAAATGGTCATACCAGTTATAGCTGAACAAATAATTTCTCCTACTCCTATTCTCTGTTCCATGCACTTTGAGGTATAAGATCTCTGTATCCTTTGTCTTGGGACTTTTCACCTGAATGATAAACTTGGATCTTTATGTGTACAGAACAGACTTCTGAGTTAATACATTCTGTGATGAGGGTCTGAGAATTAACTTTATCATATTCATCTGTGTCCTAACTGCTAGTAAGTAAATATAGCTTGCAAAATGCCACTGGGCATGTCAATTAATTACTGAGAACAAAAAGCCCAGTTTTCATTACAGCTCATTGCACATGCAATTGATTATGAACCATTGTTGTTGTTAAGTGTCGTCGAGTCGGTTCGGACCCATAGCGACCCTGTACAGGGTTTCCGAGGGTGTAAATCTTTACGGGAGTAGAAAGCCTCATCTTTCTCCCACGGAGCAGCTGGTAGTTTCAAACCACTGACCTTAAGGTTCACAGCCCGATTCATAACCACTATGCTACCAGAGCTCCATTGTAACAGAAGGCAAAAGAGGAAGAAGAAGGGCTCCCAGGTAACACTTCAATATTGATAATCCTTCCTTCATGCCTATAGCCTCCTCAAACTTTGATACAACTGTGAGAAGATAAACAATGTTTAAGAAAATAAAGTAAGACAAAACCCCTTGAATCCATTAAGAGAAACCTGATTTGATCAAGTTATAACTGACTAAACTCATGCAACTTCCATAAAACAAGAAAGAGGCTTGAGACAGGACATATGGTTTGTTTTGCTGCAAACGTTTCCATGAATATGGTGGAGCATACAGGTTGCAAAAAGTGTAAAAACATCTACGATATTACCTACATTTTGAGGTAATGAGTTGCTGAACCTGAGGTCTTATTTAGAACCACAATCTTGGGTGACATCATAGTCAATTGACATAGTATTTGTGGTGATTGTTATTATTGTTGTTAGGTGCTGTCGAGTTGGTACTGACTCATAGTGACCTTATTCATAACAGAATGAAACACTTCCATGTCCTGTGCCAACCTCATAATTGTCACTACATCATTTGAGCCTATTGCTGCTGCCACTATGCCAATCGATTTCATTGTCAGGCTTCCTCTTTTTATGCTGACCCTCCACTTTATAAAGCATAATGTCTTTCTACAGGGACTGGTCCTGTTTATAATATGTCTAAAGTATGATTGATGAAGTTTGTCCATTCTGGTTTCTAAGGAGCATTCTGGCCATACTTCCTGCAACACACATTTGTTTGCTCATTGGTAGTCCCTGGTTCTCTTAATATTCTCCTCCAACACCATAACTCAAACGCATGAACTCTTCTACAGTCTTCTTTATTTATTTGTCCAACTTTCACATGCATATGTGGTTATTGAAAATACCATAGATTGGGTCAGGTCCATCTTAGTCCTCAAACTGACATCTTTACTCTTCAACAGTTTAAAGAGGTTTTGAGTAGCAGTTTTGCCTAAAGCAATACACTGTTTTATTTCTTGACTGCTACTTCCATGAGAATTGAGAGTTGATTTGAATAACATGAAGTCTTTGACAACGTCAATCTTTTTTTTTTTTCCATCTATCTTGATGTTATTTATTAGTCCAATGGTGAGGATTTTTGTTTTCTTTACATTAAGTTGCATAACATAATTCACAATTATAGTATTCTATATATTTACCTTGTTGAATAATCACAAGGATCTTTAAAGCTGATAAGCAGTCATCTTAGGTGAAACTACGTGTCTCTCCCTGTCCAGAGGAAAGAAGAATGATGAAAACTGAAGACAATTGGAAACAACTAGTCTAATAGACTAATGGACTAATGAACATCAGTCTCCATGACACTGAGATCAAAAGAAATAACTGGTGCCAGGCTACCATGACCAACTGCTCTTGAAAGGATAAAATATGGAATAAAACATGAAATCATAAAAAGATCATTTTTACTGGTTAGATATAGACTGGTGGAACACTGAGAACTGAATTCACCCTGCTCTATTTTCAGCTAAGCAATAGTAGGTATATAGGGGTGACAACATAGTTAGGTATACACAACATAGAATGGTCAACCATTTAAGATAAAAGGAACAGACTTTACCTAAGGACAACATTCAGTAGGGATGGAAAAGAGTGAAATGGAGATGGCAAACAAAGGAAGGAAGTGGGATAGGTGATGTTACATTGACAGGACTGCAATCATTGAGAGGAAACTAAGAGTTCGATTAGTTAATGTAAAATTGATGATCTGCTCAGTAAATCTTCACTAAATTCGCATGAAAAATTTTTAAAAATGAAAAGAAAGGAAAGAAAAATGAAGACATTTTCATCCATCTCCATTTCCCGCCAACCCATTTGTATGTTGTTGCTCTTGTTAAGTGCCATCTAGTTGGTTCTGACTTATAGGGACCCTGTATAGGGTTTCCAAGGAGCAGCTGGTTAGTTTGAATTACTGACCTTGCAGTTCAAACCAACCTTGCAGTCCAGGGCATTAATTCAGCACCACACCAGGACTCCATAACGCAGTTGTTGTTGTTATGTGTCATGGAGTCGATTCCGACTCATAGCGACACTGTACAGGGTTTCTGAGGCTGTGAATCTTTACCCAAGCAGAAAGCCTCATCTTTCTCCCGTGGAACAGCTGGTAGTTTTGAACTGCTGACCCTGAGGTTAACAGCCCGATTCATAACCACTACACTACCGAACTCCTTCCATACATGTCCCCATATTTACTTTTGGATCAATAGTCTCACTATCTTAATTAATATGTTCTCAACATTAGAGTAGGATTCCTGGTGTGGAGCTGTGGGCTAATGCATCAGAATGCAAAGTCCAATGAACTGCAAGGTCAGTGATTCAAGTTCACCAGCTACTCCTTGGAAACCTTACACAGGGTCGCTTTGGGTCGAAATCGATTGGAAGGCACTTAACAACAACAACATTAGAGTGCTATAGTTTAGAAATAGTGGAGCCGGACTGGTTAGGTTTAAATTCTTATTTGACCATTCATTAGCTGTGTAACCTCAGAGTTACTGATCTTTTCTATTGCGGTTTGTCCATCTGTAAATGGCGATACATAGAACATCTATCTCACAAGTTTATTGTGATAATAAAAATGAGAAGATGGGAAAGGCATTAAAAAGTATCCAATGCCTTGTAAATGCTAACTAAATGTTCACCATTAACATTATTGCTATGGTTTCCTTCAATATCACCAGGAAACCTTGCTAATTATGACAGTGGGTCAAAGGGCAGAATATTTTTTTTAATAGAGAACAGTAAAAATTTGTAATATTCCTTGTGTATTTGAAACAAATCCTCAAGTTGATTCTGAAATTCAGCCTTTCCCCTTTACTCAGTCATTTATTCCACCAAGCATTTGAATATTTTGAACACCTGTCATGTGTCAGATAGTGCTCTAGTAGTGATGAAACATAAATTCTGCAGAACTATGAAGCTTACATTCTACAGATAGGAACAAATAATGAATTGATAAATTCAATCTTTTTCATATAGAAAAGTTAGAATAAGATATCAACTGAAATAATGTCAATTTTATCTACCATTGGTTAGGTGCTGTTGGGTCGATTTCAATTTATCACAACCTCATGTGTGTCTGAATAGAACTCTTCCAAGGAGTCTTAAAGTAAACTTCCGTTTGTACTATGCCCATAGTGTTTCTTACAGGTACTCACTCAAGTCTTTTAATTTGACCTTGGATGCTATGGAAATATGAATGCAATAACTTTGTGTTGAAAACAGTGTAATAGAAAAATGAACTTGCTAAATTAATGCTTGATTACTGTACTGCTTATAATCTGATTGGAAAGCACCGCAACTTTAATTCAACTATACTGTAGAAAAACATTAAAATTATACTTGTGTTGTGGGATTTGTTTCCTTAACTGGTATGGGTAAAACACTACACAATTTAATATAACCTTCAAAGTTAGAATTAAATTGTCATCTTTATTTTATATTATATGATGGGCAGAGTTGTCTTTCACTTGCTTTTTAGTAAAATAAATACCTTTCTAAAAGTTTAGATGAAAAAATCAATAATGGAATGGAAAAAATCATCCAACATCTGGATAAATTTGTATACTATTATCATTGTTAGCTGCTGGTCCACAATTTGGTCCCTAACTCATGGTGATCCCATGAACAAGGGAAGGAAAGCTGTGCATTGTTGACCATCTTCCTGATGGGTTGAGGATCAGACAATTGTGAACCTTAGGATTATCATTGGCTGATTTTTCAGAGGCAGATAACTATGCTTTTCTTCATAGTTTGTCTTAGTCTGGAAGCTTTCATGAAACCTGTTCAATATCATAGAAGCATTCAATCTACCATTGACACATGAATAGTGACTACGTAATAGGGTGCACTGGTAAGAAACGTAACCAGAGATTCCCACATATATATGAGAGTCCTTTGGTGGTGCAAATATTTAATATAACTGCTGCAAACCAGACATGAAAGGTAGAAACAACCTTGAGGTACCTCAAAAAAAAAAAAAAAAAAAAAAAAATGTTGGGAATCTGCTTTGAAAAGATCAGTCATTAAAAACCCTTTGGAGAACAGTTCTACTCTGAAGC
>NW_006408852.1:1254390-1266738 GCF_000296735.1 Chrysochloris asiatica
GTCTCCCTCCAATCCTGATGCCACATTCTTCATATAATCCAGCTTCTCAGATTATATAATCAGTATGCAGATTGAAATAAGTATAGTGAAATAATACAACTCTCAGGAGGTGTGGTTTGTGCAGGGTGTATGGCCAAGGACTGGGTGTGCTCGAACCCACCACACCCCAGGCCAGGCCCCTTTGCTGAGAAGGCACCTTGAGTATTTCCCAAGATCCCCCACATACACCCTTCACAAGCACCCCTGCTGAGAGGCAGGGGGACTGTTGCCCCCATCCCCATATATTCCCCACCTGTGTTCCTTGATCAGCACAGAAATATTAAACATCCTCTATTCACCAGGAAAAACACACACACACACAAAAACAAACAAACACAATTTTAAACCACAATTCATCTGACATGAGCATTGATATCCCTCATTCTGTGTGCTCTTCTGAATCCAACTTAACCCTCTGGAAGCTCTCTGTCAATTAAGGTTGCAACTGTTTTTGTGTTATCTTTAGCAAAACTTTGCTCACATGGGCTATTAATGATGTTATCCAATGATTTCCACATTCCATCTGGTCACCGCTCTTTGGAATGGGCACAAATACAGATGTCTTTCCATCAGTCACCCAGGTAGTTGTCTTCCAAATTTCTTGGCATAGATAAGTGAGTGCCTCCAGTGCCGCATCAGTTTGCTGAAAGGTTTAAATTTATATTCTGTCCATTCCCAGTGCCTTACTTTTTTCCAGTGCCTTCAATGCATCTTGGACTTCTTCCTTCAGGATCATTGGCACTGGATCATATGCTGCCTCTTGAAATGTTTTATCATCGACCATTTGTTTTTGGTACAGTGACTCTATGTATTCCTTCCATTTTATTTGATGCTTTCTACATCATCCAATGTTGTGCCCAGAGATTCCTTCAGTAATGCAAGTGAAGGCTTGAATTTTTCTTCAGTTCCCTCAGCTTGAAAAATGCTGATTGTGTTCTTCCTTTTTGGTTTTCTATCTGCAATTACTTACACATGTCATTATAATATTTGAATTTTCTTCTAGAGCTGACCTTTAAAATTTTCTGTTCATCTTTTATACCTCTTCACTTCTTCCATTTGATTTAGTATCTCTATGCTGGAGAGCAGGTTTCAGACTCTCTTCTGATATCCATTTTGGTCTTTTCCTTCTTTCTTGTCTTCTTAAGGATCCTTTGCTTTCTGTATGATGTTCTTGATGCCATCCCACAACTCTTCTTTGGTCTTCAGTATCTAATGTATCAAATCTGTTCTTCAGATAACCTCTGAATTCAGATGAAATATATTCAAGATCATATTTTGGCTCTTATGAACTTGTTTTCATTTTCTTCAGCTTCAGTTTGAATTTGCATATGAGAAATTGATGGTCTGCTCCACAGTCTGCCCCTGGCCTTGTTTTGGCTGTTGATATGGTACATTTCCATTCTCTCTTTCCACAGATATAGTCAATTTGATTTCTGTGTATTCCATCTGGTGAGGTCCATGTGTATAGTCATCTTTTATGTTGTTTTAAAGTGATATTTGCATTGATTAATTCATTGGTCTTAAAAAATTCTATCATGTATTCTCCAACATCATTTCTATCACCAAGGCCATATTTTCCAGCTACTGATTTTTCTTCTTTTTTTTCCCAACCTTTGCATTCCAATTGCCAGTAATTATTAATACATCTTGACTGCATGTTTGATCCATTTCATACTGAAGAAGTTGATAGAATAATCCAATTTCATTATCACTGGCTTTAGTGGTTGATGTGTAAATTTGGATTATGGTGGTATTAACTGGTCTTCTTTATAAGTGTATGGATATTATTCTATCACAGACAGTGTTGTACTTCAATACAGATCTTGATATGTTCTTTTTGATGATGAATGTGATTCCATTCCTTTTCAGTTTGTCATTCCCTGCATAGTAAACCATGTGATTTTCACATTTAAAATGACCAATACCAGTCCATATCTGCTTACTAATTCCTAGGATATTGATGCTTTGCCAATTTCTAATTTTCCTAGATTCATATTTCATACATTCCATGTTCTGATTATTAATGGGTATTTATAGCTGTGTCTTTATTTTGAGTTATGCCCCATCAGCAAATTAAGGTCCTGAGGGCTTAACTCCATTCACATCATCAAAGTTATCAATACCTTGAGGAGACAGTTCTTCTCCAGTTGCGTTTTGAGTGCCTTTCAACCTGAGGTGCTCATCTTATGGCACTGTATCTGACAATACTCTGGTGCGCTTCATCATGTTTCAGTATCCAATATTTTGGGACTGACAGTGTTCCACTGCTGCTCATAAAGTTTTCATATTTGGAAGTAGTCTGTCTCTTCCTTTTCCTAGATGTCTTCATCTGAAATCTCATCTGAAACCTGTGCACCGTGAGTGATCCTGCTGGTATTTAAAATATCCATGGATCTAGCTTCCAGAATCACAGCAACATGCAAGACACCACAGTATGACAAACTGACATATGAAATTTATTCTTTCACTGATTAGGATGCTAGAAGTTCAAATTCAGAGCATTAGCTCTGGCTAAATGTCCTTTCCTTATTTCAGCATCTGTAAGTCCAGCATGGAGTTCTCTATTTTTCTTGACATCAGTCATTCTCTGGATATAGGAGTCTCCCAATGCAGGGACTTCAGGTCCAAAGGACACATTTCAGACTCAGCTCTTCTTTCTGGGCGGTAGTGCGTCCTTCTGCTCACTTCTCTTAAAAAGAAGTTTTTATATCTCGAAAAATATTGACTAAAGATACACTCTAATGCTGTAGGTTGCATCTGGTTTCATTAATACCATTGTTGTTGTTAAGTGCCATCAAGTCAGTTGCATCACACAGTGAGCCTCCATAGAGAGTCCTAGGAGCTGCTGGTGTATTTGAACAACTGATTTTGTGGTTCAAACTGACCTTGTGGTCCAGTGCATTATCCCACAATATCATATAAATGAGGATTTACAACACATAGGACAATTACATCAGATCAGAGTTGATCACATCAGATAACATTATGAGGGTAATTGTATCATTTTATATCTCATCATGAAGATAATAACTAAATCTTAACTGCTAACCCACTGAAAATCCTAACCCAGTCAAATTGCCACAAATGTTTAACTATCTCATTGTGGCTCATGACCTATTCTTTCTTTCAACTCTTTCTATAATTTCTATTATATGTGTGGTCCATTACTTGGTAATGTTTCACATCTTTTGGATGCTTCGTTCTATTTTTTCTTTTAATTCTTTTTAATTTGGTGTTTTATTTTGGCTAATTTCTATTGATCCATTATCATGTTCACTGATTCTCTCCTTAACTATGTTGGATCTCTTGAAGAGACTGCCAGAGGAATATTTCATATCAGTTATGATATTTTTCATTTCTAGATAGCCTTTCCTTTTCATTGATTTTTTTTTTTTTTTAGAGTTTCCATCTTTTACAGAAAATGTCCAAGTGAGCAGTCACCTTTTTTGACTAGTGCATTTAACATATTAACCATAATATTTTAAATTTCTTATCTGATATTTCCAATATTTATGCAAGGTTCTGGTAAATGCTTTCTTTACATACAGTGTTTTGCTTTACCTTGCTTCTTATTTGTTTTGCTGTTGATATTGAAAGCTGCATCTATTTTAGAACAGTCATGACTGAAGTAAGTAATATTTTGCTTGGGAATTGGCATACATTGTCATTCTATATGCTTTATGAGTCATCTAATTAGTGTTTAGGTTATTTGAGATTTCTTGTTATGACTGTTCTCAGTGCACCATAACTGCAAATTTCTTTGTTGGTACCTTATATTTATAGTGGAGCTCGTATATCAGCAGTTTTTCCCAATGTTTGCTTGTCTCTCAACTTCCTGTACTATGCTTCAGAGAGAATATCTCTTAATATTTTTGCCTGTCTCCAACAATAATCTACTGTAACTTATTACTTATTATGTGTTAAATTGGTGATAGTTGATCAAGGGGCATCCCCCATTATCCTGATTAAATTTCAGTCTAAAGCAGGCATTTTGTTCCTGAGTCTTGGCAGTGAAGCCTGTAGTATATCTGGTCCTCCACTAGCTGGAATGGAAAATTCCTTAGTAGATAATTTTATGATCCAAAGACTTATTCTCAAGACATAGGTGTAAACATGAAATGCTATGAAATTATGTAGAAACAGATAATAGTTACTGTGTCTTTCCCTATCACCTAGGATTAAAGGTATTCAAATAAGATGCAAACATCATGTATATATTATATTTAAATGTATTATATTGACAATACGTCTTCACTGTAAATAAGCTTAAAATAACACAATAACAAGATATATACATATAAAACAAAAATGTGATATTACTCGGTTTCCAGTCACCATCACTGAAAAATCTTAATTTAACATGTACATATGAGTGGATGGAATTCAATAAATTTGGGCAAAAATTTCATTCTTTTAATTCTATTTTTCATTGAGTATTTTACAGGCACATTGTATAAGAACAACTACTGAAAAGAAAGTTGATATTTTTGAATATTTTAGTGCCTTTCAATAATATAAAACAGACACTACACAACTGTTCATTAAAACTTATATACATCATATAGATGAGTTCAGATTTGGTATATGAGTACTGAAATAATTAATCATTTGGTAGTATTTTATATAAGCAGAAGTTTTGATTAATGATTGTGATTAGTAGCATGATCATCCACCTCAGAATTTGAGTGTAGACATAGATGACACAACACATTCACTAATAAATATAAGATATTAGCACTCAGAATAAGAGCAAAGGTGGTAACTTTGGCCTTTTGGTTGGGTTATAAATGGTGTTAGAATGCAGTTCCTATGTGGGAAAGATGATGGAATATTTCACATTCCCACCAGCATGCAGAGGCTCGGCCATGAGGGAGTTTTTTATGAGTCATACTGGTGGTAAAGAGAGATTATTTAAACTGTGTTCACTTACGTGTATATGTACACATACACGCAAGTTAAATCCCAAGTGATTGAGAATGCTAGGATAATAACTCTGCTATGTGATCCTAACAGCTCGCAAAAACAGACCCTTTAAAAAAATGTTATTGCCAGGTGAATTGTCAGTTCAGGTTAGGTGCCTATGACTGGTTTTTGTTTGTTTGTTTGTTTTTCTTTCTTTCCGTGTGTATTCATCTTTTCCTGATTGGATCTGTCCTTCTGTGCTTACTCAACAAGTAACTGCAGGACAACAGCTCTCCAAACAAAATGGTTTTATGGATAATCTCTGTACAATGTATGTCCTAGTCTCTGTGGGCAACTTCTCAGGCCTTAGGAGAGGCCTCCTCTTGGTTACCTCAGATTATCATTCTCAGGCCAGGTTGGCTATTGGCTGCTACTCCAAACCAGCCAGTTTGGATTCCATGCTGTTGTGTGTTCTGCTCAGGCACCTCCCTGCATGGTCCTGGACGATGACTGCTTCCCTTTACAGGTATCAATTTCTTTTGACAACCTCCTTTCTGGAGGTGCTAATTCCCCTCTCTGTGCCAACAAGTACACAGTCATTGTCAGTCATTCTTAGTTTATACAGCTGCTGCCATTTCTCTATCTCTAGGCTCTATTGTGTTTGCTGCCATTTCTCTTAGTCTTCAGTGCTATAGTCCTTGATCAGTATTATAGCACTTTTATTTGGGACTAGGAAGTTCTCAACATAAGCACCTCAGGTCCAGAGAACTTACTCCTCTCCTGGCTCGTGTTGATCAGGAAACTCTGCCAAACATCCTCTGTGAGATTGGCTATTTGTGTGGGAAAACACCTGATAAAGTGTGGCCTTCCAATGGCTGGCTTTTGTATAACAACTGAACCCTTAGTTTGATAATACACTGATCAATCATACTGGATATATTGTAATTATTATGAATATAATAAACAAACCAATTATTGTAAACTGCTTATACAGATAATAAAAAGACCATTCATTTAGCCAACTGAGCCTAATCAATCATTTTGGGACACGTGAAATACCAGGGCCAGAAAAGTCAAACATGGGAAACCTATTGCACCAAATTTTTATAAGCAGGGATGAAACCAGGGAGTGTGTCAATCACCTAACTTCAGAGATATAATTTTTTGTTTGTTTGTTTTTATGAAAATAAATTAGTCTCATTTAAAAGCAGATATAAAAAACATAATCAGCATAATATTCTAAACAGTGTTGAAATATGAATATTTTATAAGTACTAAAGTGCAATGAATGAAGAGTGATGTGTTACATAAAAATATTGCAAATAAAATGTTAGGAATAATTATATTTTGATTTATTTGAAGATTTTTATTGTGCATGTTGTGAAGGTTTACAGTGCAGATCATCACTTTTTCATTTAATCAACTAAAATACATAATTTTACATATTTCAAACTATCTGATGTTTTTAAGATTTAGACTGTTCAATTTATAAATAGTTTCTTTACTTTAATATCTCTATGTTATTATTTAATATGCAATTAGAAATCTCTGTTGTTAGATACCATTAAGCAGGTTCCAACTCCTAGCAACCCCATGTACAACAGAATGAAACATTATCTGGTTCTCACGATCTTCATAATTGTTTTTATGCTTGAGCCCACTAATGTTGCTTCAGGGCCGGTCCATCTCATTCATGTCTTCTTCTTCCTTGTTTACCCCACTTTTTCAACCATGATGTCCAGGGACTCTAGAACCTCTCAAATAATGAGAAGCCATATAAAAGAAACGTGCTTTACTGACTACTCAAAGGCTTTTGATTGTGTGGATCATGACAAGCTATGAAAAGCATTGTGAAGTATGAGTATTCTGGACCACTTAATTGTGCTCATGATAATCTCGACATGGACCAAGGCAGTTGTTTGAACAGAACATGGGAACACTGAATGGTTTAAAATTAAGAAAGGTGTGCCACAGTGTTGTATTCTTTCACCATACTTATTTAACCTGTATGCTGAGCAAATGATGCAAGAAACTAAGTTATATGAAGAAAAATGTGGCACCAGAATTGGAGGAAGACTCATTAACAACTTGTGATTTGCAGATGATACAACCTTGCTATGTAGACTTTTACAAAAAGTTTGCCAACACCTAACCTAGGTTTTCAGAGGCAAGAAAACAATAAACATTAGTAGCATAATTCAATAATAAATGAAAAAAGCAACTATATATCAGGTAATATATAAAACCAAACTTGTTGCCATTGAACCAATTCTGACTCATAGCACCATGGTTCAGAGTAGAACTATTCCATAAGGTCATAAATCTATCATAAGAATTTGATGTACAAGGGTAAGACAAAAAGTATTACTACAAAATCATAGAAATATTTATTAAACAAAAAATTTAAAAGCCATTGTTTATTGGCATGTCCTTCATCTGGGTCTATACACTTCTGAATGTGGTATTTGTATCTCTCTAACCATCCCCTGAAGAATTCTGTGCTCTTCAATTTAAGCAAGTTTTGTTTTGTTTTTTTATCCTCTAAAGAATCACATGCATACCTTTTAAATGCTCATTGATTATGGGGAACAAAAAGAAATCTAAAGGGACAAGATCAGAGAGGTAGGTTGAATGGGGTAAGTTTTTCCAGTGAAATTCTTATAAGGTAGCACTTGGTACCTTAGAAAATTAACAAGTGTGTTGTTGAAAACAAAAAAAAATTATCTGTGAAGGCTTCTTTATATTTGTATCAGTAGTACAGTTTTCACTTACTTTAAAATAAGAAACCCCCATAATTATCTTGTGTCCTTTGAGAAATCTATCAGGATTAACCTTTTAGAATCTCAAAAGCAGTTGCTATAACATTCTGAACTGACCTATGAATTTAACTGGTGCAGCAGATTCCCTTGGAAACCTGTTTTAATTGGTCCTTTTTTTTTTTTTTTCTGAAGACATCCTAACGAGAGTAAGAAAAATGATGTTGTTGTTATGTACCGCGAAGTCGGTTCCGACTCATAACGTCCCTGTACAGGATTTCCAAGGCTATAAACCTTTACGGGAGCAGAAAACCTCATCCTTCTCTAGCGGAACAGCTGGTAGTTTCGAACTGCTGACCTTGCGGTTCGCAACCTGATTCGTAAACACCACATAGCCGTCCACTAATCCCAAAGACATGCTTAAATATGCTTTGTTTGGAATAGAACAAACGAAACATAAACTGGAACCCTAGTAGCAATACCTTTTAACTTATCCTGGTACAAGAATCAGTAAAATCATCATGACACAGAATTTTAGAGAACTCAAGAACTTTTAAAATTGTGAAAAATTGAAAATTTGCAAGCTCACCATAGGATACTATTGGACATAGGTGAATTATGCTAGAAAAAAATATCTTAATATTTTAAACCAATGAAAGTATTCAGAATCACATCATAACAGAAATTTATTTAATATACAACTATAAAACTAGACTTCACCATAGTAATTAACAGATATGTCCTATATCCAGATAATGAAAAAAAGTGAGTGCATTGGCTTTAATGTTATAAAAAGAGGTATTACCATCTTAGAGCAAATTCTATTTTTGATAGACATGAATGCTTGCCGTTGTTAGTGCCATCATAACAGTTCTGACTCATAGTGATGCTGTATTGGGTTTCCGAAGAGCAGCTGGTGAGTTTGAAATGCCCATCTTGCAGTTCAAACCGACCTTATTGTTGAGTACTTATCCTATATCACCACATCAGGACTTCCATGAAAGTTGAAACTGTCATTTTTTTCTTTAGTTTTATATTTGTCCCAGCGAGCCTGCTGTGCTATTAACTGCTCTACAGAGTGGCATGACTTGAGAAATCGGAGGCAAGAAAACAGAAAACATTAATAACATTTAATAATAAAAAATAATAATAAACAATAAAAATCATTTAATAATAAGATGAAAATAAAAATACCAGGTAACATATACAACCTAACTGGTTGCCGTTGAGCTAATTCTGACTTGTAGTCCCATTTTCAGAGTAGAATTACGTTATAGGGTTTTCGATGCTTTGGAAACAGATTTTCAGGCCCTTCTTCTGAAGTGACATTAGGAGGGTCTGAACCAACATTTGTTTTCAATTAGTAGTGGATTACTTCACCATTTGCATAATTCAGGGACTCCAAGTAACATATTGTTGTTATTAGATGCCATTGAGTCAGTACTGACTCATAGCAACCCTATGCACAATTGAACAAAACACTGCCCGATCCTGGACCAACTTCACTACTGTTGCCACGCTTGAGTCCATCGATGCTGTCACTTGGCCAATCCATCTCATTGGGGCTCTTTCTCTTTTTCTCTGACCCTCCACCTTACCAAACATGATATCCTTCTCCAGTGACTGATCCCTCCTTACAATATGTCCAAAGTATGAGAGACAAAGTGTATGCCATATCAGAACTATCATATTACTTTAACCCTAATTGCTGACAATCTTTCCTATATATTATCTATACAAATTTTTCAATCTTTCTGTCTCTCTCCTATATTTCAAATTTTGTGTATCTTCAATTTGTAACCATGTATTTGCATAGTCATTTTTATAGTAATGTTATGCATTGGACTGCAATATCTGTTTATCTAGATTTTCCAAGTAACAGCCAATAGGTTTGAGCTGCTGACCTTGTGGTTCACAGTCCAGTGCAGATCCTACAGCACCACACCAAGAGGTCTATATATTATATAAGCTCTAGTAAAGCAGATGCTGCGCCTCTTCAGTTCATCCTTTTATAAATAGCACTAAATTGGATGACATAAATATTGTGTTTACTTAATAAAAGAAATAATGCTTTATCATATTTATTAGTGCTATGAAAAGGAGTATAAAACATTCCATATGTTTGAATGTATAGCCCATACAAAAATATAAAAATAAGAAGATACAGGTGATGAAATAGAAAAAGTACTGTTTCAGAGTGAGAAAGTATGTTTTCATCAGTTACTGATTAAAGAAGTTAGTTTGAGAAAATGCCCCTTTCTGCTTTCTCTTTGCAAATGAACTGATTTATAACTCAATACTGTTGCACCAATTTTGACTCATAACAACCCTATAGAACAGGGTCAAACTGCTCTATAAAGTTTCTAAGGCTTTTTAGGGAGCAGATAACTTTATCTTTCTCTCATCAAATGGTAGGTGGGTTTGAACTGTCAGCATTTCTGTTAGCAGTTTAACACTGAACCCATTGCACAACCAGAGCTCCTTGGATTGGTGCATCAACAAGAATATTTTTCTGACCATTTTCTGATAATTGTTCAAACATTTAAAATTATTTCCCTATCCATTACTTCAAATTGAATGCTGTTTAAGATAATGAATGCTTTGTAATATTTTGTTTCAAATTTTTAATATAAATTTGAGTTTTAGTCTAGTATCCAAATAAACTTAAATGAAGGTCAGAATAATCATCTAGATTGTTCCATCTAGGTAGTTTTCTAAGCTGCATTATTCAGGTCAAATACAAATGTTTTTCAATTGAGCTTTTTTTTTTTTCCTTCTTCCTCAATTTAATTTCCTCATTCCACTACACATTGCCTATGTAAATTAAGCTGTAGTGCTATAAACTGCAGTTCCCCCTTGTCTATTTCCTCAGTAACAGCTTCAAAGTATTAAAAAGCTAAAATAGCTACAAAAGAACAATTAATTTGTGCAAAATCACAGAGGCGCTGTAGGTATTAAAAACACTACAATAAGGCTTTTATCAGTGAACTGAATGCATGGCATTAAGCTAAAAACTAATAGGGCTGAACATGCAGCACAATGATCTGGATGATAAAGGAACCTCAAGGACATGTAGAAAAATGGGGTGACATCATTTAGAAATGATGCAGTTATTTCAATAAGTGTCTACATAAGTACATATGAAAAATGCTGATCTGTCAGGAAAGGCAGGTTTAGACCAGTAACAAAATTTACATCTATTTTTGGAGAAATTTACATTTTTATGGAAATTATTGTTGAGGGTTCTGATAATATACCCTGAGGTTGCCAAATGTAAAAGTTGAATTGGTGATTGTATGATAACTTGATATTTAAATTTTTGAATACCTGACCTGTAAGCAAAGATGGTGTATATTTCTAAAACTGCATAAAACAATTTTGTTTTAGAAAAAAAACCCAAAAAAACTCATCAGAAGTACCACAGCCTGCTGTGTTGAAATAGCAATGGAAACAATTACTTTAATCATCAATTGTTTATTTAATGGCTGCTCTTAGCCCAAAACTGTGTTAGGTGCTATGAGCTGGAAAGGAAGTTAAGCTATTGCTGTAATTTCAAAGGAAACACATTAAGTGCTTCCAAAACTAGATGGAGAAGAATGAATTTCTAATTGTGAAGTAAATACAGCAGATACTCTAGAACTTAAAGCAAGGAAGGGTTGTGTATAATACAAACTGTAGAAAACATACAGCTTTATTTCAGTTGGAACCAAATATAGTTAGGCCTGAACCCAGACTCTCATTATATGTGCTCTGAACTGGAAAGATGAGAGAAGAAAAGCAGATTCATAGAGCTTTGATAAACAGGAAATGAGGGGGAAAATTTAGCAGTGCAGGATACATTAATTTTTCAAGTAACAGGTGCTCAGTTTATCTGAAAAAAACAAAAACAAACGATGATCTAATCACACCATCTTTATGTCTACAATGTCTCTGAGCGTTTGTGTTGCTCTTGTTGTTAGGTGCTGCCAAGTTGGTTCTGACTCATAATGACCGTATGAACAACAAAACAAAACCCTTCCTTGTCTTGGCATTATCAGAATTATTATTAGGTTTAAGCCGACTGCTACTGCCACTGTGATAATACATCTTGCTATGGGTTTTCCTCTTTATCACTGATTCTCCACTTCACCAAGCATGATGTCCTTTTCCAGGGACTTATCCCTTCTGGAAAAAAACGTCCAAAGCAGGAAAGGCATCCTCAAGTCTAAGGAGCATTCTGGTTGTACTTCTAAAACAGATTTGATTCTTTTCTGACAGTCCATGGTACTTTCAGTATTCTTTGCCAACACCATAATTTAAATGCATCAATTCTTCTATAGCATTCCTTATATTCAATTTTCACATCTATTGGAAATACCATGGTTTGGGTCAGGAGCACCATAGTCTTCAAACTGACATTTCTGTTCTTCATCACTTTAAAAAAGTCCTTTGCAGTAGATTTGCCAAATGTAATTCCTCCTTTAAAATCTTTTAAATCTCCTTTTAAACCTCGACTGCTGCTTCCATGAGTGTTGACTGTGGATCCAAGCAAAATGAAGTCTTTGGAAATTTCAATCTTTTCTGTTTATCATAATATATTTATTGACCTATATTTGAGGAATTTTGTTTTCTTTAACTTAAGGTGCAATCATTTTCTTTGCTTCTAACAAGC
>NW_006408852.1:1266838-1267604 GCF_000296735.1 Chrysochloris asiatica
ACCCCCAGTGAATTGGACTGATAAAGTGGCAGCATCGATTGAATCTAGTGTGGCAACAATTGTGATGTTGGCCCACGATTGGGCAGTGTTTCATTCTGCTGTGCATAGGGTTGCTATGAGTCAGTACTGACTCGATGGCACCTAACAACAACAACATATGTCCACCACTGGCCTGTCAGTTTGTCACACTGTGGTGGTGTTCATATTGCTGTGATGCTGGAATCTATATCACCAGTGTTTTGAATGCCAGTATGGACTCCCATGATAGACAAATTTCAGCTGAACTTCCAGACTAAGACAGAATTGGAAGGAGGATATGCAGACTATTTCCGAATGCTTAGCCAATGAAAACCTTATGAATAAAATGAAACACTATCACATGGTACCAGAATATTGAATATTGAATTTGATGACTAGCACCAGAATATTGTCAGATATAGTGCCAGAAGATGAGCCCCTCAGGTTAGAACACACTCAAAATATGACTTCGGAAGAGCTGCCTCCACAAAGTAGACCTGACTATAATGATGGAGTAATGCCTTCGAGACCTTCATTTGCTGATGGGGCACAACTCAAAATGAAGAAAAACGGCTGCAATAATCCATTAACAATTGGAACATGGAATGTGCAAAGTATGAATCTAGAAAAATTGGAGATTGTCAAAAATGGAATGGAAAGCAAAACTTTGATAGCTTAGGCCTTCACCATTTGATCTGGTCTTGACCATTTTGAATCTGACATGGTTTACTATGCAGAGAATGAGAAA
>NW_006408852.1:1267704-1291654 GCF_000296735.1 Chrysochloris asiatica
ACCTTTTCCTTCTTTCTTGTCTTTTTAATGACTTTTTGCTCTCTTCATGTATGATGTTCTTGATGTCATCCCACAACTCTTCTGGTCTTCAGTCTTTAGTGATTAATGCATCAAATCTGTTTCTTCAGATGATCTCTAAATTCAGGATCAGAGGATTTCTAGCTGGGGAATTGGCAGGAGAATCCAGAAATCCATTATTTTCTGGATCAAGACACTCAGCTGTTCCAGGTGCCACTATCCTGGGAGAGCATATCTTGATAGTATCAGGATTGATAGGATTAGGAGAGAACATCTGGATTGTCTCTTGATTATATCAGGATTGTATCAAGATTGTCATCGAAATTTAAAGAGACAGTATAGACCGATGTTCATAGACTCCTTCAGTATTGAAACACGCAGGTTGAATTTTCTCTTCAGTTCTTTCACTTTGAGAAATGTTTAGTGCTATATTCCTTTTTTTGTGCTCTAAATACAGGTCTTTGCAAGTTTAATTACAATATTTGATTTTGCCTTCTCAAGCTGTCCTTGGAAATTTTCTTTTTACTTCCTCATTTGTTTCAATTGCTTGAGATTTACTACACTCAAGAGCACGTTTCAGAGTCTCTTCTGACATCCATTTTGGTCTCTTTGTTCTTCCTTCTTTTTATAATAACCTTTGGCTTTCTTAATGTATGATGTTTTTGATGTCTTCCCACAATTCAGATTTTTGGTCAGTAGTGTATAGTGTATCAAATCTGTTCTTCAGTTGATCTCTAAATTTAGGTAGGATAAAGTCAAGGTCATATTTTGGTCTCCTGGGCTTGTTTTAAGTTTCTTCATTTTCAGCCTGAACTTACTTATGAGCAATTGATGATGTGTTTTAGATAATGATATTGAGCTTCTCCATTGTCTTTTCCCACAAACATACTTAATTTGATTCCTGTGTATTCCATCTAGTGAGGTTCACATATATCATCATGTTTTATGTTATTGAACAAAGATATATGCAATAAATAATTGATGTTGCAAACTTTTGCTTTATTATCTCCAGCATAATTTCTAATACCAAGGTCATATTTTCCAATAACTGATCTTTTTAAATTATTTCCAACTTTCACATTCTAATCAATAGTAATTATCAGCACATCTTGACTGCAAGTTTGACCAATCAAATCACAGAAGTTGGTAAGATTTCTCAATTTCATCATCATCATTAAGTTTAGTGGTAGGTGCATTAATTAGAATAATAGAGGATAAAATGGTTTTCCTTTTATGTGTATGGATATCATTCTAACACAGACAGGCATTGTGCTTCAAGATAAATCTTGAAATGCTATTTTTTAAAAATAATACTTCCCAACCATATGTGGATTCTTGTGCTTCTACAGTCAGTATGGAAAACTGGATGCCAAAGTTAATGGATATGTAAAGAAGGATGGAGCACCTAACTATTATTCTAGTTCCCATGCCAGATACATTCACAAAATAATTCCAGATCTTTCATTTAAACATTGAGGCAGTATAATCCTAATTTAAAAACAAAACGTGATCTCAAATAGTTTTTTTTTTTTTTAAGTGCTTAACTACTAGATTACACCAAATAGAAACCAATTCCTCATGTAATTCTTAAATTACCAGACCTCAACAGTATTAATAACTCAGATTCAGAGCAATAGTTGAATAAATTGTAATTTTTTTATTGGAAAACAAATATACAACTTGGAATGGATTTGAGGCAAACTGTGCCATAAGCAGATTTACTTTAAGTGGCTAAACAAAGTTTAAAAAGCAAGTAACAATAAAAGAAAATGTTTCTGGTACAAGACCAGCAGTACAAAAAAATAGTGTATGAGTAGTTGAATAATATACCCATTTTGCAATAGTTCAACTTTAAGTACATATTGTTGTTTGTTCAAAGTCCATTCAGAGTTACAACTCCATATTTCAACAATGACATGCTGAGAGTTCCTAAAGAAAACTACTTAAAAAAAGGCATAACCCAGATGTTCCCTCAGTTGACCAACTCCATCTAAGTTTAGATATGCAGAAGGGCTTAGATAAATCCAGAGTAAGCACATGCAACATGTGACTTGATCAATTTTCTAAAATAAGGTTCCAGGACAATGACAGTGAGATAAGGGAAGAAAACATGGAGGAATGAAGTCCTAATTACTATAAATGCGTATTCTTTTGACAGTAAGGGGAAACCTTTTTCAGATAAATTACAAACAAGGAAAAGGCAAATAAACAATTTTGTACAAGAAAATGTAACACATTTTGTACAATGTCATCAATTTACTGTCATCATTTGTACAAACTCTTCATAGTTTACTTGACCATCACCATTAATATCTGCTTCCCTGATCATTTCTTCAACCTCTTCACGTGTTAACTTCTCTCGAAGGTTTGTCATCACATGATGAAGGTCTGCTGCACTAAAATAACCATTGCCATTCTTATCAAACACAACAAATGCTTCTCTAATTTCTTCTTCACTGTCTGTGTCTTTCATTTTTCTTGCTATCATTGTCAGAAATTCTAGGAAGTCAACTGTGCCATTACCGTCAGCATCTACTTTATTAATTGTGTCCTGTAATTCTGATTCTGTGTGATTCTGCCCAAGAGACCTAATAACAGTTCCAAATTCCTTTATTGTTATAGTTCCATTGCCATCCTCGTAAACAGTGAATAAGCTTCTTTGAATTTTTCAATCTGCTCTCCAATCAGTTGGTCAGCCTTGCTGCAAGTGCTACCGGTCTCCGAGTAGTGATCACACAACCACTCGGTTAACTAGCTCCACTCAGACTCATGAAATGCGATTTTTTTTATAATGTTTTATTGTGAATTATATGATAGTTTACATGGTAAATCATTAGCTTTACATTCATCCCATCGTATATTATTTCATTGCAATGGTTACAATCCACTCCATGCGTTATCAACCAGCTAAACATACACCCTGAAAGCCTGCACCCCTTCACCAAGTCATCAGCACACAGTCCCTCTCCCTCTTTGGGTCTAGAGTCCCCAGCTGTTCTATCTCTTCGTGCATTATCTCTGCTTCCATCTTTGGCATCACTGTTTCTCTGGGTAGGGTCCTGCTCTCTGTTCTTCTTCCTTGATGGTCCCAGGGACCTCTGCTCTTGGACTGCAAAGTCAATCACTCCACTCCTTTTGCTACAAAACATCTACCTTTACATTTCCAGCCCTCACAGTCACTCTTGATAATAATTATTCACTATTGTACCACAAGAGACCTATCCCCATCTCCTTTCATCAGCCCCACCCAGACAGATTGAATATTACTCAGTGGAGATTCTATCTTCCTAATGCCCTCTGGATCTAGGATCCCTCTTGAAAGCATGTAAGCCAGTTGCTTGCTTCCTTTGTAGCCTCCCCATTTTGGGTAGACAATGTCCAAGTTGCCCATCCGTGGTTACTCTATGTATAGAGGGGGGAGAATGATCCTCGCTGTAAAGATTTGTTCCCACTTTTGAGCTACTGCATCCATAGGTATAGGTCAAGCTCATCAAATTGTATCTGATTACTCTTTTTTTCCTCTTCTAGTTGAGCTCTGATGATCCAGTCATTGAAGCCAGGTCAAGTGGGTATTATCTGCAAATGTGAGTGTTCTTATGCATATGCCCTCTCTTCTTATCAGCTGAATACTTTACTCTCCACTCTAGTCCTCTGTGACTATGTCACTGACTCTGGGCCCAAGAGTCCCCAGGTCTTGCCATACTGCTGGCCAACAAGTTCTCCACCTGGCTTCACAAGAGTCTATTGAATGTTGTACGGCTTAGCTTGCTGCTTCGTTGCTGTTTTTTCCCTCAATTCCCCTTATTGGTGATGAATGTGGTCACCAATCAGAGCTCATGTCTATTAGTGTATTCCCATTGAATTTTAGTCTTAGAAGGGGGTTTGCCCTGAGGGAACTTAACCACTTGCCTTGATGTCTCCTGGGTGAGCAACTTGCTTGTTCTTATAGTAATCAGTTGGACTACTGTTATTGTTTTTTATTTTTTCTGTTGGTCTTTCTTTCAAGAAGTATCTTCTGTTCTTCTAGCTGCTCCAGGCTGGTCTGCTTGTCGTTTCAAGTGAAAACTCCCCACCTCAGAAGATTCTGAATGGGGTTCAGGATTTCACCTATGATCTTATGTAATGTAGAGGCTCTGCAGGAAACCTCCTTCACTGGGCACTTTGTAGCCCCATTTTAGGGATTCCAATCAGTTATAGGCAGAAGACAAACTTATAAGATTTCTATGGCGATATTTCTGGGTATTCCTTTCTCTTTCCTTCAAGTGTCTATTTTATAATAGTATGCCAGGGAAACCAAGAGCCAAAAGACAGCCAAGTGTCTTAACATTATTTCCCCCCTTTTGCCCATTCCAAACATTTCTCAATTCCTGTATCCCAGAGCCCTGTTGTTCCAAGTTTGTGCATACATCATTATTTACCTCTGTCCAACTTAGGCCATGCAAATCTGCCTAATTGTTTTCCCATCCACTTTGTTCTTCCATTCCCTTCCCCCTTCTTGTATATTGAACACGCTCCCAGCACCCAAACTATCGAAATGCTATTTTTGATGATCAATGTAGCATTATTCCTTTTCAATTTGTCATTTTATGAATAGTAAACCATGTAATTATCTCTGATTCAAAATTGTCAATACCTGTCCATTTCAGCTCATTAGTGCCTAGGATATTGATCATTATATATTCCATTTCATTTTTGACAACTTCCAAATTTCCTAGATTCATACTTCATACATTCCATATTCTGATTATTAGTGGATAGTTTAAACTGTTATTCCTCATTCAGAGTTGTGCCACATCAACAAATGGAAGTCTATAAATCTTGAGACAGTTGTTGTTAAGTGCTATCAAGTCAGTTCCCTCCCATCGTGACCCTGTACAAGGCTTCTGAGGACGAGCTTGTGAGGTTGAAACACCCACCTTGTGGTTCAAATTGACTTTACAGTCCACCTCAATAGCCCACATTACCATACCTGTGTCCCTATTCTTACTTTGAGTGTGTTCTAACCTGAGATGCTCATCTTCCTGAACTGTATCTGATAACATGTCCCTACTAGTCATAATGTTTTCATTGGCTAACTATTAAGAAGTGGTGTGCCTCTTCTTCTTGCTAGTCTGTCTTAGTCAGGAAGCTCTACTGAAGCCTGCCCATCATCTGCATGACTTTGCTGGTATTTAAAATCTCCATTGTATAACTTCCAGTAATAGCAATAACATATAACTTGCCATAATTTGACAAAATGACAGATGAGCAGATGAGTGGTGTCCCAGAATTCATAGGATTAAAAATTGTTTATTTTCTTTAATAAGGAATCATTTACTTCTGTATCTTTAATTGACCAATGTGATTATTGGTTGAACAGCGGACTATTATTTCTTTTTTCTAAAAATAATTACCAAATACACAATGCACACACAAAAAAGCAATTTCTGCAAAGATTTTTTGGTATATTAGGTGCTAGACTCTACCTAAGTATAAAATAATATTGGTGGTGATGGGGTGGTGTGCCGTGCTGTTAATTTCATTCCATAGTGACCCTACATAGGGTTTCCAAGGCTGAATCTTTATGGGAGCAGAAAGCCTTATCTTTCTTCCATGGAACTGCTGGTAGTTTCACAATGCTGACCATGAGCTTAACAGCGCAACTCATAATCACTACGCTAACAGAGTTCCTTATAAAAGAATATTACCAGGCTATAATTTCTGTCACATCTTCTATTTTCATGTCATGCTTTAAGAATATCTGATTTATTTATTTCCTCTATTTGTATATGATTTCATAGCAATGTGGTCATATGTCAAATATCCTTCTGTTTATATTGTAATGCAGACCCTTCTGCATATGATGCAACTCAATGTAAATAATGAACCCCTGGGTTTATTTAGACTGACTCACATAAAACATAGTGAGAACTAGAAAGAGTAATTTCTCTAAAAGGAGCTCTCTGATATCAGAAATATATGATAACAAAGCAAGATATTTATACCTAGAGTTTATAGAAAGTGTTCCTTAATTTTTGAGATGTGTATGGTGCCAATTCAATGTATATCATTAAAAATCTCAGAGGTGGTGGTGGTTATGTACCATGGAGTCAGTTCCAACTCATAGCGACCCATTATAGGGTTTCAAAGGTTGTAAATCTTTATGGGAGCAGGAAGCTTCATCTTTCTCCCATGTAACAGCTGGTAGTTTTGCACTGCTGACCTTGAGATTAGCAGCCCAATTCATAACAACTAGCCAACAAATCTCCTTAGAAATTTCAGTGGTACATGTTATGAACAGAGTCCATAATGATCAAATAAGTAGATAGTTCCAAACAATTGAAGTATAAAAAGCAAGGTGAGTGTACCTTCATCCAATTCACAAATTTTTAAATATTTTTCTTCTTTCCCTTTCTGCTTTGAATTATTTGGGGATAAACCATCTTAAACAATTTTTAATATTATAAGACTTCACTTCCTAAATACTTTAACATTTTAATGATGTAATTCTTCATAACTGATAATATCAAATACAAGAAAACTACAATTTTTAAGTAATATTATCTAATAATAAGGTCATATTAAAATTCATTGATAGCTAAAACATCCTTAAGTCTTCGTTTTGTTTAATCTATAAAGATTACAAAATAGGATTTTACTTTGGTACTTAAATTCTGTTCAATATTATAAATTTTATTGCTAAACTACATTTGTACCATGGAAAAGCATAATATTGACACTATAAATTATAAACTTAATTTCAAATTTTAGGTATTAAAGTTCATTACCCCATTTTCTGTAAAGTCAGTCTATTTAGAGTACTGAATTATGAACTGATAACTTCCTTTTATAATTCTAGAAATAAATATTTCCTTTTATTATTCCCAAAGATAGTAAAACAGAGAATAATATGTTACATTAAAATGTACATCAGTTAGGGGAATGCTTAGGTAAGTTTGCATGGACTAAATGGGACAGAAGTAAGTAGTGATATGTGCTCAACCTTGGAACGGGACTCTAGGATACAGGGCTCAAGTCTGAATTGGTAAAAGAGGGAAAATAATGTTAAGATGCTTGACTGTCTTATGGATATTGGTTTCCCTTGCCTGCTATTATAAAATAGACACTTGTGTGGGATAGAAAGGAATATCAGGAATCATGATTACAGAAAGCTTGTAAGCCCATTTCTAGCCTATAACTGATTGAAATACCTAAAAGTGGTTCTAGAACTTTCTTGGTGAAATAGGCTTCTTGCAGAGTGTTTGTAATGTATAGGACTTAAGGTAGAATCCTGAGCCCCATCCAGAACCTTCTGAGTGGGGACATTCCATCTTGAAAGGACATATAGACCAGCCCAGAGTGAACAGAGGAACAGAAGATTCTTCTTGAAAGAAAGACCAGCAGGAAAAATCAGAAACAAAAAAGGCAGTCTGATTGGCTTACAAGAACAAGCAAGCTGTTGGCCAGGGAGCCATCAAGGAAAGCAATCAAGTCCATTAAGGTCAAGCCTCCCTCCAAGACTAAAAATCAAAGGGAACACATGAGCAAGCATGTAAGCTTACAGGCGATTGTGTTGGTCTACTTGTGAGTGGAGGTGGGGAAAGGCAGCAATGACTACATGGACTGAGTTTGATCACATCCTATAGACTTCCATCAGCCTGGAGATGAGAGAGAGAAGAGGAAGGGCTGATGGGTCCAAAGTGTAGGGAGATTTGGGTGTTCCTGAGCCCATGGACAAAGGCCTAGCCATGGAAGACTAGAGCTGAGAGTGAAGTGTCCAGCTGAAATAAAGTAGGGTGAGATGCACAAGAATGCCCAAGCTTGCAGATAGGACCCATTTGACCTAGCTTTGATGGCTGGATGATCAGAGTTTGAATAGAAGAAGATAAAGAAATTTGATAAAGGAAGAAAGTATAAATTTCTATAATTTCATGAACTTGACCTATAATTATGGCTATGTTGTTGTTGTTGTTGTCAGGTGTCATCAAATCGGAACTGACTCATAGCAACCCCATGCACAGCAGAACGAAGCAATGTCCAATCCTTATGGCTATAGTAGCTCAAAATACCAAATGAGAGGGAAGGAGTCTTCACATCAAGCATCAAACCTATCCCCTCAGTACACAGGATCAATAGAGATAGACAACTTAGACATTGGCTGCCTAAAATGAAGGGATGGCTATAAAAGCATAAAGTGGCTGGTTTACAGTGTTTCAAGAAGGAGTTTAGTTTAAGAGTGTGTGGGGGAAGGTAGAACCCTCACTGAATAGTTTCCCTCTTGACTAGATGGGTCTGGTGAAAGGAGATGGGGATAGGATTCATTTGATTCAATAGTGAGTAATTGTTATCATACCTAATTGTGATTGTTACAACTGTAAAGGTAGAAGTTGTGCAACAAAAAGGTGGGTGTAGTTAACCTTACATTCCAGGAACAGAGGACTCTCGTATCATAAAGAGAGATGAACATGAACTTAACATGGGACCCAATCCAGAGAAGCAGCAACACCAGAGGTGGAGGCAGAGGTGATGGCATGGAGAGATTGAGCAACTGAGGACTTTAAACTCATGGAAAGAGAAAGGCTATGTGCTGATGGCCGGGAGACTGGCTTCCAGAATGTGCCCTTTTGTTGTTTAAAGGACTCCTGTATGATTTGTTATACTATTTTGGTACATTAAAAAAGGGAGGGGTTCTTGATAAAAGAAGCAATCTACTACGGTTTGGGGACGAAGAAGGAAATGATTCATGTGCTAGAGTGTAGATACATGCTGACATGGATGACAGGGCAGGCAATATGCAACCAGAGGAAAGCTGGGTGTGGCAGGAGACACAGAGAGGAATGCAGTGGTTAAAGTGAATAGAGGGAAATGCTGTTAACTGTTGGTGCATAGAAGTGATGGCAGCCATGTAATGAAGCAAAGTCTATGATTTGTTGAATTTAAAACTGATAATCTCCTCTGTAAACCAGTTAATTCCCAATAAAAAGTTTTTTTTTTAAATGTACATCTGTGAAGAGATCATTAAATTTGAAATCAAAGCAAGAAATTCTGCATTCTAATTACACAGAAAAAAATATTCTGTTTTTTTCATGAGCATATTTTAATAATCAATAATATAAAAACAGCATTTATTCTATAGCCCATTAAACATATAAATACAGGAATTTATATGAAATTGAAACATTTATTCAATTTTTCTTTTAACATAGAGTTTCTTATAATATTGATTGCATACTTTGCCCTTTGCATGATGCTAGGGGAAGTTAAGAACACAAATATAAGTTAGGCTTATTACATATTCTCAAGATTCAACAATTTCATGAGAGATAAACAAAGGAAAAATAATTTCATAAAATAAAGAGTAGGAAAATCCATGTTTTTGTATCATATAACAGTATAAAATATCAGAAATTAAATAGATTTTTTAATTTAAAAATCTCATGGCCTAGGGAGGGACTAAAAGTCTATTAAGACTCCCTAATTTTTAAGGGAGTAATTTCTAGTTAATTATATTATTGTGGTACACATAATTAAAATTCATTCTTATTACCAATAGACAGACATTTAAAAGATAGGTATAATTTATTAAGTCAATTTTATGTTGTTTTAGGTATTGGTAGATGATACAACAACTCATTGTACCTTTTTTGAGTACAAATCTGAATGTATCAGGCCTTGATGATTGGAAATGATAGAGATGAACATGGTAGTGAGGGACTACAATAGTTTCTTTGATAAGACGGTGCACAGATAATTGTCTATTTGTCGATGAACTTAAAGAGTTAGATGAAAAGGAATAAGGACTATAATTGATATTGTATTTTCTCTTCTCTGGAAACCCAGAAATTCAATGGTAAACAAAAAAAGACTCTGAATTGTGATACTGGGTGAAGGGTAGAATATTAAGAACTGCTCAATTTGAGCAGATGAATTTTCAAAATTGCTGTTATACTAATAACGATGAGTTATGTATTAGTTGTATTGTATTCTTTGGCTGACCTAGAATAGCTGGATATTATTACTTTGGTGGGGGATGATTTTAAGTGGCACAATAAGACTTTTCTTTTCATGTCAGTCTTTGGTTTGAAGAATTGAAAAGGTGAAAGAAAATTGCATGCTATAATAATTGCTGGGGGTAAAAATTATCAAAAAAGACTGAGTGCAGGGAAAACACATAATAGAGAAACTATAGGAAATAATGAATAAAACATGGGAGAAAAGAAGCTATAACAAAACTTCTAAAGTCTCAAATAAAAAAAAAATATATATGAGTAGACCAGTGGTATCTCTCTCTCTCACTCTCTCTCTTTTTCTTTTTTCTCTCTCAATTATAGTCTCTAATTCCATAGGTCCTGTTAGCATATCCTGCATTTAGTGGGAGTAATCCTACACTACATGGTGCCAGCAGTACTGAGCATAGAAGGCGGCAAAGCAGATTCAGTGAGTTAATAAAACTGCTTTCTCACTGAGCTGAGGAAAGAAACCTAATGGAACAGTATAGCATTACATTACATTATAGATAAATACAAGAGGATCAAAGAGGAGTTGAATATATAACTTACACTCTAAAAGCTGAATCATGTATTTGATAACTGAAGATCTCAGAAGAAAATGTACCTGTTTGGGTACCTATTTTTCATGAAGCTAATCTATTTTTCAAGTTACTCCTTATTCATTTACATGCTAGTAAGGAAACTAGAGGTACCTTCTTACAGAGACGTTGTGAAATGATTGATAATTCTACAGGCTGCCTGTTGTTAAGTACCATCAAGTGGGTTCTGACTCATAGTGACCCTATACTGGGTTTCCTAGAAGCAGTTCTTGGGTTTAAACCTTTGACTTTGCAGTGAGCAGTCTAATGTTTATCATATAGTGCCAGAGTGGACACACTTAACTAAAGAGAAGACACTGGTGATATTCACTTTGTTCAGAATCTTAATGTGAGAGTGTTGATCTCTCAGGGCTTTAATTATAGCTATAATTTTAAATAAAAATTTAAAATCTTGTATCTATATGTTCCTATGTTGTGTCACTGAGGCATACACAGAGCTAGAGAAATACACTCAGAGAAATGAGACTAAGAAACAATTCTATATTTGAAAAGAGTAAATTATTTTATGTGAGAAGAGAGTAACAACCTTCATTTCTTAAATAAAATAACAATAAATTTCACATCATATATGTGCTCTGGTTACTCTTATTCCCTCATATTTGTTTTATTTTTCACTTCCCTTGGTAGTGTAGGAGGGTGCACATTGGGCTGCTAACTAAAAGGTCAGCAGTTAGAATCCACCAGCAGTTTCACAATGATGCTTTCAACTCACATAAAGTCACATGAGCCTGAACAGACTTGCTGGTACAACACCACCACCACTATCACAAATATACAAATAAAATTACTAAAAAATAACAATATCACACACAAAAACAATACTGATACAGCTTCTGGAGTATAAAATACTAGGTGATGTCATAATAAAAAAAGGAAGAAGGAAAGAAAATGGAAATAAAGTATTCCCTACTTGTTGTACCACAAGATTGAGGAATTATGTTGTAAACAAAGGAAATTCATGCCACATTCAAATCTATTATCAGGGTGACTCTGAGAAAATTGTGATTATTCTTAGCATTATGTCTCTGTTCTCTAAGACTGGGGAAATAATATGATAATACTTGTTGGACATAAGCATCACAGTGACTCTGATAAGCGTTGAACTGCTATGTACAATATTGGCAGTTTCAGCCCACCAGTCGTTTTTAAAGAGAAAAATGAGGCTTTCTGCTCCCATAAAGAATAACAGCCTCAGAAGTTCTATACAGGGTTGCTATGAGTTAAACAACTGGATGGCATTTAAAACCAACAGCAACAGGTTCCTTGCCAAACTGGAGTTCAATATATAAATTTGAGTTTTAATAGAATTGTTAAAAGATATTTTCTGAATAATTTGTTTTGAAAAACTTAAGATAGACATTGATAATTTATAATATGGATTCTAATATATATATACATTCTAGCAAGGAGTAGAAACTAATATACAAATAATTGGAGCTCAAAACAAGCAATACAAGATTACTCAATTTCAGCTCTTCTTGTAGGAGAGAAGTAAAATGCATAAGCCAGTAAAAACAATGTAAAACACTAGGCTATTAATTGGCAAATTAGTGACATAATTATTAGATAAGTAAGTCAAAGAAAATATAAACTAATGATGATTTTATTGTTCAATTAAAACATCTTGAAGGCTTTAATAAAGAAAATGGAGAAAAGAAACTGTACTTTTTTGAAAAGGAGTAAAGTCAATGTTAGTATGTCAACAGCAAATATGAATATACTGTATGATATAGATAATCTACTTAGAAAAAGTCATTAAATTATTTATAAAAAAGATATAACTCATAGTTATTATATATAAAATAATCAAAATGTAGGTATAAGAAGATATCATGTCCCTATTCCCTTAACAATTTTTCTTTTTTTTTCATAGACTTCTATTTCTCTTGTCTTATTTCGTAGGTTTTCCTCAATAAATAATCTTCTGAATTCAACGTTATGGTACAATTTGGGAAGCCAATGTTAAATTGGTCAATATTATCAAACTGTAGCTTCAGAAAAACCTTTATCCATAGAGAAGCGTTTCTTGATTTCTTTTTCTGTTTTTGCTTTATTTTTTGTAAATGGTTTCATAATTACCCATTATGAAATGGGTAATTGGTATGAAATGGGTAATATGTAAATGGTAATATGTAAATGGGTAATATGTAAATGGTTTTTGTAAATTATTTCTTATTACCCATTATACATCTCTGCAATTAACACTATTTTGACAATCATGCTTCAAATATTCAAATGTTGGGATGTTTTGTTCCTAAGGCAAAGTCTAGATGTGATTTATTGTGTGGTGTTGTAGCACTAGACTACTAACCACAAGGTTAGCAGTTCAAACCCACCAGCCACTCCTTAGAAACAATACACAGTGTCACTTTGAGTCAGAACTGCCTCAACGGCAACAGGAACATATATCGCAGCATTCATATCCAATAAAAGTAGAATTTTACAAAGCATAATTCAAAGTTATTACATTAATGGTAATCAACAATGTTTACTTAATATTATCTAAAACTGTTTCTCATTCTAAAGACACTCTTTAATCAGGATTACTCAAATTATGATCAAAACAAGTTTACCTTTGGTTGATATGTTTCGTGTTTCTTTTATCCTGTAGCAGAAGTCTCTGCCCTGTATTTCAAATCATTTTTTTATTGAAGAAATTAGGTAATATTTCCTGAAGAATTAGGATTTTTTTCACTTTCTAACATGTCTTCTAACATGTTTTCTAACCTCTGTATTTTCTGTAAACTTGGTTCAATATAGGAAACAAATGAACAATCAAACTAAACAGGGAGTAGTCTTTCCTAACAACTTGTTCAAAGAAACAGAGACAAAGTCTTGTTATCCTTGCTTTTAAGGAACTGTTTTGCTGTACTTTTTCCATGACAGATGTATTTATTTTTCTGACAGATTCTTCTCTAATACCATGATTCAAATGCATCTATTCTATAGTCTGCTTTATTCATTGTTCAAGTTTCACATGCATGAGGTGAATGAAATTACCATGATTTGGGTCATGTGCACCTTATTCCCTGAAGTGAAATCGTTTCCTTTAACACTTTAAATATTTCATTTGCAGCATCTTTGCCCAATGCACTATGTACTTTGATTTCTTAACTGCTTCTTCCATGACTACTGATACAAGCAAAATGAAGTCTGACAATTTTAATCTTTTCTCCTTCTGTCATAATGTCAGTTATTGTTTAGTTGTAAGGATTTTTGTTTCATTTAGATTAAGATGCAATCCCTATTGTATGTTGTAGTCTCTGATCATTTATTAGCATTATATAAGTCCTCTTTGTTTGCAGCAAGAAAGGTCTTTTCATCTGAATATCAAAGATTATTAGTGAGTTTTTTTCCAATCCTGATGCCATGTTCTTATTCATAGAATCCAGTTTTTCAGATTATTTGTTTTCCATCAAGATTGATTAAGTATGGTGGAAGGATACAGCCATGATGCACAACTTTCCTGATTTAGAACCATTCAGTACCTCCTTGTTCTGTTTGAATTACTGCCTCATAGTCTATGTAGAGGCTCTTCATGAGTACAATTAAGGGTTCTTGAATTCCCATTCTTGTCAATTTTATCTATTGTTCGTTATAATCCACATAGTTGCATGCCTTTGCATGGTAAATAAAGCACAAGTAATTATCTTTCCTGTATTCTACACTTTCAGTCAAGATCCATCTTATGTCAACAATGATAGTCCTTTTTCCAGGTTCTCTTCTAAATTTGGCTTGAATTTCTGTCAGCGTACTGCTACAACTGATTTTTATGTTATATTAATGATATTGTTTGATGATTTCCACATTCTTGGGTCAATTTTCTTTAGAATGTGCATAGATATGGATCTTTTCCAATCAGTTGGTCAGATAGCTCTCTTCCAAATTTCTTGACATAAGATGCATAAATGCCTCCAGCGCGGTATCAGTTTGTTGAAACATTTCAATTTGTATTTTGTCCATTGCCAGAGCCTTGGTTTTCATCAATATGTCCAGTGCACCTTGGATTTATTCCTTCAATAAAACAGTATCCTGCCTCTTGAAATGGTGTAACATCAACTTTTTTTTTTTTTTTTTTCTGGTACAGTTACTTTGTATTTGATGCTTCTTGCATGGCTCAATTTTTTTTTTTCTGTAGAAAATGTCAGTTGTTGAATTTTTCTTTCAACTTGGGAGATGCTGAATGGGCTCTTCTTTTTGGTTTTCTAACTCCACATCTTTGCACATTTCAATATAATACTTTACATTGTCTTTTCAAACTGCTCTTTAAAATTTTCTGTCCAGCTCTTATACTTCTTAATTTTTTTTTTCCAGTTTCTTTAGCTTCTCTATGTACAATAGGAAGTTTCAATACTTCTTCTTACATCTGTTTTGGTCATTTCTATCTTTCCTATGTTTTTAATTAGGTTTTGTCTTCATTCTTTATATTCTTGATGTTTTCCAATAACTCTGGTCTTCGATTATTGTTGTTGTCAGGTGGCATCGAGTCGGAACCGACTCATAGAGACCCCATGCACAACAGAACGAAACAATGTCTGATCCTGGGCCAACCTCACTACCACTGCCACACTTAACACCATCAATGATGCCACCTGGCTGATCCATCTCGTTAGGGTTCTTCCTCTTTTTCTCTGACCCTCCATCTTACCCAGCATGACATCCTTCTCCAGGGACTGTTTCCTCCGGATACTATGTCCAAAGTATGAGAGACGAAGCTTAGCCATCCTGGCCTTCAAGAAGCACTCTGGCTGCACTTCTTCCAAAACAGATCTATTGGTTCTTTTGGCAGTCCATAGCACTTTTAGTATTCTCCTCCATCACCACAACTTAAAGGCATCAATTCTTCTACGATCTTCCTTATTCACTGTCCAGCTTTCGCATCCATATGAGGTTATTGAAAATACCATGGCTTGGGTCAGGCGAACCTTAGTCCTCAAGCTGACATCTCTGCTCTTCAACACTTCAAAAAGTTCCTGTGCAGCAGATTTTCCCAGTGCAATACATCGTCTGATCTCTTGACTGCTGCTTCCATGAGTGTTGATAGTTGATCCAAGAAGAATGAAGCTCTTGACAACTTCAATCTGTTCTCCGTTGATAAGAATGTTGTTTATTGGTCCAGTGGTGAGGATTTTTGTTTTCATGACATTGAGCTGCAACCCATACCGAAGGCTGTGCTCTTTGATCTTCATCAGTAAATGTTTTAAGTCCTCTTCACTTTCAGCAAGCAAGGTTGTCTCATTTGCATATAGCAGGTTGTTAATAAGTCTTCCTCCAATCCTGACGCCACATTTTTCTTCATAGAACCCAGCTTCTCGTATTATTTGATCAGCATACAGGTTGAATAAGTATGGTAAAAGAATATAACCCATGTCCAGGAGCCCTAATAGCACAGTTAGTTAAGCACTGGGTTGCTCACCAAAAAACTCACAGGTTGAACACACCAGTTGCTCTAAGGGGGAAAAAAAATGTGACCGTAAGCTTCCATGAAGATTATAGCTTTAGAAACCCTCTTTGGCAGTTTTACTACGTCTTTAAATGGTCACTAAGAGTCTATGTGGCTAACGAAAAGTGGATAATTGTGATGAATGAGTAGTCTAGAACATTTGATTATGCTCATGCTAAATCTGAAATGACTTGATGGCACCTAACAACAACAAGAACAAGACTGAACATAGAACAAGAGGCAGTAGTTAGAACATAACAAGGTGATACTGAATGGTATAAAATCAGGAAAGCTGTGTACTTTCACCATACATATTCAATCTATATGCTGAGTAAATAATCCCATAAACCAGATTATATGACGAATGTGCTATCAGGATTGAAGGACGTCTCAGTAACAACCTGAGATATGCAGATGATACAACGTTGAGTGCAGAAAGTGAAGATGGATTAAAATACCTATTGATGAAAATAGAAATCTACAACCTTCTTTATGAATTGCACCTCAATGTAAAGAAAGCAAAAATCCTCACACCTGTACCAATAAATAACTTCATGACAAATGGAGAAAATATTGAATTTATCAAAGACTTTATTTATTTGGATCCACAATCAACAGGGAAGCAATAATCAAGAAATCAAACAACATATTCCATTAAGCAAATATACTGTACCAGATCTTTTTAAAATATCAGGGAGCAGAGATAACAGTTTGAGGATTAAGATGCATCTGACTAAAGCCAAGGTATTTTCATTAGCATCATAGTATATGAAAGTTGGACAACAAATAAGGAAGCCCAAATAACTGATTCATTCAACTATAGTGTTGGAGAAGAATATTGAAAGTATCATGGTCTGCTAGAAGAACAAACAAATCTGAGTTGGAAGAAGTACAGTCAGAATGCTCCTTAGAAGCAAGGATAGCGAAACTTTGTACCTCATATTTGGGTCATATTATCAAGAGGGGCCATTCCCTGGAGAACACATTATGCTTGGTACACTGGAGGGTCAGTGAAAGACAGGAAGACCCTCAACTTGATGGACTGGCCCAGTGGCAGCAGCAGTGGGTTCAAGAGTAACAGTTACTGTGGAGATGGTGCAGAACTGGGCAGTGTTTTGTTTTGTTGTCACTATGAATGGCACCTAACATCAACATTAGTCAGAATTCACTTGACAACAATATATTTTGGGGTACCACATGCCCCATCACCCAAAAACGTGTATTGACAGACTAGTCAATTGGTTTATAGAAAGATTGGTGATGCCACCAGTAAAGATATAGTTCCTTGTGTATCTGCGGTATGGACCTGTGTCTGATGCCAATTCCCCACAATGCTCAAATGCAGAGTTCTGCTATCTTTTCTATCCCTTGAACCACTAAGAATCTTGTAACTACCTTGGCTATAAGTGGTTTTAAAAAATCCCTTGCATTCTGAAGTACTTGAACATACTATGTTGCTAAATTTGTTGGATTATTGGTCTCTATTGAAATCTTCGTATCTCTGCTTCTGTAGTGAAAATTAGCTATCTTTATAAACAAAATTGAATAAATGTCTATACCTAAATGTCTATTTACTTTGTAAGCTATAGTAGCACATTCCTTACTCCAAACTACCTTTCAGTCCTCAATGTTATTTGGTCTTTTCCTTTGATATTTCTTTAGGAAAGTACTTTAGATTTTCTGTCAGAAAGGCTTGGGTTCTATGACTTGTTCTATCTGAGACACTGAAAAATTTACTGAACATTTAGAAACCTTTGTCACTTTTTCTGTAAAAAAAATAAATAGTCATATTTATAATATCTTTAAGTGTTAACAAAAATGTGGAGTCATGAATATTTGTGATTTAGTTACTTCTTACACATTTGTATTTCAATTTGTTAGTAACATCAATTAAGAGGCTTTTTTTCTTTCATCTCTTGTAAATGATTCACATCAGAAGTAAATACTTTAAATATTTTAAGAGAAAAATTGCCTGTTATCCAGAGATATTGAAGGAAGCTCATTTGGTCTCTTTCTTTTGAATATTTACAAAATATATATTCACCAATAGCAATTCCAGCAAGAAAGTTCTAGCAGTAAGACAATCTAACCACATTGACTGGAAGACATTTCCTTAAAAATATTGATCATCCATTTATCTTAATGTCTTTTTGTTGAGTTTGTCACATTAGACAAATAAAACTTTAAAATAGTCACTGACAAAAATAATAGAGTGTTTGTGTATGCAGTATGTATTTGTACCTGATATGTGCTATAACTTACCTAAAAACATAAATTTCTAGAAATTAAAGACCATGCTGTGTATGTTTTCTGTATCTCTCCTAACATATTGTGAGAGATCAATAAATATTATATCAACACATTGTGCTTCCACAAAACTAGACATGAATTCATAAAGTGACAATCCAAGCAGCAGGCAAAATATCTCATTTGAAACTAACCATATAAAGAGGCAATAGGGAACAGATTAAAGGGCACAGCTGCCTCATTCCACAAGTTCAGCTGGAAAATAGCCCATAGAATATGGGACTATGTGACTGTATATCTTTTCTAAATGCTTATCCCTTCTGGGCTATACTGGATTTTACAACAGCACCTTTTTTCTTGACTGCAAGTCTGAGATGCTCACATATAGATTGCACTTAAATTTTAGCGTGACGTTTTTTCCTTCACTGAGTAATGAAAAGTCAGGAAAAACAAAAACAAAAAACCACACACACACACCATTTAATAAAATTCCACACAGACCTGAGTTTATTATAGTTGACATGATATCAGAGGAATCCTGGTGTGGCACTGTAGGATAAGCATTAGACCACAAGGTCGTTTTGAAGCATAATTTCAGTTGTTGAAACTCACCAACTGCTACTCAGAAATCCTGTTCAGGGTCGCTCTGAGTTGAAACTGACTCTACAGCACTTAACAACAACAACAATGATATCAGAGAAGTTTGACATGAGAGAGATATAGGAGTCTACAACTTTGTTAACCAGTATTTTATATCTACTTTCACCTAATAATTCCACTGTATTCAATTGCATTATGGTTCCACTTTAATCGATCAGTTAACTAAAACCAAACCAAAACCCATTCTGTTGAGTTGATTTGACTCACAATGACCCAACGGGTTAGAGTAGAACTACTCCAAAGAGTTTCTAAGGCTGCAATCTATATAGAAGCAGACTGCCACATTTTTCTCACATGAAGCAAATGATGGACTTGCATCAGAGCTCTGGTAGCATACTGGTTACGAATTGGGCTGCTAACCTCAAGGATGACAGTTTGAAACTACCAGCTGTTCCACAGGAGAAAGATGTGGCTCTCTGCTCCCGTAAAGATTTCCAGCCTTGGAAACCCTGTGCAGGGTCACTATGAGTCAGAACAAACTCCATGGTACTTAACAATAACAATAACCATTGCTCTATCAGTGAGCAAACTGGATATTTTAGAATTACTATTACATATCTGCAAACCACAAGGTCAGCAGTTCGAAACTACCAGCTGTTCCGCTGGAGAAAGATGAGTTTTTCTGCTCCTGTAAAGATTTACAGCCTCGGAAACTCTGTACAGGGTCGCTATGAGTCGGAACAGACTCTATGGCACACAACAACAACAATGCACTAAATATGTTTTTATAGCATTATTTTTATTTATTTATTTATTTTTAGGGTTTTTTTTGTTTTTGTTTTGTTTTGTTTCTGCACTTTAGAAATTACTACAGAAATTTGTAACTATTTTATTCAGTCTTTAACACCATCTTGTTAGAGCCTTGGCGTGGCACTGTAGGATAAGCACTGGACTGCTAATCACACTAATCTCAAGCATTAGCAGTGCAAACCCACCAGCCACTGTCGGTTGCTATTATTTGGAACTGACTTGGCAGCATTTTACAATAACCAACACCTTGCAAACTAGGCACAATTAGTATTATTACTCTTAATCTATAGATGAAAAACCTGAATCTCCAAAAAAAAAATATGCACTATTCCTAAACTAACTAGTGATGATAAGTCAGGCTAAGACTGAAGCATGCTTTGTTCTGCCGGCGTACACATTTCAAAGCACTACATTGAAGCAATTCGTTGGCAAAATATGTGTTGAGTGGACACTATGTGCTAAGTAGGATATACTAGTGAAAATTAGAGAAAAAGTCACTACCTTCCTGAGCCTTCTATCCTAATGAAATTAGTAAATCCATAAACACGGCGATTACAAGCTGTTTCAAGTGCAATAAAAGTAATAAGATTACCTGAAGGAAACCAGGGAAGGCTTCAGGGAAATAGGATTGCCAAAATGAACAAATTAAAATATAGGAAATCAACTAATCTGAGTGCCAGATAAACAACAGAAAACATTACATTCTGTGCAATATTTGTGTTCTATTTACACAGAGAGACTATGCCTTATGTCAGAACTACATTTATGCAAAAGAACCAATAGGTCCGTTTTGGAAGAAGTGCAGCCAGAGTGAGCCTTAGGGACCAAGATGGCCAAACTTCGTCTCTCATACTTCATTCATATTGTCAGGAGGGATCAGTTGCTGGAGAAGGCTATCATGTTTGGTAAGGTGGAGGGTCAGAGAAAAAGAAGAAGAGCCCCAATGAGATGGATTGGCCAGGTGGCAGCATCGATGGACTCAATTGTGGCAACAATAGTTACGTTGGCCCTGTATTGGGCAGTGTTTTGTTCTGCTGTGCATAAGGTCGCTATGGGTCGGTACCAACTCCATGACACCTAACAACAACAACAATAAGCTTGGTTTTGGTACTCATACCTTTTAAAAACTGCGATTTATCTGAAGTTCAAATTTAGCTAGGAAAAATCTTGTATCTGGCTACCTTATTTAGGAAGTGCCATCTGAACTAACCTGAATGAAAACAAAAAAGGTGTTAGCTTTACAAGGATCCAAACAAATAATTTCAGTAGGGGAACTCCTAAGATAGAGATTTAAGGTTGTTCAGTGTTCTTCAAAATCCTAAATAGGTAAATATGTTTTAGTCATAGTGAGTGAGGAGAATAGTGGTTCAAGATGATGTTTGAGAGGTAAACAGAGGCTATGTTACGTAAACCATTCTTGTAAGAGGTTTGCATTATAGTCTTAATATAACAAATATCTCTTTAAAGACTGAAAGCTAGAAAGATATTTCTGTTTTATAATTTTAAAAATCCTGTTTGTTGTGTAGATCAAAGATTGAAGAGCGAGGCAATAAGGCTAACAGGGATCATGATTAGGAGGCTGTTCATAGGCCCAAGTGATATGATCTTGCTTTGGATTAAGTGGTGCTAATTAGCATACCTGGACTTTGAACCACTGGGTCAGCAAATCCAGCCCACTAGCCACTCTGTGGGAAAAAGATGAAGTTTTCTTCTACGCACAGATTTAAAGCCTTGGAAATCCTATACAGGGTCACTACAAGTCGAAACTGACTCCAATGTCACTTAACAATAACAACAACAGTTAGTATAATAGGAGTCCTGGTAGTGCAGTGGCTAAAGTTCACAGATGCTAATTGAAAAGTAAGTATTTCCAACATACCGGCCATTTTGTGGGACAAAGTACAGGGTCGCTATGGGTTGGAACTGACTCGACAGCACTTAACAACATAGGGCTGGTCTACTCTACCTTACAGGGTTGCTTTGAGTCAGAATCTACTTGATGGCACACAAAAACAACATACAAGGAACACTGCTGGCAAACATAATAAAGTACTCTGTTGCTAAATCAAAGGCTGATAATTGGAACCCATTAATTAGTGTTATAGGAGGAAGGTGTAGCAAACTGCTTCTGTAAATACTAAAGCCAAGAAATTCTATGGGGAAGTTTTACTGGGTCATTGTGGTCAATCTCTTTTAGTTACAATCAACTTGACAGTGAAAGACAAACAAAATATTCATGCAAAGAACTGGATGAATTTGAAATTCACAGTTCAGACGGAACATGGAATATATATTAATGTAAGTACAGTAGTTAGGTTTTTGTGTCAATATGACTAGGCAAGGATTTCCAGAGGTTTAAGAGTTGAGATATGCTTATTACCATGGTGATGGGACCTAATCCAGATCTAGGCAGTTCTCTGGTTTTGCTTCTCTTGACAACCTCGGCTAAGACATGTGGTACCGGGAGAGCTGGGTTCCAGAGAAACAAAATCACAAGGATGAGTTTTCTAAATTGGTTCTCAAGTTTTACTAATTTTAAAAGCACTGATAGGGTTTAGGCATATTGGTCTCTAATTCATAGGAATCAGCCTTGGGCTGATTTAGAGTTTCATCCTCTTTCCTTTTTGTGGAGTTAGAGGAAGTCAGGCATGTTCTCCACATGATTTAAGCACTTTGCACTATGAGCAGGATTCATTGCAATGGCTCCAAGACCTATGAAATTATGACGTTTTTAAGAGAAAGAACAAAGTGGGAGAAGATCAAATATTTTTGCAGAAGGGAGAGCAGCTTCTAGAAATGTCTCGGACCAATGTCATCCTAGATAGAAAAGACAGCTGATCTGTGGCCAGGGCTCACTAGAATCTACCCTTCCAGAGGCACAAGGACATATGGGTATGAATGGGTTTAGTCCAAGGGAGAAGAAAAGATTGAACTTGAGTGTTTAAAAATGTTTATGTGTTTGACTGCTTTATGGACATGATTTCTCCTGCCTATTATTGTTTATATGTAAAATTGACAAACATGTGTGATAGGAATATTGGGTGTGATGATTACAGAGAGTTTATAAGCCCACCTTCAGTTTATATCTGACTGGATTTGCTAAAATGGAAGTTAGAAGTTGCCTAGGAAAAAAAGGCATCTTAGTTTAAGTCTTTTTAGAGTTTAAGGCCTCAGGTGGACTCGTGAGCCCCACCCAGAAGCTTCAGAGTTGATACATTTACATTTGCAAAGATATGCAGACCAACCCAGAACTGCTGGGAGAACAGGACCTGTATGATTGCAAGAAAGCAGAGAAAGGCAGACAGTTAGGCATCAAGGCAAAGAAAGTCAGTCCATCAGAGGAAACACCACTCTAGGACTGAATGTTCACTCTTAACCACATAGATTTACTTGTGAGTGGAATTAGAGGATATTCAGAAATGAAGACACAGGCTAAGTTTGGACATGCTCTATTGACACCAGGTGACTTTTAGATAAGTGGGAAGGTTATTGTTCAAAGAGTTTTGTGAACTTTTGAGCCCACAGGCGTTGACCTAGCCTGTGCATGCCAAGGCTGACATTGACTAGTTGGAAGTGCAGGGAGGTGTCAGTAAACTGCCAAACTTACAGCAGATACCCATTTGACCTAGTTTGGAATGCTAGGACTGAGTAAACAGAAGTTTACCAGATGAAGATAAAGATGTTTGATACTCTGAGCAAGTGTTAATTGCTACAATTTGATGAGCTTGACTTTTTATTATGGATACAGTTGCTCAAAATTCCAACCAGAATGGAAGATTCTTCAGCTCGAGGAACATGCTAATCTCCTCAGTGCACTTTGTTGTTGACTTTGTTGTTATTAAATGTCATCAAGTAGGTTTCGACTCATAGCAACTCTGCATAGGGTTTCAGAAGAACAGCTGGCAGGCTTGAACAGCAGATCTTGTGGTTCTCAGTCCAGTGCTGATCCTACAGTGCCATATCAGAACTCCACTGGGTTGATGGTTGATGTTACATGCCATCGAGATGGTTCTGATCCATAGTGACTCTGTATAGGGTTTCCAAGGAAGAATTGGTGAGCTTGAACTGCCAACCATCCAGTGCATTAACCTATAGCGCCACACCAGGATTGGGTTGATAGGGATGAGTAATTTAGACTTTGGCTACCAAAAATGCGGGGGCTATAAAAGCATGAAGAGGCTGCCTGGTAAGCTTTCCATGTTATGCTTAGTTATAGAATGAAGGGATAAAAGAAAACACCCACT
>NW_006408852.1:1292119-1293252 GCF_000296735.1 Chrysochloris asiatica
CTGAACCACTGGTAGTTTTGAACTGCTGACCTTGAGGTTAGCAGCTCGACTCATAACCACTAAGCTACCAGAGCTTTGTTGTTGTTGTTGTTGTTAAGTGCTGTCAAGTCCATTCTGACCCTTAGTAACCCTATATAGGGTTTCCAAGGAGCAGCTGGTGAGCTTGAACCACCAACCTTGCAGTTCAAACGACTTAGCAGTCTAATGTCATTAGTCCACAGTGCCATACCAGTACTCTTTAAGTGCTGCCAAATGGATTCTGACTCATAGAAAACCTGTATAGAATTTCCGAGAAGCAGCTGGTGAGCTTGAGCAGTCGATCTTGCAATTCAATCCAACCTTGTAGTCCAGAACATTAACCCGCAATGCCATACCAGGACTCGAAATAAATATACATATTTTGTCTTGTCTTACATGTGTGCATTAGATATGTTTGCATTGTTCATTTGTAAAATATAAGATGTAAATGGGGCCAGTACATTTTCAGTTGTACATGTTTTAGTTAGATCATATTAGGTGCATGTATGACTAAAGTTTTCTTTATTTAGAGATTATGCATATAGTTCATAGGTTTCAAGTTAACATTTATGGACTGTAATAGTTACATGGTTTTGTTTCAACTTAACTAGGCCAGGATTTCCATAGGTTTACCAATTGAAATGTGATTATTCCTCTGGTGATGGGACCTAATATAGGCATATTTAGATCTATGGTGAGAGGCAATGAACAGTCGGTCATTTAAAGGGATGCTTCTTTGGGGGAGTGGCCGGCTCCCAATATAATGGACATGGACAAACGGCTAAGTCTCTTCTGCTGAGGACTGGGACTCTACACTTGTATGCCATTTCCTTGATAATAAACTTCTCTCTGCATATATATATATATATATATATGTCGTTGTGTGCCGTGGAGTCGGTTCCGAATCATAGCGACCTTGTACAGGGTCTCCGAGGCTGTAAATCTAAATGGGAGCAGAAAACCTCATCTTTCTCCCGCTGAACAGCTGAAAGTTTTGAACTGCTGATTTTAAGGTTTGCAGCCCAATTCGTAACCACTACGCTACCAGACTGGCTTGTAGACTGATGATATGGAAAAGCTCCATATCATCAGTGAAGACAAGGCCAGGGGCAGAC
>NW_006408852.1:1295412-1305534 GCF_000296735.1 Chrysochloris asiatica
TCTCTATATATATATATATATATATATATATATATATATATACATATGTTTCACTGATTTTGGTTCTCTACAAAAACCCAGCTTTAGACAGTAACTAAGCAGATATGAAATGGGTTTAGGAAAGGATGAAACATTCGATTTTGGACACAAGCAATGGATGCATATTGTTGTTGTTAAGTGCCTTTGAGTTGGTTCTGAATCATAGTGACATTTTATAAGGCTTCTGAGGAGCAGCAGATCTTGTGGTTCATAGTCCAGTGTGAAATTATTTCTCACTGAGAAGTATGTACAAAGTAAAAATCTGGGATGAAGGTTTTTAATCAAGTGAGACTTCTTCAGCATGATAAATTAGGTAGGCTTTTTAGATTTTCACATGAATATGTCAAATCAGGACATAATTCTCATCCAAGAGTTGAAGATGAGAGGTGTCAATGAAAGCAATTAAGAGCCAAGGTCAGAGTTGAAAACACAAAGTAGAAACATTTGTGTAGAGAAAACAAAAAGCTTATGATCAAGCCATGGTGAAATTCAATATTTAGACAGGAATGATCAGCAACAGATTGAGAGGGAGGCCCTAACATCGTTGTCCTGGAATTTGTACAGAATCATTTGTAAAGAGTAGAACTGCTACATACAATTTTCAAGGTTGTCACCTTTAAGAAACACATCGCAATGCCTGTCTCTTGGGAAGTCTTTGAGTGGGTTCCAGCTACCAACCTTTTAGCTGTAATCAACTCCAAAACTTAATGTATTTTAGGGAGAATCAGAATGACAGTGTTATAGAAGTCAAGAGAGGAAAAAACAAATGTTTCAGAAAGGATGGGTTAAGTAGGTATCTTTATATGGGCTTCTGGAACATACAACAAGATTAGGACAGAAATAAAAAGTCAGGTTTTTGTTTAGCTTCAGAAAAAGAACTCTTAAATGAAAATCTCAAATAAAATGATCATACATTTTTTTTTTAAACTAAAATTCAAGTGTTAAAATAATGTTTACATCAATACCTGTTGGGAATTCAAACCTATGAAAATTTCTAACATGTTGAAAGCATTCAAATGACTCATCTTCTGATTGGTTAATCACCTAATAATATAAAGCAAACCTTGTTACCATATTTTCCACTTTATTAACTATTTTTTGTTATGCTCCCCCTTCTCCCACCCCCCAAAAAACCCTATATATATCAGCCATTTTATAAAGTAGTTAATGTTAACTTCACTTTAAAATTTTACTTATTTTATAAAGGAGTGAACAAATTATGAGTTGTTGATATTGATAGGTGCAATATTGATATTGCATATTGACCTACATGTTGTTGTTTTGTTGTTAAGTGCCATCGAGTTGATTCCAACCCATAACGACCCTGTATAGGATTTCCAAGGAGCAGCTGGTGAGCTTGAACAATTGACCTTGCAGTTCAAACAACTTTGTAGTCTGGCACATTAGCCCACAGCACCACACCAGGACCTATATACAACAGAACAGAACAAAACACTGCTTGGTCCTGTACCAATCTCAGAATTGCTGCTATGCTTGAGACCATCGCTACCACCACTGTTCCAATCAATCTCATTGGGATTCTTCCTCTTTTTTGTTGATCCTCTACTTTACCAAGCCTGATATCCTTCTCCAGGGACTGGTCCTTCCTGAAAATATGTCTGAAATATGAGAAAGAAGACTAGCTATCCTTGCTTCTGAGGAGATTTCTGGCTGTACTTCTTTCAACACAGATTAATTTGTTCTTTTGGCAGACCATGGTACTTTAAATATTCTTCTATCATACCACAACTTAAATGCATCAATTCTTCACTGTTCAAATTTCACATACATATGAGGCTATTGAAAATACAATCACTTGCATCAGAAGCACCTTAGTCTTCAAACTGACTGTTTTGCTCTTGAGCACTTTAAAGGGATCTTAATATTAATACATCATTTGATTTCTTAACTGCTGCTTCCTTGAGTGTTTATGGTTGATCCAAGCAAAATGAAGTGTTACATAACTTCAAACTTTTCTCCATTTATCTTGATGTTAGTTATTAGTTCAGTCATGAGGATTTTTATTGTCTTTACATTGAGGTTCAATCCATACAAAAAGATTGTGGTCTTTGATTTTCATCAATAAGTATTTTATATCCTCTTCTTTTTCAGCAAACAAGGTAGAATCATCTGCATATCACAGATTTTTAATGAGTTTTCCTCCAATCCTGATGACACATTTTTCTTCATATAATCCAGCTTCTTGAATCATTTGCTCAGCATACAGAGTGGATAACTATGGTGAAAGAATACAACCCTGCTACACACCTTTCCTAATTTTAAACCATTCAATGACCCTTTGTTCTGTTCAAACAACTGCCTCTTGTTCTATGTATAGGTTCCTAATGAGCACAATTAAGTGTTCTGGAATACTCATTCTCCACGAGGTTGTCCATAGCTAGTCATGATCTACACATTCAAAAGCCTCAGCATAGTCAATAAAGCACAGGCTAATTTCTTTCTGGTATTCTCTGTTTTCAACCAAGATCCAGACGACATCAGCAAGGTTCGATGTCCTTGTTCCACGTCCTTGTTTGAATCTGGTTTTAACCTCTGGCAATTCTCTGTTAATGTACTGTTGCAGCCAGTTTTTTATTATCTTTAGCAAAAATTTACTTGCATGTGATATCAATGATATTGTCCAATGATATCTGTATTACATTGTGTCACCTCTCTTTGGAATGGGCAAAGATATGAGTCTCTTCCAATCAATTAGCCAGGTAGCTCTCCTCCAAAATTTCTTGGCATAGATGAGTGAGTGCCTCTGGTACTGCATCAGTTTGTGAAAGATTTAAATTTGTATTCCATCAATTCCTGGTGACTTGTTCTTTGCCAATGCCTTCATTGCATATTGGGCTTCTTCCTTCCATACACTTGATCATATACTATTGTTCAAGTGATGCAAAAACCATGTTGTAGCTATGTCATACTTTCCCTGGCTTCACAAGGGGTAAAGAAAATCAAGCTCAAAATTAGCTCAATGCTGATTCCTATGAAGTGGAGGTCAGACATGCTTCCCCTACAACCTTCTTTATCCTATTCTGATACCAAATTTCTCCCACAGCACTCTGTGCAACACATTTGGGTTTGATTATCCATTGCAAATGGTGACACAGAACTCATAACAATACTCACAATTCTAGGGTTTATTAGGGAAGTCAGCAGGGTACAATTCAGTAGCAAAAGCAGCTCAGGACACAGCAATTCTCTAGTCAGGAATGCCTCAGGTCTGCCATACTGCAGACACATCTCACTCTTATTTTCAGCCTCTCAAACATATGGTCCCTTGGACTCCACACTTCTCGAGGACATGTTACAAGGGTCTTTTAGCCAGCTAGACAGTAAATGTCAATATCAAAAGGGCACATTCTTCAAGCTAGTCTCTGCCCATAGGCACACAGCTTTACTCAGTCCATAGGTCTAGAGCCAAAAGCTGTTCTGTCTCTCCATGTCACCATCTCTTTCTGTCACTCTTTGTCTATTTAGGAATCTCATGTGTCACTCATGCTTTTCTGTCTTAATGATACTGGTCTCTTCCTTCTCTGTTTTTGAGATGGCTCTTTTAAACTTAGCTTTAAATGAACCAATCTCAGCTTTGGAGTCCAGTATATGTTATTTGCATGGTCCCACCCAATCACTTGGTGGGAATTAAGAAGACTTTGGATAAAAAAGCCATATCAACTAAATTCAAGGCACCATAAGTGGTGTTTCAAAATACATTAAATATAATACTTGCCATCATCATTGCAATATGCTTAATCTTGATCAGAATGATCCTAATATGTACTCTAAATGTTATTAGATGATTTTCCCCATATTGATTGAAGATCAGAATATAATGCATTTTTTTCTTTCTTGAAGTGAATCCAACACATTACACTTCATGCATTATTCTGTCTTTGTACTTCCGCAAAGAAAAAATGTAGCATATCTTCATAATCCTAATGCATATTTATACTTCATTGTTTTGTGTCAATCAAAATGTAGTATAAAGTTTACATGGAAGTTATTTTTTCTGTGTGTGTTTGTGTATAATTGTGGTGCCTTGAATTTAGATGATATGCCTTTTCTATACAAAATTTCTTACTCCCCACCAACTAATTGGGTTGTTGTTGTTATGTGCTGTTGAGTTAGTTTTGACTCATAGCGACCCGGTATAAGATTTCTGAGGAATGGCTGGTGAGCTTCAACTGCTGACCTTGCAGTCCAAACTAACTTTGCAATCCAGTGCATTAACCCACAACACCACACCAGGACTCCAAGTGTTTGGGTGGGACCTTGCAAATAAGGTATATAGGATTCTAAAACTAAGATTAGTTCATTTTGCCCTCCAGCCAGACTTAAAAGGAGCCATTCCAGAAGCAGAGACATAAGGTCCCAATACCATTAAGAAAGAAGAACACGAGTTGCATGTGAGATTCCTACCTAGAGAAACAGTGATTGCAGAGGTGACAGGAGAGGTGCTGGCAAGAGGCAATGGCAAGAAGTGACAGGAAGAGGTAAAGGCAGAAGCAATAGCAAAGGTGGTGGCATGGAAACACAGAACAGCTTCAGGCTCTAGGCTTATGGACTGGGTAAAGCTGAGTGTCTATCAGCATGAGACTGGCTTGAAGAATGGGCCCTTTAGGCATTCACAGACTGGCTAAAAGAACTTTGTAACACATGCTCTAACAGGGGAGAAGGCAAGGGACCACATGACTGAGAGGCTGAAAATAAGAGTGAGATGTGCCTGCAGTATGGCAGACAAGAGGTGTTTTCCTAATTGGAGAATGCTGTTTCCTGAGTTGGTTTTAATCCTGAATTGTTCACTGTTCACTTCCCTAATAAAGCCCACAATCAAGAGTATAGTTATGAGTTCTGTGTAGCCATTATTGGACCCAGATATGAAGTGCTGTGGTACAGCTGCTTAGTGTCAGTATAGTTGTAGGAAGGAAGCAGTTCTGATCTCCACTTCGTAGGAATTGGTATTGGGCTGATTTTGAGTTTGAATCTCTTTCCCTCTTGTGAAGCCATAGGAAATCAGACATGGCTCACATATGGTTTTTGCAGTTGAAATCAGAAGCAGGATTCATTCAATGGCTTCAAACATATGGAAATTTGTTTTTGTAAGGGAATGAACAAAGTGGCATAAGAAGTGAAACTTTTTATTTTTATATGGTTAGATTGTATTTTGTTACCTTTAGGAATTTGCAGGATATTGCGCTGGACTGCAAGGTCAGTTTGAGCTGCAAGGTTGGCAGTTCAAACCCAACTTCCACCCCACGGAAACCCTCCACAAGTTCGTTATTGGTTAGAACCAACTTGATTTAAAAACAACAAAGCTGGATGAAAAGAATGTAAGATATAAAATACTTAAGGTGAGGGTGTGAAAAGCAGCTTCTAGAGTTGCCTAAAGCAATGTTTTTGTTGTTAAATGCAGTTGAGCCTGTTCCAATTCATAGCGACCCTGTAGAGCATTTCCAAGGAGAGACTGGTGAGCTTGAACCTTGAACCTTGTGGTTTAAACCAACCTTGCAGTCCAGCACATTGACTCAAGCACCATACCAGATGTTAAACTGGCTGGTGGTTGTGTGCTGTGGAGTCGGTTCTGACTCATAGTGACCCTGTATAGGGTTTCTGAGGCTGTAAATCTTTATGGGAGCAGAACGCCTCATCTTTCTTTGGCAGAACAGCTGGTAGTTTTGAACTGCTGACCTTGCGGTTCACAGCCCAATTCATAACCACTATGCTACCAGAGCTTCTTTAGAAGTCAAACTAGTTAAATTAAATTACTTACACTGGCCAAGTGTCTACTAGATCCAACCTGCCAGAGGCCCAAGATCATATGCAATTGAATGGGTTAGTCTGAGAATGAAGGAGGAAAGATTGAATGCAAGTGTTTTTTAAAAGTTTTATGTTTTTGACTGCACATGGATATTTGTTTCTCCTACCTACTATTATAAAATATACATTTGTTGATGATGTGGTCAAGTTAGTTCAGACTCATAGTGACCCTATGTGCAACAGAAACACTTCTTTGTTTTTTTTCAACAATTGTCAGGTCTTGTGCCAACCTCACAATTGCTACATTTGAACCCATTGCTTCTGCCTCTGTGCCAACCCATCTTGCTGGAATCTTCCTTTTTTTCCTCAGACCCTTTGCTTTACAAAATATGGTATCTTTCTCCAGGGACTGGTCCCTCCTGGTAATATGTCTGAAGTATGAGAGATGAAGCCTGTCCATCCTGGCTTTCAAGGAACACTCTGGCTGTACTTCTTCCAACACAGATTTGTTTGTTCTTTTGGTAGTCCATGGTACTTTTAATATTCTCCTCCAATATCATAACTCAAATGCATCGATTTTTCTATGGTCAACCTTATTCATTGTCAAACTGTCACATGCATATGAGGTTATTGAAAATACCCACGCTTGGGTTAGGAGCTCCTTTGTCCTCAAATAGACAGCTTTGCTCTTGAATACTTTAAAGAGGTGTTGTGCTGCAGATTTCTTTAAAGCAGTATGTCATTTGATTTCTTGACTGCTGCTTCCATGAATATTGATTGTTGGTCCAAGCAAAATGAAGTCTTTGACAACTTCAAACTTTTCTCCATTTATAGGGATATTGTTTATTGGTCCAGTGGTTAGGAGTTTTGTTTTCTTTACATTGAGGTGCAACCCATACCAATGGTGATCTTTGATCTTCATAAGTATTTTAAGTCCTCTTCACTTTCATCAAGCAAGGTTGTATCATCTGTATATTGCAGGTTTTTAATGTGTCTTTCTCCAATTCTGATGACAATATGAATGTTGTGTTGTGACTACAGAGTCTGTAAGCCCACCTTCAGCCTATATGTCATTGTATATGCTAAAAGGAGAGGTAGAGTTTGCCCAGAAATAGATTATTTTTTTAAGCCTTTGTAGAATATGGGACCCTAGGTGGAATCCTGAACCCTACCCAGAACCTTCAGAGTTGGTACATTTGCATTTGAAAAGACATGCAGACCCATCCAGAACTGTTGAGGAAATAGGAGATTTATTATTGAAAGAGAACAGCAGGAAGAAGAAAAGTGGATAATTTATGACTTTTTGAATTTCAAGCAAGTTATTTGCTTTAGATGCAGCAAGGCAAGAAAGTCTGTGCACATCAGAGACAAGCCTCCCTCTAAGACTGAAAGTTAAAGAGAGCCAACAAGCAGTCTAATATTCTTGATGGTGACCATTTTGGTCTACTTGTGAGTAGAATTGGGTGAAATGCAGCATTGAAGATATGGGCTGAGTTTGGCCATGTTCCATTGAGTCCCATTGACCTTGAGATGAAGAGTGAAGAGTAAGAATGATTGGTCTGAAGTTTAGGGAGTTGTGCAAACTCTTCAGCCCATGGGCACTGACCTAGTCCCTGGGAGCTAGGGCTGACACTTTGGTGCCAGCTGTTCTGAAGTGCAAGGAGGTGTTTGTGAACTCCCAGACTTGAAACTGGTGCCCATTTGACCTAGCTTGGATGACTAGGGCCAAACTGACCAGACAAAGATAATAATGTTTGATACTGTGAGCAATGTAAATTGCTAGTTTGATGGACTGGACTTTTGCTTTTGGATGCAGTTGCTCACAATTCTAAACAGAATGGAAGGATTCTTCAGAATAAGGAATAACTGTGAAAAATACATATTATTTTTACAATATTTATGTAGTAGCTCCTTATAAGAAGTAATCTTTAAAAAGGAGCTTAAAGAGTTGAAACGATCATTTCTATGGTTCTGAAAGGGATGAAATTTTATGTTGAAAAATATCAAGAAAAAATATCTCAGTTATAAAAAACACTAAAAAAATAATTTTCTTAAGATTTGGTATAAACTTATTTGGCAAACTATCTATCCACCAGAGTCTTCAAATAGATTATTGGCTTCTTTGGATTAAAATAAGTAGGCACTATGCTGAAAAATTGTGGTATTGCTGACAAACACTAAATAAATCAATTATAGCAGTATTTTGCATAATATTTTACATAAAATCATGAAAACATAGACTTCATATCCATACTTATGGTTATCCATACAATAAGTAAATAGCAATATAATTCTGCCAAAGATTCTTTATATGATTAGCTAGCTGTATCATTGCAGTCAATTTTAGATGGCTAATTGTGGCACGGTGGGATAAAGCACTAGACCGCAAGGTTGGTTTTAACCAGTAACTTACCAATTTGTCCTTGGAAGCCCTATATAGGTCCTCTATGCGTTGGAAGTGACTTGATGGTACAACAACAATATAATATTAGAAAAAGAAAAGGAAAGAATATTGTTTCTGGTTAAAAATTAAATACTGCTACTATGACTTATGGAGTCCTGGTATGGCATTCTAGGATAAGCAATTGCTAAACCACAAGTCCAAACCCACAATTTGCTCCTGGGAAACTCTATATAGGGGTGCTATGAGTCCAAAGGAGTCCTAATATATCAGTGTAGGATAAGCACTGGATCTTAAGGTTGATTTGAATCATAAGGTCATTGATCCATACTCACCAGCTTCTCCTCAGAAACCTTATACAGGATCACTATGAGTCAAAACCAACAACATGAGTCCAAACAACATGAGTCCAAAATTGGAATGATAACCATGAGTCCAAACCAAATGGACAATTAACCACAAGTACTAGACTGCTAACTGAAAGTTTCAATATATCAGCCACTCCTCAAACTTCTATATAGTATCGCTATGAATCCAAACTAACATGACATTTAACAAGCTATGACTTCTACCAGAACAAAAAATTAACTATTATTTATTGAACAATCACTTAGTTTGCATTATAACATTTAATCATCACATTATTAATAATACTATTTTCTATTATCATTTTTATATTAGGAAACTTAGATTTGGGAAGTTTCATGAAACGGAACAAGTTGATGAGTGTTGGAATGAGAATTCAACATAGGCCATATGCCTTCAGACATGTACTTTACACCCACTATACCAAAAACCAAACCAACCTACTGCCATCAAGTAAATTCCAACTCATAGCAACCTCATGGAAGGGTTCTGAGACTATAAATCTTTACTGGAGCAGAAAGTTGCACTTTCTTCCATGGAGCAGCTGGTAGGTTTGACATGCTGACCTTGTGGTTAGCAATTAGTGCTTATCCTATAGAATCACCGGGGCTCTTCCTGAATGACAGAGTAGTTCATCCAAGGGGTTAAATCATTTTAAACTGTTAGAACTGGATCATATTAACTATGAATATATTGTTGTTGTTGTTGTTGTTAGGTGCCGTCGAGTCGGTTCTCACAGCGGCCCTATACAGAGTTTCCAAGGAGTGACTGGTGAGCTTGAACTGCCAATCTCGCAGTTCAGTGCCACACCAAGACTTCATCTGATGTCATATTTAATTTCCAATGGTATTCTCATTTTATCATAATTATGGCTGTGAAAATATTTTTTAAGTGTTGTGGCAAATGGTTTACTCAAAAAAAATTCCTAGAATTTGTTTCAAATTTTTATTGACCTGTTGTTTTACATCACTATTTATAATTCTTCAAAAGTGTTTACCAGAATATAATCCCTAACATAATGAGGCTCATCAGGTGATATACGGGTTCCAATTAATTTTCTTTTTTTGTATTCATTCTTTTGGCACCCTCTATTCTTATATCCTTATTTGTACTATAGTTTTCTAGGCCAACTGACTTTTCTTGTTGCTAATCTACTGTCTTGGCTAAGATTTCTACCCCTTTTTATTAGTGTGATTTCCTGAAAAATATTGGTAATAACTTATATATCTTTTACATTTGTGAGATTTTACAAGCCAGACAATTTTCTTAATTTAACTTTTTTTTTCTTTTTTTTTGATTGAGATTTTGGCTATACTAAGATTTCTAGTTGAAGATTATTTCTTCTTAGAATACATTGAAGAATTGATTTCTATCTTCTGGTGATGTTGGCAATTCCAATGCTATATACACTTTAAAAAACAAAAATGTATGTTTGAAGCAGCCAGGAACTCTAGACTCATGGAAAGAGAAAGACTGTGTGCTGGCAACCAGGAGGCAAGCTTGCAGAATGTGCCCTTTGGTTGTTTAAATGATTCTATATTCCTGAGTGTTTT
>NW_006408852.1:1306770-1318373 GCF_000296735.1 Chrysochloris asiatica
GACCACTACGCTACCAGAGCTCCTTATAGTAACCTGTAAATCTTTACAGGAGGAAAAAGCCACATCTTTTCCCCTTAGAATTGCTGTTAGTTGTACATTGTTAGGCTACATTAATAAACAAAAAAGCAAAATACATCTCATTGAAAATATAAATATTAAACAATGAACATTATTATTTTTAAACAAAACAAATATTTTATATAATCAATATTAAAATTGAAGGAACCTCATGGTGCTGTGTTTTAGAGATTGGGCTGCTAACTGCGAGATCAGAAGTTTAAATCCACCAGCTGCTCCATGGGAGAATAATGAGTCTGTCTAGTCCCATAAAAGTTTACAGTCTCAGAAGCTATATACTGGGTCACTGTGAGTTAAGATCAACTTGATGATGGTTGTGATCATTTTTTACATGAGGAAATATCATTTTTACACTAGTCTTATTTTATTCATTTCATGACAATGATTACAATTGTATTAATTTCATTGCAATTATTACATCCCCTGCATGCTTCATCATCCAAAAGCATTTGCTTCTATCCCTTCTGTTTTTTTGTTTTGTTTTGTTTTGTTTTTTATTTAAAAGAAAAATTAATTATCATACTAAATTTAATTATTTCATCATACTCATTCAATCTGTATGGTTGGAAAATAATGTGAGATGCTGGATTATATGGAGACTAATATGGAATCAGGATTGGAGGAGGAATAGAAATTGACTCATTGGCAATGAATTCAGTTTTGGTTTTATAATTTGTTTTAAATAATAGTTACTCTAAAATAAGAGTAGTGTTTATTGTTTTATATAATCTGTACTATAATTAAAGGAGGCCTGTGGTGTAGTGGATTACAAACTGGATTGCTAACCTGAAGGTTAATAGTTCAAATCTATCAGTCGCTCCACAGGAGAAAGATGAGGTTTCTCATATGTATGCAAAAGTTGAACAGTGAATAAGGAAGACCATAGAAGAATTGATGCATTTGAGTTGTGGTGTTGGAGAAGAATATTGAAAGTACCATGGACTGACTGCCAAAAGAAAAAGCAAATCTGTGTTGGAAGAAGTACAGTCAGAATGCTCCTTGGAAGCCAGCATGCCAGTCTCCGTCTCTCATATTTTGAACTTATTATCAGGAGAGAGCAGTCCTTGGAGAAGAGTATCATGCTTGGTAAAGTGGAGTGCCAGAGAAAATGAGGAAAACCATCTATGAGATGGATTGGTACTGTGGCAGCAATAATGGGCTCAAGCATAGCAAAGATTGAGAGTTTTGCCCTGAACTTGATAGTATTTCCTTTTGTTTTGCATAAGATCGCTATGGGTTGATAGTAACTCCATGGCACTGTCTAGCTTTCACATGCATATGAGGTTATTGGAGAAGGGCTTCATGCTTGGTATAAAGAGAGGGTCAATGAAAAAATGGAAGACTCCCCACCCCAACAAGATGCATTGGCAGTGGCAGTAACAATGGACTCAAACATAATAACAATTGTGAGAATGGTGAAAGACCCAGCAGTGTTTCATTCTGTTGTACATAATGTGGCTATGAGTCAGAACTGACTCGATGGCACCTAACAAATTAAGACATAGTAGAACTGTCCCATAGGGTTTCCAAGGCTATAAATCTTTACCAAAGCAGAATACCACATCTTTTATCAGCTGGTGAGGTTGAATCAACAACACTGGGGTTAACAACTCAGTTCTTTAATCAATGTATCACTGAAACTTTTTTGTGTGCTAACGAAAGGAAAAACAACAAACCACTGGCAACAAGTTAATTCCAATACCACTGCCAGCAAGTTGATTTCTAACTAATAGTTTTGGACAGATGGACAAAGAACCAATACTTAGGGCTTCTGAGTCTTTAATTCTTTATTGGAGTAGAAAACCTCAACTTTCGCCTATAGAGCTACTGGTAGGTTTGAACTTCTAAATTAGCAGTTTACCAGGCCTCCCTTTTGTACTAAGGTAAGGTTAATTAAGAACCACATGCACCTATTGCAACTTACTTACAAATTCTTATAGACATAGGAATGGATTTCATTTTGTAATACTGAGAGTGAATTTTTCTGAAGGTAATTCAAAAAGTATTGCTTCAAAATCATAGCAACCTTTATTAATTATGAATATCAAACTGCAAAGCTATTGTTTACATCTACTCCATTTTGGATTATGCACTTCTGAAAGCAGTGTTTCCATCTCTGTAACCTGTACTATTTGATTTATACTATGTCAAGGCAGCCATGACATCTTTCAGGGACACAAACTTTGTTCCTTTTCAATGTTCTTTGAGGTTTGGGAACAAACAGAGGTCTGAAGATGTAAGGTCAGTGCTGTAAAGAGGACAGGGTAAGGCTTTCCATTAAAAAATGGAAACAAGTTATCATAGTACAGCCCTTGGTTGTTATTGTTAAGTGCCATTGAGTCAATTCCAACCCATAGTGACCCTGTATAGGGTTTCCAAGGAGCAGTTGGTGAGCTTGAACCGCTGACCTTGCAGTTCAAATGACTTTGCACTCTGACACATTACCCGCATTGCCACAAAGCAGATGCATTGTTGGGTGGAAAGAAATTCCTCTGGGCTACTTGCCTGGTCTTTTTCTCACCAAAACACATTTCAATATTCTTAAAACTTCTCGCAAAATAAACTCCTTTGATCCTCATGTGCCCTTAGGGAAACTGTATCAATATTACCCATTTTGAATTAAAAAAAAAAAACAAAAAAACAATGAACACAACCTTCTGAGGGCCTTTCTCTACTTTGAATTTATTATGCCAAGCAGATCCCTTCTGAAGTCACAGTATTGATCAGGCATTGTTTTTAAAGCACCCTATGGAGACTGAGGGTTAATGCACTGGATTACAAAGTCAGTTTGAACAGCAAGGTTAATGATTCAAGATCACCAGCCACTCCTCAGAAACTCTATATAGGATTGCTATGACTTGGAACCTGCTCAATGGCAATTAACAAAAACAACAACTGAGACAAAGTCAAGTGTATTACTGAGAGATCTTGCCTGAAACCATCCACTAATTATTGAGACACATTTACATATATGTTTTGTTTGGAATAATTCCTATATTCATGAAGTGGAATCCTAGTAGCAACATGTTTTAATTCTCTCAGATATACTCATGTTAAAATATCTTAAAATGCTAGTTAATAACAAGTTGCTGTTGGTAGGTGCTATCGAGTTGGTACTGACCCATAGCAACCTTCCTTATGCACAGCAGAATGAAACACTGCCCGATCTTGGGCCAACCTCACTACTGTTGCCACACTTAAATCCATCAATCCTCTCACTTAGCCAATCCATCTTGTTGGGGGTCTTCCTCTTTTCTCTGACCCTCCACCTTACCAAACATGATATCCTTTTCCAGCGACTGGTCCCTCATGACAACACGTCCAAAGTATAAGAGACGAAGTTTGGCCATCTTGGCCTTAAGGAGCACTCTGGCTGCACTTCTTCAATATATAGAAAATAGAGGACATTATATGAAGTTGTGCTAATTTGTTTCTTAGGATGATTTTAACACTTTAAATTATCTTTAATGGTTTGCTTTTCACTTAATTGTAATGTTTCATTCTCAAACAGGCTTACATTTCATCACTAATTGGTATATAGCTATTCCTATCCATAGCAAGCCTGCGTAAGGTTTCTGAGGAGAGGTTAGTGAGGTTGAACTATCAATCTTGCAATTCAAACTGACCTTGTAGTCCAAAGGATTAACCCACAGTGCCATATCAGGATTCTGAGTAAAGGGAAAAAAAAAAATTCAAACCTAAAAATGCCCTATACACAAATAATGAGGGAAAACTAAGATGTGACTATCCTAGCTCCCTATTCATTGACCTAGTTCATAACCCAACAGCTAGCAATAACATTAAATAAAAACTAGAGTTTATTAATATAAAGTATTATACCAGAAACTGTGTGTATGAACTCACAGAACACCTGAACAGGATTTAGTATACATTTAGGAGACTGATACTGTAGTATCAAATTCAAGTTCTATAATTTCTTAGCTGGGTTAATTTTGAAAGATTCTTTAAATCCTTCAGGATTCAGTTCTCTTCAGTGTTAATTAAATGGAATAAATAGTACCTATTTCAAGGAGCTCTGGTAGTGCAGTGGTTATGAATCAGGCTGCTAACCTCAGTATCAGCAGTTTGAAACTATGAGCTGTACTGTGGGAGAAAGAAAGATTTACAGCCTCAGAAACCCTGTGCAGGGTCACTGTGAGTTGGAACCAACTCCATGGCACATAAAAACAACAAAAAGAACATTTCAGAGAAACTTTTGAAAATTAAATTATTTAATAAGTATAAGGACATGGTTATGGAGCATTTGTTATAATTATTGTTACTATTGCTGTTGTATTTGTTATTATTATATTTATTGTTATTCTGCTGTAACTCATCTTTATAAAGTTTCAGTTATTTGGAAGAATTTTCCTTACATTGGGACACTTTCATTCTCTAAGTATCTTTTCTTTTTCCTTCCAGTATATCTTGTCAAGGCATAGGTTTTGCTTGATGATCTATACTGGATGAAGTTAGTTATGTTTTAAATTACATTTTCCACATAGCATTAGACATGTTTGAAGGTTCCAGAAATATTATCAATTGGGTAAGAATTAGGGTAACTATATGATTTATTTTTTTATCCACGATCCACTTGAAACTGAATTGGTTTGATTATTAAGTAGAGAGAACAGCCAGAATATATTACTACACTTTGTGAATGGACTACATCTTCACAGAAATTCACATTACTGTTGGAAGTAAAAAGCACATATTAAGAGTATTAGAACTGGAAGAAAATTTAAAACAAAACAATACAAAACATTTATTTTATTCTTTCATTTTATTGATGAGAAAGGTTTGACAGAAATGTAAAAGAAAAAAGAAAAAATCAAAACTCACCTCAAATTACATTTGTGTTGCCATCAGATTTCCAATTAGGTTTCTTCCAGACATATCATGATCTGTCACAAAGGTTGACAGCAGAAAAAAAAAAAAAAAAAAATGTAGATCAAATAGATGAAGTAAAGATTCCATATCTCAGACCAAATCATTTGTCATTGACCCCAAGGATAGACAAATAACATAAGGCAAGTGTTAAATCAAAAACTATGTCTCTGTTTTCAGTTTCTTCCTTTGTGTATGTTTGTGACAGGAAGTCAAAGTGTTCTTTAGAAACAGAGAATCAAATAAATTCATAGGTGACTATCAGCTTGAGCAGAAAGCCTGAAGAAGTGATAAGATTTACAGTTTCTATAGAAGCACTTGTGTTTAATAAACAACAATCACTTGATTTAAATGTAGTTGTTATATGTAAATTAATATTAGGTAACTTTATATTCTTTATTCTATTTCCATATCCTATTTAAACCATAAAACTATTGGTTGATATGATAATATTATTTATATTTTAAACATCTAGATTTATTTAATTAATTAAAAGACATACATGAAATATTCAGATGAAACTGATTTTCCTTGCAGATTTAAATCACCAAATAGAACACTCGGATAATCATTTCAAACTTTGCAAAGTCTTCAAAAATAGTGCTATTTCAGATCCTCAAATTTGGGAAGGTGAGGAAGTAGAATTTTATCATAAGCCAAGCATGTGGTCATCCTATATTGTACACACATGAAATACCTACTTTTGATGCAGAAGACAATAAGAACCCAAATTAAATTTGGAATTCATATAACTAAATAGACTCTGCTTAGTTGTATTTAATTAGTATCCATTTGACAATATGCACAGATCTTCAATTTATGCATAGCAATGGAATGCAATATTATATATATTTAAGTATGAAATAATAATAAATGAATTGCCTATAGAAATGGTTAAGAGTTAGTGACCTGATTTTTCAAACAAAATAGCAAAAGAAACTTTTCACATGCACGAAAGTACACCAAATTTATTTTGTGTCTTCATTCCCTGATGTTTATTATGTGGGAAATGATTTCCCTGAGCACGTATGCTTTGTAGCAGTGTTAAATAGGAGTAGATTATATTAAATTCTATTTAAGTACATTGGTATTTCATGAAGAATATCTAAGTATACAGATCTTTATATTTTTGGGAAAATAAGAAATAAATGAACAATCTAAGAGTTAAGAAAAATTAAGCATCTAAGATGAATTTTTTTGCCTGTTTTCCCATAGCCAAATTAGAGAACTGTAATGACACTTGGTAAAATGATTTACTGGGAGTTATTTATTCTCACCAGTCATTGAACTAAACAATTTTCCTGCTTTCTTTGGGAGTTGTTTTATTAAAGGTAGCTAGAGTTAGCACAAAGAAATGATGTATAAGCTAAAAAACAATATTTATTTAATGAGTTACAAATAAAAATTTCTGTACATGGGAACCTAAGCAATTTAGAATATTTCAAGTACATACTTTCTCTAATTACTAATACAATCACATTTTCAAGAGTGTCAAATGTTCCTAAATCAACACGTTAATTTTTCTATATCGTAACATTGCTAGACATTATCTATATCTTGAAGAATTGATGTTAACAAAAGTACTATTATTCGTAAATTCATGTAAACTCTGTTGCTCAATGAATAATCGCTAATATTTCCATGATTTTAAATTTACTCACCACCACTGCTCTGTCAGATTATCATATTGTGTTTACTTGTATGTTGCTGTGATGCTAGATGTTATGGCGGCAGAATTTTAAGAGGCATCAGGCTTCCCCATGGTGGACACATTTCAGTGGAACTTTTAGATTAAGAAAATACTAGGAAGAAGGAGAGACAAGCCACTTTTGAAATGTTAGCCACTGAAAACCTTATGAATAGCAGAGGAATATTGAATAGTGCCAGAAGATGAGCTAATCAGGTTGGAAGACACTCAAATTATGCTGCCTAGCAATTGGATTGACCTTAATGATGTATAAGTAGCAAAGCCTTTAAGGACACTGATGGAGCACAACTGAAAAGGAGATGAAACAGCCCATTCCAGAACATCAATAATTATGAGGCGATATGTAAAAAGTATGAATCTAGGAGTATTGGAAGTTGTCAAAAATGAAATGGAATGCATAAAGATCAGTATCCTAGGCATTAGTGAGCTGAAATAAATTGGTATTGACCATTTTGAATCATAAAATCATATGGTTTACTATGCCAGAAATGGCAAATTGAACAGGAAAAGCATCACATTCATAGAAAAAAAGAACATTTCAATATTTATATGTAAATATAGTCTGTCTGTAATAAAATAATATCTATCCACCTTCAAGGAAGATCAGTTGGCACCATTATTATTCACAGTTACATAGCTACCACTAAAGCCAAAGATGATGAAATTGAAGAAGTCTACCAATTTTCTCAGGCTACAATTGATTGAACATGCAATCTAGATGCATTGATAATTACTGGTGATTGGAATATAAAAGTTGAAAACAGAGTGAAAGGATCATCAGTTGGAAGATATAGCCTTGGTAATCAAAACAATGCTTCAGAACACCTGATAGAACTTTGCAAGACCAATGATTTATTCATTGTAAATATTGCTTTTCAACAAAATAAATGTCACTATGCATGTGGACCTTACAAAATAGAATACACAGGAATGAAATATATTATATCTGTGGGAAGAAATGATGGAGAAACTCATATTAGTCAAAACAAGCTTAGGTGTTGACCATGGACCAGACCATTGATTGCTATATGAAAGTTCAAACTGAAAATGAATAAAATTAAAAACAAATACACAAAGGCAAATAAACTTTAATATATCCCACCTGAATTGAGAAACCATCTCACCAACAGATTTGATTCATTAGACACTAATAATTGAAGAGCAGAATAATTGTGTGACGACATCAAGAACATCATACATGAAGAAATCAAAGGGTCATTAAAAAAACAGGAAAGAAATAAATGACCAAAGTGGATGTCAGAAGAGACTTTCAAACTTGCCCTACATTTTACTGGCAAAATTAAATGAAAAAAGCATCAAAAGAAGATGGAAGGAATGCACGGAGTCACTGTACCAAAAGATTTGACTTACGTTCAGTCATTTCAACAGGTACATAGGATCAAGAGCTGATGGTTTTGAAGGTAGAGTTCTAAGCTGCACTGAAAACATTGGAAAAAAACAAAGTTTTAGGAACTGCTGGAATACAAATTGAATTGTTTCAACATACTGATGGAACATTGGAGGCCCTTACATATCTATGTTACAAAGCTTGGAAGACTGTTGCCTGGCCACCTGATTTAAAACGGTCCATATTTGTGCCATTAAAAAAAAAAAAAAAAAAAAGGGGACCCAGTGAAATGCACAAATAATCTAAATATATAAATCCTATCATATGACAGCAAATTTTTTTTGAAGATAGTTCAAAATCGATTGCAGCAGTACACCAACAGGAAGATGCCAGAAAGTCAAATAGGCTTCAAAGGAGCGAGCAATAACTTTGCTGACCTCAGATGGATTCTTGGCTGAGAGCAAGAATACCAGAAATATGTTTACTTATGCTTTACTGACCATGCAAATATATTCAATTGTGTGGATCACAACAAAATATGGTTAACATTGCAAAGAATGAGTGTTACAAAACAGTTGTGATCATGAAGCAACATAGACTAAAATGCATCCATTTGAATAGAACAAGGAGATACTGAATGGTTTAAAATCAGGAAAAGTGTATGCCATAGATATAGTCTTTCACCAAACTCATCTGATCCAAAAATCTGTGTTATATGAAAACCCACAAGGCATCAGAGAAGAGGAAACAAACTTGTTTTCTAGAAAAAAAAGGAGACTTGAAATACTGATGAGAATCAGACTACAATTTAGTATGGATTGCACTGCAATGTAAAAAAAAATTTAAAAACCTCACAACTGAACTAATAAAATAATAATAAATGTAGAAAAGGTTGAAGTTGTAAAGGATTCCATTTTACTTAGATCCACCATCAACACTTATGGAAGTAACAGCCAATAAATCAAAGGATGCTTTGCATTGGGCAAATCAACTGTACAAGACCTCTTTAAATTGTCAAAGAGCAAAATGTCACATTGAAGACTAAGATACTCTTGACCTGAGTCATTTTATTTTGAATTGCCTCATATACATGTGAAAGTTGGAAGAATTGATGCATTAGAATTATGATATTGGCAAAGAATATTGAAAGTGCCTTGGACTACCAGAAGCACAAAGAAATCTTTTTGAAAGAAGTTAAGGAGTAACTTACCTTCTTAATCGGATTGATCCTTAGAAGGTAAGATATCTAGACTTAGTCTTTAGTAATATGGACATGTTGTCAGGAGGCACCAACCTCTGGTGGAGCACATCATGTTTGGGTCAATGTTGAGTCAATGAACAAGAGGAAAACCCACAATAGATTGAGATAGTGGACTCAAACATAACAACAAATACAAGGATGGTACAAGAATGGGTAATGTTTCCTTCTGTTGCACACACACTAACTCTGAGTCAGAGCCAACTCAATGGCAACTAACACTAGCAAACAAAAAACAAATTTCCTCAGCTATTCTCAAAACTGAAATTTACTGGAACCTATAAGAATATTCTTTTTGTTACTACCAAATCTGTATTTTAAAAAGACTGTTTTAACTTTATGAAATAGCTAAGAGTTATTACCAATATTTACAACATTTTCTTTTTGAATCAAAAATAGTGACTCGTAGAAGTGCAGTGAGGAGCTCTGCCAGCAACAACACAGAATACCAGACCAAGCAGATTCAGGGGATGGTGCCAGAACTCTGAACCACATATAAAAGAATATTTAGAAAGTTGAAGGGCTTACAGCTAGGGTAATTTGTAGCAGAAGCAAGACATTCATTGCTTTCTAATTAAAGATGGTCATTTGTTCCCAGAGCCACCATCTTGGGTGAGTCCAAGCAGGGGAAGGGTCACAGCAGCCACAGATGCCTGAGAGAACTGCGAAGATAAAGGTGTGGACATTCTTTTTTCTTTTTGGTATCTGTTCATTGGTCCCTCACTATCTGCGCACCTCCATTCTGGTGACTATAGGGATGCCTGAGTGAGTGGACACCCCAGACCCATCCTAGGAGTGTTCTACTACGCATGCTTACAGATCTCCTCGAAATTTAAAGAGACAGTTTTCACTTAAAACCAAACAGCCACAGCTGACCCTAAACTGTTTTTAACTAGAAAAAAGGTCTGAATGGGGATTGTGAAGCAGGACAGGCACTAAAAAGGAAATAGGCTGAAAATTAAATCCTAAGTTACATCAAAATTAAAAACAGTGGCATCTTGAAATTTCTCAGGAAGAAGAGTGAAAAGGAAAACCAATCTCCTGATCACATCTACCTGGAGGCAATCAGAAAGCATAAAAATACCAAAATACCATCTAAGTATTAAGGCCACAGATATTTCCTGAATATGCCCAAAAAACAGAAGCAAATAACCATATCTGCACATGTCCAGAAACAAGATAAAGTGACTGAGGCAAATGAGCTGGAAGTATACCTACACTCCATACTGGAAGATGGCCAGGCTTTAGAAATGCCTGAGAAGGAATTCAGAAAAATGATAATAAAATGTATCAAAACACTATACAATGGAGTTGAGAAAAATAAGGAAGAAGTCAGGAAAGCACTACAGGAACAATCAAATAAGATAGATACAACTTTAGAAATAATTGAAAACCTACAGAAAGAGGTCCAGATGATTAATAACAGAATATCAGAAACTGACAATACATTGAAAGGGCAAAGGAGTACAATTGAAGAGATAGAAGCCAGAACTAGTGAGCTAGAAGCTAAATCTCTCAACACTACTAAGATAGAAGAATAAATACTAAAAAAGATTTTTAAAATCTGAAAAAGGCCTATGATTCATGTTGGACAACATGAAGAGGAATAACTTAAGAATTATTGACAATCCAGAACAGGAAAGATCAGACAAGTCCACAGAAGAGAAACTTGAAGAGCTTCTGGAAGAAAATTTTCCTAACATCCTGAAAAGTTAAAAGATAAGCATTCAAGAAGCTCATCAAACCCCAGGAAGGATAAACCCTAAAAGACTATCACCAAGACATAGTAATCAAGCTCTCCAAAATCAAAGATAAGGACAGGATCCTGAAAGCAGCTAGGGAAAAGAGAAGTGTATCATACAAAGGCAAGCAAATCAAATTAAGTTCAGATCGCTCAACAGAAATCGTGAAGGCAAGAAGGCAATGGGGAGACATATATAAAACTCTGAACAACAACAACAAAAAAACTACCACCCAAGAATCCGCTACCCAGCAAAGATTTCAATCAAATATGATGGTGTATTCAAAACATTCCAGGATAAACAGAAGCTAAGGGATTTTTCCAAAGCCAACCCTGCTATGAAAAACATCTTAAAGGAAGTTCTGTGGTCTGAGAACCAACTAGAACTGACACCAATTACAGAATGACGTATGTGGCAGCATCACCCTGAACTCAATCAACAAATGGAAGAGTCAAGAACAGAATAAAATTATAAGAACAGAGGATCTGGAAGATCAATCTATGATCAAAACAATTACAATGTGAAAGAAGGTAAACACAGAGGAACAGAGATCTAGGTGGTGGGAAGATCAGGTAGATCACA
>NW_006408852.1:1320139-1326294 GCF_000296735.1 Chrysochloris asiatica
TTGTTTGTTTGTTTGTTTGTTTTGAAAAAGCTAAAGTGGGCAGAGAGAAATACTATTAACTTTTGTTTTTTAAGAAACAATAAATTTTTTAAAAAGTATATAAAAAAAAACAGTGACTCTTAGGTTACAATAATAATTCCATATATGAGTTAGGAATTCTCTTTACTGCAAGTTCCAAAGTATTGATATGAATATTATCATTGTACTCGTAATAAAAGTGATACAAGATATTAAAAGCAAATTATTATTCAATAATAAAGACTTTTTGTTTAAAAATTCTTTCAAATTAATTTAGAAATATGATTTTCTTTAAAAGTATATAGGTAAGTATATGTAATCCCAATGAATAATTTCCTTGAAATTATTGAACGATAACGCTGATATGACCTCAGTAATTCTATCAGAGTCTGACATAGAAACACCATTAATAGAAATTTCTACTATAAAAATGATAAATTTTTTAAATGATGTATAGGTATGATATTACTACAATTTATAGTGCAAAATGAAAGCAATATACATGTTTAGAAATAGAGGAGTAAATGAATATATATTAGGATAATCATTCAATTATTAAAATAGTTATGACACATAAACATGTAAGAAATTCTTATGACAAAAAAAAGGTATATGAACTGAGTGCACAATATAAGTGCATTGATGCATTTTTGAGGGAGTGGAGAGACATATTTTGTGTGGCAAAGGAGGAAAGGATGAGTAGGGTTTTTTGATTTTTTTTTTTTACTTCTTGCATGATATTAATGATAAGTGTCTCTTCCTTTCATTGTTGGGGGAGGGAAACTACAGCTGTTATTTACTGATTTTTAAAAAGAACACAATAAAAAGAAGAACAGGATTCAGATATTAACTGTATAAAATCAAACTTATGCTCCAGCAAATAGCTTGCGTATAGTGTTCTGGATTGTTTGACAAATGTAATTTAGTAGATGATATCTTACAGTCAAAGAGCCTGGAAAAGATGCTAAAGCAAATGGAAGAAGTGAGGAAAATTTCAAACTCAACTGAAGACAAGTATTATAATGAAATGTGCAAAGTTCTGGAGTTAGAAAACCAAGAGGAAAAACATACTGTTTTTCTCAAGTTGAGGGAACTGATGTAAAAATTCAAACCTCGATTTGTGGTATTGAAGGATTCTATGGGTAAATTACTGAATGATGCAGAAAGCATCAAAAGAAGATGGAAGGAATAACCACAGTCACTATATCAAAATGAAATGGTCAGTGCTCAACCATTTCAAAGGTAGCATATGATCAAGAGCCAGTGATCCTGAAGGAAGAAGTCCAACGTGCATTGAAGGCATTGGAAATGAGCAAGGTGCCAGAAACAGATGGAACACAAATTGAAATATTTCAACAAATAGATGAGGCACTGGAGGAAGTCACTCACCTATGCTTACAAATTTTGAGGAAAATTACTTGGCCAGCTGACTGAAAGAGATCCACCTTTGTGCCCTTTTCAAAGATAAGTGACACAACTGTGTGCAGAAATCATTTGACAATATCATTGATATCCCATGGGAATAAAGTTTTACTAAAGATTATCCCAAATGGCACAATTCATACATTGACAGAGAACTTCCAGAGGTTCAAGCTGGTTTCAGAAGACAAAGAATGAGGGATATCATTGCTGATAGCTGATGGATCTTGGCTGAAAGCAGAGAATACCAGAAATATATTTACCTGTGCTTTATTGACTACACAAAGGCTGTTGATTTTGTGGCTCATGCTATGGACAATATTGTGATATGCTATGAACAATATTGTGAAGTATAAGTATTCCAGAACATTGAATTGTGCTCATGAGAAACCTATATATACATAGACCAAGAGGCAGTTGTTTGAATAGAACAAGGGAACTCCGAATGCTTTAAAATTAGGAAACGTGTGCACTGAGGTTATATTCTGTCACCATACTTATTCAATCAGTATGCAGAGATAATAATCCCAGGAGCTAGATTATGTGAGTAAGAACATGGAGTCAGGATTGGAGAAGACTCGATAACAAACTACAATATACAAATGATACAAACTTGCTTGCTGAAAGCCAAGAGGACTTAAAATATTTGCTGATGAAGATCAAAGACCACAATCTTTGGTATGGGTTGTGCCTCAGTGTAAAGAGGACAAGAATCCTCACCACTAGATCAAAAAACAACATCCATATCAATTGAGAAAACATTGAAGTTGTCAAAGAGTTTATTTTTCTGAGTTCAACCATCAACACTCATAGAAGCAGCAGTGAAGAAACCAAGCAACATATTGCATTAGGCAAATCTACTGCAAAAGACCTCTTTAAACTGTTCAGGAGCAAAGCTATCAGTTTGAGGAGTAAGGTGCACCTAATTCAAGCCATGGTGTTTTCAATAGCTTCATATGCATGAGGAAGTTGGACAATGAATAAGGAAGACCATAGAAGAATTGATGCATTTGAGTTATGGTGTTTGAGGAGGATAGTGAAAGTATCATGAACTATCATGAGAACAAACCAATTAGTGGTAGGAGCAGTACAGCCAGCATACTCCTTGTCAGTCAGGATGACCAGAGTTTGTCTGTCATATTTTGGATATGTTGTCAGTAGGGACCAGTCACTGGAGAAGAATATCATGTGGAGAGTTGGAGAAAAAGAGGAAGGTCCCCCATGAGATGGATTCACATGGTGTGCAAGTGATGGGCTCAAGTGTATCAATGATTGTGAGGTTGGCTCAGGACTTGACAGTGTTTAGTTCTGTTGCACATAGTGTTGCTGTGAGTCAGTACCAACTTGATGGCACCTAAGAACAAAACCTGCTGCACAGGAACTTTTTAAAGTGTTGAAGAGCAAAGATATCACCTTGAGGACTAAGGTATGCCTGACCCAAGCCATGGTATTTTCAATAACCTCATATGGGTGTGAAAGCTGGACAGTGAATAAGGAAGATCATAGAAGAATTGATGCCTTTGAATTGTGGTGTTGGAGGAGAATACTAAAATTGCCATGGACTGCCAAAAGAACCAATAGATCTGTTTTGGAAGAAGTGCAGCCAGAGTGCTCCTTGGAGGCCAGGATGGCTAAGCTGCGTCTCTCATACTTTGGACATGTTGTCAGGAGGGAACAGTAACTGGAAAAGGATGTCATGCTTGGTAAGATGGAGGGTCAGAGAAAAAGAGGAAGACCCCCAACGAGATGGATTGGCCAGGTGGCCTCATTGGTGGCATCGAGTGTGGCAGCGGTAGTGAGGTTGGCCCATGATCAGACATTGTTTCATTCTACTGTGCATGGGGTCGCTATGAGTCGGTTCTGACTCGATGGCACCTGACAACAACAACAAGAACAAAACAACAACATAAGGGTGTATGGCAGCAGGATGTCCTGATTTTAAATCTTCCAATTTTTCTAGAAGATAGATACTTTCTCATTTCAGCCCGTTTCTCATTTCACACTCCAGATAACAAGTTTCTTCCAACGTTAAAAAAAAAAATTATTACATGCTATTATAAATGTTTCTCCTTACCTGTCTATGAAGGAAATTTTCTCTGATTCTTCTCTTTTTTCTTCTTCTAGTTATTAAGTGCCATTCAGTCAGTTTGTACTGATAGTGACACTGTATAGGGTTTCCAGGAAGTGGCTGGTGAGTTTAAACAATCAGTGTTGTGGTTAGCAATCAGTGTTTATCCTACAAGCCATACCAGGACTCCTTTTTTTGCTTAGAATATTCAGATACTTTATTATAATAATTTTTTCATGGATGATATTAGGGGTATCAGAATATATATATAAACTTTCTATTCTTAAATATACGACAAGCACTGGATTGCTAAATGCAAGGTTGGCAGTTCAACCCCAACAGCTGTTCCTCAGAAATGCTATGTAGGGACTCTATGAGTTTTAATTGACTCAAGACCACTTTAACAATAACACTTGTAAATGCATATAATTACACATTTAGTGTTTTCAACTGATCTAGAATTCTCTATGGTTTTTGCATAATTTTCCTTTTTAATAATTAATTTTAATGCTTTTAGGAATATTTTTGAGATACCATGGCAGTTCTCAGTAACCAAAAACATATCTCTGTTTGGGTTCCAAGCAAATGAAATTCTTATGTGTTCTTTACTATATTCAGCCTCACCAGCCACTCTACAGAAAGCCTCAATGGCACTTAACAATCACAACAACAACATATTCTTCCTAGAATTTTATCTTGGCAATATTCATATCAGAGGTTCATCAGAAACTCTCTTTAGGAGCAGCATGAAAGCACTGAATTTGAAAACTAGGGAAATAAGTTAATGTCTGTCTGTGACCCCGAAACAATTTCATTACTCTCTTTTTCTGTTCCATTATGCTCATATAAAAAACTTGCCTAAATAACCTGTTCCTACCTACCTCACAAAAGAGAGTACATGAGAAAGCATTTTGAAGCCCGTACAAGCAATGAACAAAACAGGAATACTGTTCTTAATAATGTAAAGTCCAAATAAGGAAAAAATAATCTCTAAAGAATTAAGAAAAATTGTTGAGATTCTGTCTTCCAAACTTAAACACCCCCTTAACATTTACAGGTATCCTCTGGAAACTCTACTGTACACTTCATCTAGTCTGATACTGCAAGTTATAGGAAAACTCCTGCTTTTGTAGCTTTATACTGCAAAACTGGGTAATCTCTGTATCATTCCCTAAGGGAGTAGGAGACTATCAAAAGCTCTTCTCACACATCTGTCTCCAGCTGAGTTGATATACAAACTTTTTCAATTCAATGTCTAGCTCCAATTGAACCATGTGTCAACTAAACAGCGCCTCAAAATTTCTTGTACATTTCATTGCTAGTTGCTTGCTGATGCTGAGTTGTTACCATTTGTCGTATTCTAACATCCTATGCCCATGGCTAAAGTTCCAGCAAAAATATCAGATACTGGGAAAATATGAAATGTTCAAATATTATTGAGAGGCTTGCCTTTATTATTTTATACTTGTCATTTAATTTTATTAGGGCAGGTGTTATTGAAAATAAAAAGAAAAGAGGGTATCACAGGTTGCCTTAGGGCAAGGGATAAAGAGAAAAAGGGATAACATGATTTAGATTTGAAACATTTGAATTTTAGTAAAATTAATATGAATGATTAAATTTTCCAAAATGAAGTCATTAATAAATTTAGCCACAGATAACTTTTGTTTTGTTTTTATTTTCATTTCAAGTAAAATAATGATCTTTACTTTTGTAAGATAACAACAAAATTGGTGGTTCAAATCTACCAGAAACTTTTTGGAAACCCTGTATAGAGTGGCTATGAGACTGAACCAAAGGCACAGCCTTATACAACAACAGCAACTAACAACAATTACTACTTACTTATTGACAAACTCATGTCTTTGACTAATTCACCCAATCATTTTTCAGATCCTTTAAACAGGACAGGTAATATTTCCCTAACATACAATTTACACACATACACTGAGAAAAGAAAGAAATATTAAATATGTTGCATCATTAACAAGACCTATAGAATACACCGATCTGCTGATCAAAATGTTAGATATTGGGTTCGTTTGTCAAAGAGCCTAAATATAATCATGGATCTAAGAACAACTTATACTATACAAGAGCACAAATATAATTGTGGATCCAGAAAACACTTGCTGTTAGGTGCCATCTATTTGGTCCCAACTCATAGCCACCTTATGTACATTAGAGAAAAGCACTGCCCAACCCCATAATCATTTCTATGTTTGATTCCACTGCTGCTGCAATTGTGCCAAGTCATCACTTCAGGGGTCTTCTTTTATTTCTCTGATGCTCCACTTTACCAAGTATGATGTCCTCCAGAGACTGATCCATCAATGATATGTCTGAAGTATGAGAGAAAACATATGGACATCCTGGCTTCTAAGGAGCATCCTGATCATACTTCTTCCAACACAGATATTTTTGTTCTCCTGACAGTCCATGGTATTTCCCATATTTTCATCCCAACACCATAAATCAAATGCATCAATTCTTCTTTGGTTGTCTGTATTCATTTTACAATCGTCATATGCATGAGGTTATGAACATACCATGGCACACCTCAGTCCTCAAACTGACATCTTTGCTCTTCAACACTTTAAAGAGGTGTTGTGTAGCAGATTTGCCTAATACAATATGTCTTTTGATTTCT
>NW_006408852.1:1329322-1339897 GCF_000296735.1 Chrysochloris asiatica
TTATGGTGCTGGAAGAGAATACTAAAAGTGCATGGGCTGCCAAAAGAACTAATACATCTGTTTTGGAAGAAGTACAGCCAGAGGCCAAGATGGCCAAATTTCATCTCTCATAATTTGGACATATTATCGCGGGGGGAACATTCGCTGGGGAAGGATATCATGTTTGGTAAGGTGGAGGGTCAGAGAAAAAGAGGAAGACTACCAGCAAGATGGATTGGTCAGGTGGCAGCATCGATGGACTCAACTGTGGCAACAGAAGTGAGGTTGGCCCAGGACCGGACATTGTTTCGTTCTGCTGTGCATAAGGTCAGTATGAGCCGGTGCCAACTCGATGGCACCTAATTACAACAACACTGTAGAACAATTTCAGAGTCTTTTATGACATTCATTTTGGTCTTTTCTTTCTTTCTTAATTACCTTTTAATTACTGTTTTTCTTAATTACCTTTGCTTCTAATTACCTTTTGCTTTCTTTCTTTATAATGTTTTTGATGTCATCCCACAACTCTTCCAGTCTTTGGTCTTTATTGACAGTTGTTGTTAAGTGTGTTGAGTCAGTTCCGATACATGGTAACCCTGTATAGGGTTTCCAAGGAATGACTGGTGACTTTGAACTGCCAAACTTGTGGTTCAAACTGACCTTCCAGTCCAGTGCTTTATCCTACATTGTCACATTAGTGACAGTATCATCCATAAAAAATAAAATAACTCACCAAGCAAAGAAAATCTGATATCTCTGAACTGAAAAAGAAGAGTCTTTCTTTGTTCTGGCAATGATGGCAGAGTTTCTTATCTGACTTTTCAAATGCACAGACATTATGTAGTTTATTTTTTAGCTGTAGTGTGCAAAGCTTTAATAATCTAGCTTCCTGAATGACTAAACAGGCATAACAATATACAGTACTCAAACATCTGGGGTCTGTGCTGATTTCACAAAATTGCTCTCTGATAGATACAGGTGTAAATGCAGTTACCAAATCAAATGGGGCTGCATTGACTGCAAGTTATTGGAAGCAAAGACGCAAGTACATAGTAAATGCTTGACCTGGCTCAGTATTTCAGTAAAGAGAAACTACATATGTCAGTCAGATCACCATGCAATCTTCCTGAAACAGAAAAACATAGGAAGAGACGGAAAGTTAAAAAACAAAACAAAATCCTAAAAAGCATGTAGAGACCAAAGAAAGAAATAAAACCCAGTGGAAAACTAAAACAAGCAGAATACAGAAGGACATAGCACATTCATTTTTATTTAGTGGGAAACTCAAACACATATTTCAACTTCTTTTCAAGTTGATCACCTTAAGGCCATAATGGTTCACAGAAATAACCTATAAAGCACCAGAGAGCAACATGAACATCTAATGGGAAAAGGAATCAATGAAGACAAGCTGGTCTAACTTTGAAGAATTATTAACCACCAGGAAAGTCAAAACGCTTAAGCAACAAGGAGAGGTAAGTCAAAGAAAGGAGTATGAAAGATTTATTTTTAAATCCAGTTGACATGCCAGATTACCCAGTCAAGAACTAAGGTAATAGCTTAAAACATCTTGGGAACTTTTCTATGAAGTATGGTAAAACAAAAATAGAAAGAATTTGCCAGCTCTGTAGGAATCCACATACTTAAACTGAATTTCTAATTACCCAAAGGCATTTTTATTAGTATTTCTATCTGATGATATTTGTTCACTGCTGCTAAAATTTTTATATCATTTCAAAAGTCATATTGAATCTAGGATGGGAAAGATTGGGGAAGAAAAGTGCTTTCCGATAAAAGTTCTCTGGGTTTACTTTCAATGAAATCCTTTACTCAGCTGAACAATGACATATCCTGCTTAGAAATAAAAGCTATAGCCACTTTAAACTTACTTAAAGAGAGTTTTGAAAGTAATTAAATTATAATGTAAATCAAAGTAAATTGTAACTTCCTATTTAACTTATATAAATATATTGGATACAGCCTATGTATTTATTTAAACCTGTAAAAGAAGATAGTGTGCTAAATAGAAACAAAAATGCGATGTTTCACCAGAAGTTCATCAAAGGTATGTTACGTACAATAAAATGTATAACATGAGCACATTAAATCTAATTAAATTTAATTTCTGTACAATACATTAATAATTCGATGTTGTTGTTAGGTTTGGGATATTTAATATTTTTCTGTAAAACCATAATTCAGAAGTATCAATTCTAGATAGATACATATGTAGAAGATAGAATATCTCACACATATATACAAACAAACTCACTCATAAATAAAAACATTGTACACCTTCTAACATCAATAAAGTGTTCTCTCCATCTCCCTGGTTTTCTCTGTGAACCATCAAGTCCTCTGGAGTTAAGAGGATTACACATTCTCCAAAATTCTATGTATTTTAATGTGGAAGGTCATTTAAACAATACTTCAATTTTCCCTTGACCCTTCTAGACAGAATATGATAATCCTTCTATGAAATTACATATTTTCTAAGGCACATGCCCAACTCCAATTGTGCCTACCTTATTTCTCCTATTGTTGTTGTTAGGTGCCATCAAGTAGGTACCAACTCATAGCGACTTTATGCATAGCAGAACAAAACACTGCCCCATCCTGGGCCAACATCACTACTGTTGCCATGCTTGAGTCCACTGATGCTGCCACTTTGCCAATCCATCTCATTGGGGTCTTCCTCTTTTTCTATGACCCTCCACCTTACCAAACATGATATCCCTCTTCAACTACTGGTCCCTCCTAACTATATGTCCAAAGTATGAGAGATGAAGTTTGGCCATCCTGACCTCCAAGGAGCATTCTGGCTGCACTTCTTCCAACACAGATCTGTTGGTTTTCTTTTGCAACCCATAACACTTTCACTATTCTCCTCTAACACTATAACTCAAATGTGCTAATTCTTCTACAATCTTCCTTATTTACTATCCAGCTTTCACATGTATATGAGGTTATTGAAAATATCATGGCTTGGGTCAGGTGCACCTTATTCTTCAAGCTGACATCTTTGCTCTTCAACACTTTAAAAGGTCTTGTGCAGCAGATTTACCTAATGCAATACATTGTTTGATTTCTCTTACTTACTGTTATTTATTAATCTCCTAGTCATTTTCCCTCAGTTTTAGAGAGAGAAGACCTGTCTTCTATCTTAGCACCTGTATCATCTTGAGTGATGTTATTGACTACAGTGATGACTCATGGCATACTGTAGTCATTCACTTTACAGCACTTAACAGCAACAACATATTTATGCAAGCGAATATATGTCTGTGACACCTTGACAGTATTGACAAGTACAAAAGTAGGATAGCTCTTTTCTGGAATTCTGAAAAAAATTTCTTGTCCTGTTTAGAACAGAATAGGATTATTGATACTTTGAGGAATACCACTCAGGTAAATTGCTATTTTCATTATGTAATACCAAGTGTAAATAATATCAATGTGATTTATGAATGTTTTTAACTTATTTAATTCTTCCTCCCTCTGAAAAAAAACTTTAAGCATTTCTTATAAAGACAGATTATTTTGGTTATTTTGTGTCTCTTTCAATTTCATATGAATTTGGATATCAATCAGTATTTCCATTTCTGTAAAAAAGATCTTTGAAATTTTCATAGGAATTGTGATGTATTTGTGAAGCATTACGGGTAGAATTTATATGTTGTTAAACATGACTAATAATTGATCAATTTAATAAATTAACCATGAATTTATGAACATAGAATATGTTTTCATAGTTATTTGTAAGAAACAATACTCTGGTAATCAAGCATTTAATGCCTTTCAATATTTTTCTTAAACTGAGAGTATAATGAAGCTGGTAAATTGGTCATATTATGCTACCACAAAAAAAAAAAAAAAGAAAGAAAGAAAAGAAAAGGAAGAGCATAGGGCATCATATATCAGTTCAAATGTTGCATAAAAGACCTGAAATTACTATTTGTGCCCTGAAAGAAAGTCTTATTTATTATAGCAACAGAGCTGAAATTGCTGAAAAATCAAGACCAGATTCTTTACAATGACAAATTTGCAAGCTTAAATGGTTTCTGATGTTAAAGTGTAGTCATTGATTGAGAAGAAAGGTGATCCTGAAATATGGACACATGAACAGGTAATCTTAAATCCATGGCTATTCTGTCGAATCATCTCTAACAACATAACTAACTCTCTCAACCCCTTCTAAAGAATTAATCCAGCTTTGTCTGCTAAGTAACATTCTCCATTAAAATAATTCTTTTCATCCCTATTGAATGAGATTACCCTCAACTCTGTCTGAAGAATCTTTTTCTGAAGAAATAACTGGGAGTGGCAGACAAACATTATTTAGGGCATAGTCTGAAACAGATGACTTCCAAGAAATTGCTGAATATACCCAGAACCCACCCCACCATCCATTTTTGTTTCTAGGCCTATGTTGTTTTTAAATGCTGTCTAGTCAATTCTGACTCAACAACCTTGTATAGGGTTTCTGAGGGTGTAAATCTTTGCTTCAGCAGAATGCCAAATCTTTCTCCTGCAGAGCAGCTTGTACCCTTGAACTACTGACCTTGTGGTTCACAGACTGGTGCTTATCCTCTAGAGCCACTGTTCTTCCTCTAGTCTTATAACAAAACTTAATTTTTACTGAGCAGAATAGGTGAAGTACAAAGTGTGGCCCATCAATCAGTACACTACACTCCAAAATAATTCTTGAATGTTGTTTAATATATGAAACAGAAGCTCAGGAAACTTAATGGCTACTAAGGGTGTGGAATATGGTGCAAGGAACATATATGTTGTTGAATCAGTCTAAGTTAATTGATATGGGCCCAATAAGCAGCCCCTTGTTTTTAAATCACAATACAAACTCTTAGAGACTTGAAGCAAAGCCCTGTCATCCTTTACATATAAAGATTTACCTTTTGAGAAACAAAAACTCTATAAATCAACTGTTGTTGTGATTGTTGTTATGTGCTGTGGAGTCGGTACCAACTCATAGCGACCCTGAACAGGGTTTCTGAGGCTGTGAATCTTTACGGGAGCAGAAACTACCCATGGAACAGCTGGTAGTTTTGAACTGCTAACCTTGCTGGTTCACAACCACTACGCTACCAGAGCTCCTTCTATAAACAACTAAGAGTCACAAAATCACCATTCATCCTGAGTTGTCCTTCATAAACTAAGTGCTTTATGGTTTACAAAGTCATAACTTTGACATGCCTAATCATACTCCATCAGTAAATGAAAGTGGTTTATATTAAATTGGACTTGAGTAGGACCTGATGGCACAAGTAAGTTACATAAAGAAATAGGCTGGATGCTCATGGTCACCACTACTGGAACATTACCTTCTCCAAATCTGTACTTATTACCCCATATGAGGAGTTTCTTATGAGGAAAATAAAACTCATGTTTGGTTTACAGATGGATCTATGCAATAGGCAAGAACCAGTTAAAACTGGACCACATTGCAGCCCCTTTCTGCAACTTCCATGAGGGACAGTGGTAAAGAAAAATCCTTTCAGTAGACAAAACTTCAAGCAGTGCATCTGGTTGTTCATCATATTTGGTTGAATAGTCAGGACTGGGAAGAAAAATTATTTGAAAATTGGTGACAAGGATTTGTGAGGAAGAGATACGTAGATAGATCTGTCTGAATGAGTCAAATAATTGAAGATATTTGTGTCTAATGTGAATGCCAAGAAGTGCCAGTTTGCCAGAAGCAGCAACCAACACTGATTTTTCTCTTATGGCATAATTTCTAGGGGCAATCAGAAAGTGAACTTGTGGCAGGCTGATTACACTGAATGGCATTTATCACAGAAAGAGCAGCATTTTGTTTTTGCTGGTATAGATAGGTACTGTGGATAAGAATTAATCTTCCCTGCACACAATGAGAAGACCAAAGTAACAAGATGGCATTCTTAAGTTCTTGTCTAATGAAATCAGTGATGCCACCCATGCACTTATAGAATGCCTTATCCATCATCAAGGTATCCAACATGAACGAACTGACTTTACAACAAATTAAATAGTAATGAGCCCAATGCCAAGTAAATTTATATTCCACAGCATCCTGAAATCTGTGGCTTCCTTGAACAATGGAATGGTCATAATGCCTTGCAGAGCTGAGGTGGTGTTCTAGTGTCGTTATGTGCAGTAGAGTTGTTTCTGATTCTTAGCAACCCTACGCAAAGCAGAAACACTGCCAGTTCTTCATCATTCTAACAATTGTTGTTATGTTTGAACCCCATTGTTGTTGCTACTTTGTCAATTTGCCTAGAGTCTTCTTCTTTTTCACTATTCTCCACTTTTGCAAGCACAGTGTACTCAGCAACTGGTTACCCCTGATAATACATTTAAAGCAAAGGAGATAAAGTCTTGCCATCCTTGCTTCTAAGAAGCATTTTGGATGTATTTCTTCCAACACAAATTAGTTTGGTTTTCTGGAAGTTCCTGGTGCTTTTCACATTCTTCTCCAATACCCCTAATTCAAATGAATCAATTCTTCTACAGTCTTCTTTAATCATTGTCCAAATTTCACATGTCTATGAGACACTATATGTTAATGCATTAGACTGCAAAGTTTGTTTGATCTGCAAGGTTGGTGGTTCAAGCTCATCAGCTGCTCCTTGCAAACCTTATACAGGGTCACTATGGGTCAGAACCAACTCAATGGCACTTAACAACAACAACAACAACAATGAGGCATTTGGAAATATTATGGCTTGGGCTAGGTGTACCTTAGTCCTCAAACTCAAATTTTTGCTTTTGAACATTTCAGGTATTTTGCAGCAGATTTGCCTAATGCAATGTAACACTTAATTTCTTCACTGCTGCTTCCATGAGCATTTATTGTGGCTCCAAGCAAAATGATGTCTTTGTCAACTTCAATAATTTATCAATTTACCCTGATGTTATTTATTGGTCAAGTTGTGAGGATTTTCATTTTCCTTTCATTGAAGCGCAATCCATACTGAAGGCTTTTGTCTTTGCTCTCATTGAAGCTATGTAAAGTTATACCAGCATCCAACATATGGTGCTGTTTCTCTCATAACTATGATTCACTGGTTCAAGGATCAAGGAGTGGATATGGGTGTGGCTCCACTCATTATTTTCCATCATGCCCCTCTTGCACAATTGTTGCTTTTTGCCTCCATGACCCTATGCTTTATGTGTCTAGAGGTCTTAGTTCCAAAGGGAAGACTGCTCCCATGAGGAATCAGAACACTGATTATGTTGGATAGGAACTTAAAATGTTATTTCACCCCTTTGGTTTCCTCATGCTTCTGGATAAACAGCAAAGTAAGAAGTTATTATATTGGCTGGTGTAATTAATCCTGATCACCAAGGTGATGTTGGATTGATATTACATAATAGAGGTAAAGGGACATATGAGTGGATTACAGGAGGCCCCTTAAGTGTCTCTTAGTACGATTATGTCCTATGATTAAAGTCAATGGAATACTATAAATCAATTCTGTCGTGTGAATTAATAGACAAGACCCTTATGAATGAAAGTTTGGGTCACTTCACTAGGCAAAGAATCTCAAGTAGTTTAAGTACTTGCTGAGGGTAAAGTGAATACAGAATGGGCAGTGGAAGAAGTTAGTTTAAATGCCTACTAAATTCTCTTTATGTCATTAATGATATTTCTACTTCCCTTCTGACTCAGCTTGAATTTCTGGCAACTCCCTGTCAATGTACTGCGCTATAGCTGATGTCAGAGGTATCATTGCTAAAAGCTAGACTATTGGAAAGAAGTTTACTTGTGTTTCATTGACTATGCAAAGGCTCCTGACAATGCAGATCATAGCTAACTATGAATAACATTGGAAAAAATGAGCATTCCAGAACACTTAATGGTGCTCATGAGGAATACTGAATGATTTATGATCAGAAAAGGTGTTTGCTAGTGTTGTGTCCTTTCACCATAATTATTCAATCTGCAGGCTGATCAGAGAAGGTGGATTATATAAAAAAGACTGTGGAATCAAGATTGGAGGAAGACTCATGAAAAATTGGCAATATGAATACAACACAAACTTGCTTGCTGGAAGGAAAAAGGCCCTAGAATATTTACTGATGAAGAACAAAGAACTACAGTCTTCAGTATTAATTGTACCTTAATGTAAAGAAAACAAAAATCTTTACAACAGGCCAATAAATATCATCATGATAAACAGAGAAAAGATTGACATTTCAAAGACTTTATTTTTCTTGAATCCACAAACAGCATTCATAGACACAGCAGTCAAGAAACTAAAGTATTTGTTGAAACAGGCAACTCTGTGGGAAAGATATCTTTAAAGTGTTAAAGAGTAAAGATGAAAATTTGAGAACTAAGTGTACTTGACTTAAGCTATGGTATTTTCAATTGCCTCATATTCATATAAAAGTTGGACAATGAATATGAATGACTGTAAAGAATTGATATATTTGAATTATGGTGTTGGAGAAGAATATTGAAATTACCATGCACTGCCAGAACAACAAATACATCTGTGTTGAAAGAAGCTCAGCCAGAATGCTCTTTAGAAGCGAGGATGATAAGACTTCATGTCTCGTTCTTCGAACATATTGTCAGGAAGGACTGGTCCTGGAGCAGTACATCATGCTTGGTAAAGCAGAGCATCAACAAAAAAGAGGAAGAGCCCCACCAAAGTGAATTGATACAGTGACAGCAACATTAGACTTAAACTTAACAATTGTGAGAATAGTGTAGGACCTAGCAGTGTTTTGTTCCATTGTGCATATGGTCTCTATGCATCTGAATTGACTATAAGGCACCTAACAACATTCACAACAGAATCCATATGACCAGATATAAAATGAGGACTCTAAGATAGTCCTGGTGTGGCACTGTAAGATAATCACTGGACTATTAACCACAAGGTCAGTGTTTCAAACCCACCAACCTCTCTTCAAAAATCCTACACAGGGGCTCTATGAGTCCAAATCAATTCAGTGGCACTTACTAACACACAACAAAAACTAAAATGAGTATTCTTTATTTTGTTATATGTGTATATATATATACACACACACACATATATATATATATATATTTCTTCCTTTCCTTATCCCACCACTTATTATAAAAGATGCAAAACAAAGCTATGATTCTCAGTGGTTTGGCAGTGTTTTGTGATCTGACTTGAACAATCAATCAGTTGAAAAGAGAGTTTCCTTGTGGGTGTCACCTGCCTCCAGTATACAAATGGATGGTATGAAAAAGCTCATTCTTTTACTATTATCCCTGAACTCTTCTCATTGTTGGACCTTTGTTTCTTAGAACTCTGGTTCTTTAATGTTGTACAGTATACCAATGTTTATCTACCATTCCAATGATGGACATTTAGGTTGTTTTCATCATTTTGCTATTGTGAACACTGTTACAATTAACATGACCATTCCTATCTCTATTTGTGTCACAGCTCCTATTTCTTTAGGCTATATACCAAGTAGAGGGATTGTGGAGTCAAATGGTATTTATACCAAAGACAACCTTCAGGTGACCAACAAACATATGAACAAATGCTCACAGCCTGTGTTTATTTTTAAAGTCACTCAACTGATAACAAGGTCAGCAGTTCAAACCCGCCAACCACTCCTCAGAAAACTTGTACAGGGTCATTCTGTGTCAGCAGTTAACATCTCAACGTCACAAAAACAAGGTGATTTTAATCTGAAATCATGTATATTCCTCTTTATTTGCTGTGTGGAGGCACTGTTATCATTCTATTTAAAAGATTTAAAATATTAAAAGATGAAAATATAAAATAGTGAAGTGACCAAAATTGCTAAGGTCACAGAACTAGCAAGTGTTATATAGCACCCTGTCTGCAGAGCCAGAAATTTTTTTAAAGCCAGAAATTATTATTCTAAAGTAATTTACATACCATAAGAGAAACTATAAGTTATTAGTATATTTTTAAGAGTACATCTGGACCAGGTTGATTCTGCTGACTAACTGCATTACTGAAAAAACAATCTGCAAAACGATATACACAAATGTAATTATCAAAGGAGCTCTGGTAGTGTAGTGATTACGAATTGGGCTGTGAATCTTAAGGTCAGCAGTTCAAAACTACCAGCTGTTCCGTGGGAGAAAGATGAGGCGTTCTGCTCCCTTAAAGATTTACAGCCTCGGAAACCCCATACATGGTCACTATGAGTAGGATCCGACTCCACAGGCACATAACCAACCAACCAATTATCATTTGGATTTTATTAGGCATATCTCTGGGCCCAAAATTGGTTTAATGGTTTCTTTATTATATATATAATTTATATATACATAAATTAATCGACATATTTAATTAGGCAAATCTGCTGTACAAGACCTCTTTAAAGTGTTCAAGAGCAAAGAAGTCAGTTTGAAGACTAAGATATACCTGACCCAAGCCATGGTATTTCCAATTACCTCATAACTTCATATGCATATGAAAGTTGCATAGTGAATAAGGAAGACCATGGAAGAATGATGCATTTGAGTTATGGTGTTGGTGGATAATATAAAAAAAAAAAAAAATACCATGAAATGCCAAAAGTACAAACCAATCCATGTTTGAAGAAGTGTGGCCAGAATTCTTAGAAGCC
>NW_006408852.1:1339997-1341275 GCF_000296735.1 Chrysochloris asiatica
CACACTTTCCTAGTTTTAAACCATTCAGTGCTCCCTTATTTTATTTGAACAACTGCCTCTTTTGTTTGAACTGCCTATGGTCTTCATGAGCACAATTAAGTGTTCCTGAAAACTTATAATTCACAATGTTGTCCATAGCTTGTCATGATCCACACAATCAAAAGCCTTTGAGTAGTCAACAAAGTACAGGTATATATCTTTCTGATATTCTCTGCTTTCTGCCAAGATCCACCTAATGTCAGCAATACTATACTTCATTCTATGCCCTCATCTGAACCCAGCTTGTAACTCTGGTAGTTCTCTCTGAACGTACTGCTGCAGTCATTTTTTAATTACCTTTAGCAACATTTTACTTGCATGTGATATTAATGATATTGCTCCATGATTTCTTCATTCCACTGGGTCACCTCCCTTTTGAATGGATACAAATATTTCCAATTATTGAGTCAAATGTCTGTGTTTCAAATTTCTTGGTATAGATGAATGAATGCCTCCAGGGCTGCCTCAGTTTCTTGAAAGATTTCAGTTTGTATTTCACCAATTCCCAGTTCTTTGTACTTTAACAATGTCTTCAGGGCATCTTGGATTTCTTCTTTCAGTACCTTTGGCTTTTGATCAATTGCTAACTCTTGAAATGTCTGATCCTTTCTTTTTGTACAGTGATTTTTTGTATTTCTTCCATCTTCTTTTGATGTTTTCTACATCAGTCAATACTTTGCCCATGTTGTTGTTAAGTGCTGTTGAATTGGTTCTGACTCACAGCAATCCTGTATAGGGTTTCCAAGTAGTGGTTGGTGAGCTTAAACAACCGAACTTGCAGTTCAAACCACCTTGTAGTCCAGTGCATTAACCCACACGCCATCCTTAATGCCACCCACACAGCAAGTCAAAGCATGGATTTCTTCTTCAGTTCCTTCAGCTTGTGAAACACTGAGCATGTTTTTTTTGTTTGTTTGTTTTGTTTTTGTTTTTTTTTTTCTAACTACAGATCTTTAGACATTTCAGTATAATGTTTGATTTCATCTGCTTGAGCTGCACTTTTATGTTTTCTTTTTAGCTCCATTACTTTCTCATTTCTTCCCTTTGTTTGAGCATATCTGCACTATAGAAGAGACTCTGAAACTTGCTCTCGAGCATGGAGATGCTAAAGCAAATGGAAGAAATGAGGAGGTCTAAGGGCTGAAAAGAAAATTTCAAAGATCAGGTCAAGAAGATAAAGCCAAATATTATAATAAAATGTGCAAAGATCGGGAATCAGAAAACCAAAAAGGAAGAACA
>NW_006408852.1:1353962-1367718 GCF_000296735.1 Chrysochloris asiatica
AAACCAATCCATGTTTGAAGAAGTGTGGCCAGAATTCTTAGAAGCCAGGATGGCTAGACTTTATCACTCATACTTGGGACGTGGTGTCAGGAAGGACCAGTCCCTTGAAAAGGTTATCATTTTTGGTAATATGTATGGTCATATAAAATGAGGAAGACCCCCAAGTAAATGGATTGTCACAACAGCAGCAGCAGCAATGGACTTAAATGTAGCAATGATTATTAAGTTTGTGCAGAACAGGACAGTGTTTTATTCTATTGTGCATAGGGTCCCTATGAGTTGGTACTGACTCGAAGACACCTAAAAATTAAAACCAGTGTCTTCAGTTTGAAATTGATCAAATATGCAATTGTCATGTATTGACAATTACTGGTGATTGGAATGTCCAGTAAGTTCTGACTCATACAACCATAAGAACAGCAGTGCAAAACCCTGCCCTGCTTGGTTCTGCAACATCTTTACAATTGTTATACGTGAGTCCATTGTAGCAGCCACTGTCAATGAGACGTCAATCCATCTCACTGGTGGTTTTCCTCTTTTTCACTGACCCTACACTTTACCAAGCATGATGTATGTTCATTTCCGAGGACTGATTCCTCCTGACAACATGCACAAGTACAAGAAAAAAAAAAAAAATTCTCATTATCTTTGCTTCTAATAGAGCATTCTGGCTGTACTTCTTCAAAGACTACTTTGTTTGTTATTCTGCAAGTCCATAGTATTTTAAATGATTCATGTGAACACAATTCAAATGCATCAGTATTTGCATAGCCTTCTTTATTTATTGTTCAACTCTCATGCATATGAGGTAAGTGAAAATACCATGGTTTTAACCAGGCATACCTTAGTCCTCAAAATGACATATTTGTTCATCAACACTTTAAAGTGGTCTTTTGAAGCAGATCTGTCTAATGCAATATGTCATTTGACTTATAACACATATATTTTGGGTTTACAATTTAATTCATAATAATAAGAAAGGACTTGTAGTTCATGGTTAAAGTAATACATAGTAATGGTTACAATGAAACAAAATGAGGAGAAAAAGTTAGCAAGGCTTGGAAAAAATATGAAAAGCTAATGAAAGAAATTAATCATTTACACACTTTCTTAATGAATAAATACATCACTAATTATGATAATAGAGAAAGTTTTAGACAAGAAATTCGAGGTTAGTTGTAACTTGTTGAGATTAGAGAATGGGTGTATAGTCTATAATAATGACTACTTCATCATAAAATAACTGTGCACATATAAGGATTTTCAGTGGAATATTAATAAATGTGTTAATCAATAATTACAATAAAAGCCCAACACTGAGGAATACATTTTAAAGTAGTTTCATTCCAGAAGAGCTATTCAAAGCTACAGTTAGGTTTCATAGAGAATTGACAGTAAGGGTAATTTTACCTATATTATCTGTATCACTGAGTGATGAGTGTTAATAGTGCAATTTACTATTTGAGAATGCCCTTTTCACACACAAAAAAATGCAACATGTAATTTATCCTCTAGTTTGTGTTTTATTGTTGTTGGTTTTTTACCCAGTTCCAAATAAAGAAGATTCATCTAAATCACTTATAGAAATTAGAAAGGGTTTGTCTTAGTCACAATTCTTTAGAAAATTAGTACTTAGAAGATGTATGTTGTTGTTGTTATGTACCGAGGAGTCTGTTCCGAAAATCTTTACGGGAGCAGAAAACCTCATCTTTCCCCTGCGGAACCGCTGGTAGTTTGGAACTGCTGACTCTGAGGTTCGCAGCCTGATTCATAGCCACTACACTACCAGAGCTCCTTAGAAGATGTATAGCTAGATAGTTATATAGAAAGACATACATAGACATAGGTAAATAGATTTATTTTAAGACATTATCTTATTCAATTATAGTGGATTGGGGTTGTTAAATCTATAATCTGTACATAAAGACACAGCTAAAGATTCCTACAGACTATTTGATGGCTGAAAGCAAGATATTGAGTAGCTCCCATTGCTATTATATTGTATGTGCCTTGAATTTTAAATAAATAGATTTGGGGGAAGTTAGTTTTTGACTACAATATGTATGTAAGTTGGATATTGATAACCTAGGGACTGCTTGAAATTTAGAATATTTTTCTAGTTCTAAATGTCCATTTAAAATTTAAACTTTATGTGTCACAATGATGATAATCTTGTCAATTATGGTATATGTATTCGTATCTTCTTGTCCCTTCAGAAAACGGTTTTAAGTTGCTAGGACTCTAAAAATTATCCTTTCTTCTTTAAGGTGTAATTATTTTAAGTTTTGAATCTATTAATTTACCATACTAAAAGCGAAGTATAGCCTAGGGGATACTCTCTTTTTGTTCTTAAATCCTTCAATTGATTGGATGAAGCTAACCCAAATCATGGAGGGTAATCTCTTTTTTTATTGCTGTTAATTGCTATAAAGACAGTCTTGGACTCAACTCAGTGTATAACTGGTCCACAGGGTTTTCTTTGTTATAATCTTTATGAAAGTAGATCACAAAATTTTCTTCTGCAGAAGCACTTGTTGTTGTTATGTGACGTGGAGTCGGTTCCAACTCATAACGACCCTGTACAGGGTTTCTGAGGCTGTAAATCTTTACAGGAACAGAAAGGCTCATCTTTCTCCCATGGAGCAGCTGGTAGTTTTGAACTTCTGACTGTGATATTAGCAGCCCGATTAGCATTAAACTGCTAACATTTACATTACAAGCCAGTCACCAATCTCTTGCACCAAAGCCAAATAATTTAATCACATTTTTAATACTTCACAACAATATCTAGACTAACTTTGACCAAACAACTGGGCATCATAGACTAACACACATAAAATTGAAGCATAAATTGAATTATGACAGGCCTGTAAAAAAGTGATTGTAGGGCCAGCAGAACACTAAAAACTTAGAATTTTAAAGGAAATCAAGTTATTTTTGACTATCAGATAAACAATATACTTTTGTAAGTACATCACAGTTACTATTAGGAAGATGCTTATAATAACAGTTGTCCACTATTTATCTGAAATTCAAATTTAATTGAAGATGTTTGTGGAGATATAGTTTACAACAAAATCTCAGAAGTATGGAACAGACTCACTGAAATATCTCAATAGTGGAAACCACTACTAACTTCCTAGGGTACATACTTTTAACAGTTCTTTCATCTTACTTGAGCTAGGAGGTGGTATCAGGATAGAACAGAATGTCCTGTTACTCATCAAGTATCCAACCAATAAACAAGACATCTATCACCTAGGATTTCTAGAACTTGCCAATTAAAATATAGGATGCAAATTTACTATTATATCATTCTATTTGACTTCTATTTAATAAACTATTAGGTTATGCATTCCAAGTTATTAAAAGATATGGAGTTCAAAACATAAAAAAAGAAGTAACTGAGTAGGAAAGGTGTAATTTAAAATATAATGCTTAAAATTTAAGAAATAGGGATAAGAGAAAGATTTTCATAAGACAAGAAGAATGAGATGAGTTAAAATAACTCACTCAATATAAAATAATCAAGCACAAATGATATGTGAGATAAAAAGTTTTTCAGCATAGTATAAATGAAAGTAATATAAAAATATACAATCTGAAAAAACTTCTCCATAAATCTAGATTCCATTGAAAAGAAACCTAGTGAAGTATTTCACCTTTTTCCTTAAATTATTTTATGAATTTTTAAGTTATCTATTTTATAGTTTCTTTTCCTGAATTTCAACAATATGCTTTTAGTTAAGGGTTTAACATTTCAACATTATTTCCAATAAAAATGTAGATTTTTATGACCAAATTTATATTATTATTATCATTAATACCATGCTATCATGCCTATGCACTTGTGGTGTGATGCTGTAAGATCAGCACTGGACTGTTCACCTCAAAGTCAGAATTTCAAACCCACCAGCTGCTCCTTGGAAAGGCTATACAGGATCCCAACAAGATGGAATTAACTCGATTGCACTTAACAACATATGCCAACAAAAGTGTGCTCACATCTTTAAAAATAGTGTGCTTAATAATTATCTAATAAATTATCATTTAGGCATTTCATCTCATATTTCAAAATTTGAAACTTAAATAAGGTTATGCATTAGAAATTCAATATTCTCTACCAAATTTTCAAAAAGGGAAAAGTCAGTATTATGTGAAAAAAAGCCAGCCTTCTAATATACTAAAATAAATTTATATGTATTCAATATCTTAAGTAAATCAAAGATTCTAATATTCCAAAGGATCCCTGGTCATGTGGTGGTTTAAGAATTAGGTTGTTAACCATAAGGTCAGATGTTCAAACTCACCAACTGATGTCTGTTTCTATAAAGATCTACAGTCTCAAATATCTTATGCAGCAGTTTTACACCATCATATATTACATAGAGTTGCTATGTACTCCTAGTGAGGCACTGTAAGATCAGCATGAGACTGCAAACCACAAGGTCAGCAGTTCAAACCCACCAGCTGCTTCTTGGAAACCACATGCCGGGTCACTATGATCCGGGGCTGACTCGATGGCACTTAACAATAGAGTTGCAATAAGTTGGAATTTGTTTGACAGCCATGGGTTTAGTTTTAGTATATATGCCAAATAACTGATGACTACTCTGGTAGCATGGTAGCATAGTGGTTACGAATCGGGCTGCGAACCTTAAGATCGGCGGTTCAAAACTACCAGCTGCACCGCGGGAGAAAGATGAGGCTTTCTACTCCAGTAAGGATTTACACCCTTGGAAACCGACCTTGTACAGGGTCGCTATGGGTCGGAACCGACTCGATGGCACATAACAACAACAACAACAACAATTCTGGTAGCATAGTGGTTACGAATCAGGCTGTGAACCTTAAGGTCAGCGGTTCGAAACTACCAGCTGCTCCACAGGAGAAAGATGAGACTTTCTACTCCAGTAAGGATTTACACCCTCGGAAACCCTGTACAGGGTCGCTATGGGTCGGAACCGACTTGATGGCACTTAACAACAACAACAACAACAACCCTTTTTACTAAGGAGCTCTGGTAACATAGTGGTTATGAATTGGAAACTATCAGCTATTCCATGGGAGAAAGATATGGTTTTCTGCTCCTGTAAAGATTTACAGCCTCGGAAACCCTATACAGGGTCACTATGAGTCGGAACTGACTCTATGGCACATCACCATGACCACCATCCTTTTTACTAAAGAACTCTAGCAGCATAGTGGTTAAGAGTAGGGATGCTAACCTTAAGATCAGCAGCTCAAAACTACCAGCCATTCTATAGGAGAAAGATGAGGTTTTCTACTCCTGTAAAGATTTACAGCCTTGGAAAGCCTATGCAGGGTCACTATGAATCAGAACTACCACCACTCATTTTACTATAGATGTATTCCCACTTGGGAGATACTTTAAATCCCCACTCCTGCTTCAAGAACAGAATGTTTTGAACCATGAAATCATCAACTGCCATCTTTTAGTACTCATTCAAAACGAATTTGACTAGAAAGAATTACCTCACCTATAAACTAGACATCTCTCATGACTTGATAACTAAAGATAAATGGAGATAATCAGATCCTCTGAATCAAGACTTTACATTTAAGATATAGTACTCAACTAGTTAGAAATAAGGCAAAAATTATATGAAGATTGGACTAAGCAGATTATGATCTATCACATGTAAGCCAAATTCATGGCTTAGCAGAGCATGTGAACAAGCTGACCTAGTCATTCAATAATGTTACATATGCACTGTCAGCAAAATCATATAACAAGGCATCCCTAAAATAAGTATTTTTGTGCTTTATTCTCTGGAATGCCTTGAGCCAATGTAAATATAGAACAGTTGTTTCCAACTCTTTTTTGACAAAACCTACTATTTAAACTATTTTCACCAAACTGCATACAAGCCCCCTTATGACTTTGCAAGTACTTTCATAGCAATCTCCTTATATTTGATTTAATTTAACTTTGTCTCAGGTCTTTGCAAACAAGATGGAATGACATGGCAGAAGAAGCAATGGGCTCAAACATAACAATTATCAAGATGTCACAGGACAAGCCAAGTGTTTGTTCCTGTTGTATGAGTTTGTATGTTCCTGTTACTATGAGTTTGAACTAACTTGACAGCATCTAACAACAACAACAAAATGTATGAAAATACCCAAGTCATGGTATTTTCAATAGCCTCATATACATGTGAAAGTTAGACAATCCGTAAGGCAGACCATAGAAGAACTGATGCATATGAATTATGGAGTTGACAAAGAAAATTACAAGTACCACAGACTGCCAGAACAAATAAATGTCTTGGAAGAAGTATAGCCAGAATGCTCCTTTGAAGCCAGGATGGTGAGACTTTGTCTCTCATAATTTGGACATATTAATAAGAAAGACCAGTCTCTGGAGATGAACATCATTCTTAGAAAAGTGGAGGGTCAAAAAAAAAAGTGAAGAACCCAGTAAGATGGAATGCCATAGTGGAAACAACAGTGGGCTCAAACATAACAATTATGAGGGCAGTGCAGGACTGGGCAGTGTCCATTCTGTTGTGCATAGTTTCTCAATGAGTTGGAACCATTTTGCGGGTATCTAACAAGAACTTTGTGTGTTTGCATGTTTGTTTTAATCTTTAGTTTTTGTGTTTGAAGAGGACAGTACAGACTATGGGATTATGTAAACACTGTGTCTTAGCCAGAAGATTCTTGGAGTGGTATTTAGCATCTCTTGACCTTATTTTCAAAGTTTGTGAAATGGAGATAAGATTAACCACTTGATAGAGCTGTTGTTAGAATTAAATGAATTAATACATATAAACATATAGATAGGTCCAGTTATATATTAAGAAATAAATGCTGACTGGATTTATTGTTGTTCACCCAAATGAACTACTATCATCTCATTTCCATCTCCTAACATAATGTAATTGCCTTTGATCTATGTGCTAAAAACAAGATAATTGTGTTACTTATAAATGTACTTAAATGTGACTATAGTCTCAGATTAATGACCAAATAAGGAGGAAAGTTTATTCTTGTTATCTAAACATTATTTTTCTGTTCTGAATCTTCTCTTTTTTGATACCTACTTGATCATTTATACTCATTCACAAGTTCATGAAAACTAGCATCATAAACTGCAACTATGTACCAAGTGAGTAGAAAAGCCAGCGGCTACTCATTACTTTTTCCTTTGAAAAGGGTTACCAGATTTAAGCACTTGACCACAAGGTCAGTTTAATAAGGTTGGCAATTCAAATTCACCAGTCACTCCTCAGAAACCCTAAGTAGGATTGCTATAGGTTGAAACTGACTTGACAGCACTTAACAATAGCACAATAACAAGTCCTAAGTTGGATAAGCAATGGACTGGGAACTACAAGGTTACTTGTTCAAACCTTGGAAACCCTATAAAGAGTCCCTAAAGTCAGAACCAACTCAACAGCACTTAACAACAATACCAGACTTTTAATTGAAAATGCAAAACACAATTAAATTTGAATTTCATGTAAAAATTAATGATTTTGTTCAAAAATATATTTCATGCAATATTTAGGATGCACTTAGACTTTTGAAATAAGTCATTTTAAAGCATATAAAAATGTTGTTGCTTCTGTTAAATACTGTTAAGTAAGTTACAATTTATAGCTAACCAGTATAGGGTCTCTGAAGAAAATTGGTGGGTTTTAACCACCGAACTTGCAGTTAGCATTCCAGTCTTATCCTACAGTCTACACCAAGATTCCATAAAAGGGTTACTTATCTAAATGTTACTTATCCAAAATTCACATTTAATTGTCTATACGGTATTTTATCTATCAGCTTTACTTTGGAGGTTGTCTTAGGCTGGATTTTCTAGAGAAGCAAAACTAGTGAAGCATATATATGTATGTTGCTGTTGATGTTGTTAAATGCCTTTGAGTCAGTTCCAATCTATAGTGACCCTGCATAGGGTTTCTGAGGAGCAGCTGGAAATCTTGAACCACTGATTTTGCGGCTCAAACCGACTTTTCATTCCATCTCATTAAGCCACAGTGCCACACCAGGATTCCATATATATGTATATGTTGTTGTTATGTGCCATGGAGTCGGTTCCTAGTCATAGTGACCTGCATAGGATTCCGGAGGCTGTAAATCTTTATGGGAGCAGAAAGCCTCATTTTTCTCCCGCAAAACAGCTGGTAGTTTCTAACTGCTGATCGTGAGATTAGCAGCCCAATTCGTAACCACTACGCTACCAGAGCTCCTTATGTATATGTATATGTATGTGTATGTGTATGTGTATGTGTATGTGTATATGCATATGTATATACGGAGTCTTGGTGTGGCGCTGTAGGTTAATGCGCCAGACTGCAAAGCCATTTGAACTGCAAGGTCCGCAGTTCAAGCTGCGTCTCGGAAACCCTACACAGGGTCGCTATGGGTCGGAACTGACTTGACCGCACTTAATAATATGTATATATTTGTTCAGTTCGGCTCACACAATGGGGTTCTAGTGGCGACCAGAGTAGCCTATCCCATCTGTGGGGCTGGCCAGCATCAGCGACAGGAGCGCAGTGAACACTCAGGGCAGCCCCTGGCACTACCGACTAAGCTGCACTGCCGGGCCCTGTCAGAGCCCGACATGCTGGCACACTACCGGTCCCCTTGAAGGCCGGGTGTCTCCAAGATCTGGACTCCCGTCTCCAAGAAGCGGTGTAACAGCGGTAGCAGTGCCACACTGCAACCATGCACTGGCCATGGGAGTGCTGGCCGGGCATGGGTCATCGTGCCTCGTAGCCATGCCCACCCTGCAGCCAGCTCGCCCCTGCCCACAGCCCCCGGGCCAGCGTTGGCCAGCAGCAGCTTCATGGATGGTGGTGAGGGTGGCATCTCCTCGCGGTGCCGCCTGTCCCTGTCACAGGAACACATCACAGACATGGTCAGCCCCCTGCCCTCGGCCAGCAGCACCCTGACCGCCGTGCCCACGAGCTGAGCTGGTGCTAGGACCTGCTGCGGAGCCACTCACAGCCATGCATGCTCCACGAGAGGAAGAGCTGGCGCAAGCAGAGACGCGAGGAGGATGCGCGGTGGAAGCACCCGGCCTTGGTCTTTTTAAAAATGACATGGTCGTTAAAGAATTCCAAGAGCCTCTGTTACCTGGATTACGAAGACGATGTCGAGGACGATGCCCACGTGAAGACAGTCGTGTCCTCCCCGTACTACTCTCACGACCTCATGGGTATCATCATGCTGGCCTCCAGCCCTGTGAGGGAGCACGAGGGGCTGTGGACACCGAGGAGGCTCGTGGCGGCCAAGGACGAGCACCCAGGGGCTCCAGCGACAGTGACAGCATCTTCACCCCCAACTCCAGCCTTGTGAAGGAGTGTCTGAACCGTGGACACCGAGGGGACTCTCAGAGGCCGAGGGCAACAATGCCAGGGAGGATGGGTCTTCTCCCTAGACTTTGGGGGCCTGGATCTGGAGCAGATCGAAAATAACTGATGACAACAGTCCTGCTCACTCACTTTGAACAATAAGGCAACGTTTTGATGAAAATTTTCCTAAAGATGTATTTTGCATTTTTTATGGCTTTTATAATTCGGAGAATATGTCTCTATTTTGGAATTTTCAGAAGGCATTCTATTAAAAGTGCGTCTGCAAACCCATTATTGCCACTCATTATAGAGCTAACTGTGCCTAAATTAGGTTTCACCACCATGGGAATAAATACATTCAAACTGCTAAACATCTGGAAATCCTGGATGAGTCAAGTTGACACAAAACTATAACAATTCCATTCCTCCCTTGTCAAATTGAAACCTATACACAATATGCAAAATTTGTAAATAGAGGAAATTGTAAGGTCATACTTGCACTTATAACTAAAACACAGTCAACCAAAAATGCACTGAGCCTATTTATGTCTTATATTTCACAAATGTACAAAGCAAAAAGATCTGATGTGCACATATAAAACAAAAGGTATATCGTCATTTAAATGTCCAAAGGGCACATTCTACAAGCCAGCCTCCTCACCGTAGGCACACAACCTTACTCAGTCCATTGGTCTAGAGTCCAAACCTGCTCTATCTTCCATGACACTGCCTCTGTCACTGTCTCTTCTGTTGTCACTTTTCCAGACAGTTCTTTCATATTGATGGTCCTGGGATCGTCTGTTGTTGAAATGAAAGGTAACTACACTCCCCTTTCAGTTACACATCTTCTACAATTGCAGTTTCAACAATCACAATTAATCCTACTAACTACTCACAGTTGAAATCATAAAATTATATCAGCATCATCCCCCAAACCCTTTTCACTAGACCCATCTGGAAAAGAGGAAAACCAGTCATTGGGATTCTTCCTGGTCCCATCATTCTAAAATTAAGCACACCCAAGAAAGTCTGTAAGTCAGCCACTTCTTGCCTTTATAGCCCCCCCCCCCCATTTTTAATAGCCTGTATCTAAATTGCCTGTCTGTATCCACTGGCTACTCCTTGAGACCCTTATACAGAGTCACTAAGAGTCAGAACAGACTCAACAGCACTTAAAAACAAAAACAATCAACCCAGTACACAGAGGAGATAAGCACGTTCCTTGATGTGGTGAATCTTCCATTCTACTTGGAATTTAGAGCAACTGTATCCACAAGCAAAAGTCCAATCCAACAAATTGTAGCAATTACACTTGCTGACAGTATCAAACATCTTTATCTTCATCTTGTCAGGTTCTGATCAGCTCAAACCTAGCCACTAACGCTAGGTCAAATGGGCACCAGTTGCAAGTTTGGGAGTTAACACACAGCTAGAACCTTCATTTTCAGCTTTAGCTCCTGTGGGTTAGGTTAGTGGGCTCAGGAGTTCACACAACTCCCTAAACTTCAGACCTATCACCCTTCCCTTTTCTCTTATCTCAATGACAACTGGTACCAATAGAACATTTACAAATGTTGGAAATAAGTCCTGATGTTACAAACAGACACTCGGTAAAATCAAAAGTATCTCAGAAAGCCAAAATTTTACTTCTACAGAAGGGTGTATAGGGGTACAGGAGCAAACCAACAAGCACACAGCACCAGCAGTCCTTGGGGTTTTATCCCTCATCTGAGGCTATATTTCACGCTATTGGTTAGGGTTTCCACCACACAGTCTTTTCTTCACATGATTGGCTAGTCTGAGCTGTGCTTGGATGGAGGGGGTTAGGGCTTGAGGAAGTTTGGAATGCCTTTGATCCAAGAGGCCATAACAGGCCAAGAACTGGTTTTGGCTGTTTCATAGTATGAATAGGAGAATAGGGAAGTTTCCCTTAATGGCCTCAAAATGGGTTAGAACTAAGCTTATTCTGTTTGGGCTCCAACCTTATTTTGTGGCCTTTGAAGGAAAGACATTTGTGCTCCTTTTTCTCACACAAACAAAGTCCATGTTTTTGTTGTTGCATTTCTCTCCATCCCACTAACATGTAGATCAGGTGGTCACCAATGATCATAGCATTAGTCAGTTTCATTTAACTTTCAGTCCTTGAGGGGGGTTTTCTTTGATGGGTTGATTTTCCATTCCTTGATGCCCAGGACACAAAAAACACCTGTTTTTTGTTGTTGCTTTTTTTCCCCAAAGCTTCCTTAAGAATCTTCTGTTCTCCCAGCAGTTCTTAGTTGGTTTGCATGCTTTTCAGATGCAAATGTTCCAGCTCTGAAGGTTCTGGGTGGGGCTCAGGATTCCACCTAAAGCCCATGCTCTACAAAAGCTTAAACCAAAAAGCCTATTTTTTTTTTCAAGCAATTTCTAACTCTCATTTTAACAAATCCAATAAAGTATAGACTGAAGGTGTGCTTGTGGCCTTACAAGCGCTCTTACAATTATCATCCACAATATTAATTTCTATCATATATTTTTATCTATTTAAAAATAATAGCAAAAACTAATATCCGTAAGGCAAACACATAAACCTTTTAAAAACACTCAAATGCAATCATTTTTTCTATGTTGGATTAATACCATTTATATGCATATGGTCTTGGGCATTTGGTAGGTTAGATTTCAGTAGGCCCAGCATTCCAACAAGCGCTGTTGTAGCAAAAAATCAAAAGTGGGTCATTTTAAACAACAGAAATGTAAGATATGTAGTGTTGTCATGTTTTTCCCTGGTCCCTCTTGCTCTTGGGGGGGATTAGTCCCACCAAGTCACTGTTTCTCTGTCACACAAAAATAATAAGCATTCACTTGTTGTTGTTGTTAAGTGCCATCGAGTCGGTTCCAACCCATAGCGACCCTGTACAGGATTTCCGAGGATATAAATCTTTATGGGAGCAGAAAGCCTCATTTTTCTCCCGGGGAACAGCTGGTAGCTTCAAACTGCTGACCTTAAGGTTCACAGCCCGATTTGTAACCACTACGCTACCAGAGCTCCTTACAGAGCATTTTGTTGTTGTTGTCAGGTGCCATCGAGTCAGAACCGACTCATAGTGACCCCATGAACAGCAGAACGAAACAATGTCCAATCCTGGGAAAACCTCACTACCGCTGCTACACTTGACACCATCAATGATGCTACCTGGCCAATCCATCTCGTTAGGGGTCTTCCTCTTTTTCTCTGACCCTCCACCTTACCCAGCATGACATCCTTCTCCAGTGACTGTTTCCTACGGACAATATGTCCAAAGTATGAGAGATGAAGCTTAGCCATCCTGGCCTCCAAGGAGCACTCTGGCTGCACTTCTTCCAAAACAGATCTATTGGTTCTTTTGGCAGTGCATGGCACTTTCAGCATTCTCCTCCAACACCACAACTCAAAGGCATCAATTCTTCTACGATCTTCCTTATTCACTGTCCAGCTTTCACATCCATATGAGGCTATTGAAAACACAATGGCCTGGGTCAGGCACACCCTAGTCCTCAAGCTGACATCTCTGCTCTTCAATACTTTAAAAATTTCTTGTGCAGCAGATTTGCCCAATGCAATATGTCGTCTGATCTCTTGACTGCTGCTTCTACGAGTGTTGATAGTTGATCCAAGAAGAATTAAGTCCTTGACAACTTCAATCTTTTCTCCGTTGATAAGAATGTTGTTTATTGGTCCAGTGGTGAGGATTTTTGTTTTCTTGACATTGAGATGTAATCCATATTGAAGGCATTTTTAGATTAGGTCAAAATGAAAGTATACTTCAAAGAGAGAAGTGGGCCTGTCTCTACTAGAGGAGAAAACCTTTTGGGGTTGGGGTGCACTGGCTAATAAAAGGATGGGGTCTCTTCCTTGAAGGATGGGCTAAACATATTAAGTAGAAGGAGTGGTATGTTGAATATTCATGGCTTTTAGTAAAGGGGTGCAGGCTTCATGGAAATGGAGCATGTTCTGCAGTAGTCAGCTTTGGGTGCTTCCTTCATAGGTCCTCTGCCTGCAACCAGCTACTTCTATCAAGGCTTCAGTTTCTGATATTCTTATCTCTGTCTTCAGGCTATTCTTCTCAGTCTTATCCTTCTTGTTGGACTAGAGATGCCCTTCCCCTTTCATGGGGAGCCAGGGTAACAAAGGCCCAGGGCCCCAGGGGTCCTAACTTGTCCCTGACAGTGTCTCATATTTCTTTAGGGTTCAGGATATTGACAGAGACATATTCTTTTGAAAGTCTCTGGAGGAAGTTCCTTTCTTGTCTCTCTCAGTTTCTGGTGGTATGGTTGTTAGGTGCTGTTGAGTTGGTTTCAACTCTAAGTCAAAAAGCCCTAGGTATTTCTTGGTATAAAGGGTATTTTCATATAGTAGTCTTGCCTCTAGTAAAATACATATGGAAATGGAAAATATA
>NW_006408852.1:1368013-1379520 GCF_000296735.1 Chrysochloris asiatica
TGAGTTGGAACAGACTCAACAAAATTCAACAACAACATCAACAACATAGATATACCCACACAACTACTCACATTTGAAATTATATATTGTTGTTAAGTGCCATCAAGTCAGTTCTGACTAATAGCAATCCTGTATTGGGCTTCTGAGGCTGTAAATCTTTGCAGGAGCAGAAAGTAAAGGTTTGCAGTCAGAGAAACTCAAGTAGAGTTTCAAAGACTTGGAAACCACTTGACGGCACCTAAGAACAAAAACTATATACAAACACACACACACACACATATGGGTTTATATTGGGACTTTTTAATTAGTCCTGTTAGTCTGTTAATTTTTCCATGTGACAATGCCACACTGTTTTTACTAACATAACTTAATATATTTTAATATCTGGAAAACAAATTATTTCATGTTGTTCTTCAAGAAAGACTAGTTGGTATTACTGACAAAAATAATCTGGATTTTATTTGTGATTGCATTGAATCTATAAATCAGTTTTTTAAATAAATCATTTTTATAATATGATGTTTTCAAATCAACAAATATGTTGCATTTGTCTAATTAACTAGATATTTTTAAATATTTTAAATCCAATTTTATATTTGCCAAAGAGGATACATATATAAATGGTTTGCTTTCTGTACAGATTCTTCATATTTTTGATGATACCATAACTAGTATCTTTCCCAAATTTTCAGTTAAACTATTCATTGCATGCAAGCAGAAGTCCATAGATGGTCATATACTGATTTTGCATTCAGCACTTATTTTTCTAATAATTTATCTGTAGATGCTCAGATTTTCTTTGTATGTATTCAAATAATCCATAAATAGTAATAGTTTCATTTATTCTTGTTAATGTCTTATACTTTTAATTTACTGTTCTTGCCTTAGTATATTGCCTAGGACTTCAAGAGGCGTGCTGAATAAAAGTAACAGACACAGGCATACTTGCCACATTATTGCCTCCTTCAATGGCTCATTTTGTAGTAAGTGTCTATGGATTCTGATTAGCAGATAATTCACTCTTCTAAATATTCTATAGAATTTAATTTAAATATGTTTTATAACTTCTGACTTTATCAGTATACAGTAACTAAAACATGTTGTTGTTGTTAAGTGTCGTCAAGTCAGTTCTGACTCATACCTACTCTGTATAGGGTTTCAAGAAGCAGCTGGTGGTTTTGTACTGCTGACCTTGTGGTTCGCAGTCCAGTGATGATCTTACAGCCCAACTCCAGGATTCCAGCTATAAGGTGGTGGTAGTAAAGTGTTGTGGAGTTGGTTCCCACTCATGGCAACCCTGTACAGGGTTTCTGAGGCTGTAAATCTTTACGGGAGCAGAAAGCCTCATCTTTTTTCTGCAGAACATCTGGTAGTTTTGAACTGCTGACCTTAAAATTTGCAGCCCGATTCGTAACCACTACACTACCAGCCAGATATAAGAGTTTCTAGTTATTACATAGCAATTTAATTATTTTAATCTGTTAATTTATTGTGTTATATAATTTAAATTTCTTACTTAATTAACCTTGTATTTTATATTATTAAAATGACTAATCCCACCAAATTAAATTATAGATTAAAAAATACAATTCCAGTAAAAATTCTAGCACTGATTTTGAAGCAATAATCAAATTGATCATAAAATGCGTATGGAAATGTAATGAGATAGAAAACCCAAATACATTTTTGGACTTCAAACTAGAAATGTGATTATTCTTCAAACCTCCACCAAAATCAGTAACTTATATATTACCTTCAATAAGAAAAATAGCATGTTTCTTAATAGTAGAATATCCTTGACTCACAGCATTCATAAATTGCATAAAATAAACCATAAATTTCTTTATTCATTCTGATGCAAAATTAAATATTAAAGGCTTATATCAACCACCTACATTTTTTTTTCAGTTTTGACTCAGCAGACTATGATCTGCAATTTATTAATATTTACATTTTTCCTCAAATGAATCTTAAATTTTTATATCTTGCTTCTGATTATCTGACAGAAACTTTGAGAATGAAAAGGTCTAGTCTCTGAATTTCTGACAGCAATGGTCATGCCCCTAAGACCTCTGTCTACAGAGAAAGAAAAGATATATGTGGCAAGATTATTCAATTGAAAAAGCCATTACACACGCAGAAAGATCATGTGCACATGATGACAACAAAGCTTTGGTGCTTAGAATATGAAAATAATAGGAAGGGTTGGCAGATAGAATAAATTGTATATGCAATCTGAGATCTGTAATTTCTTCAGACCCTTGCAGAGAAAAAGTGTACTACTTGGCTCATGTTAATGGGCTGAAACAGGATTTTCAAACTGGAGCTTATGGTAATACTATCAGCAAATTTGAAAGTGATATCGAGACCACTAACCTGGAAGAAATGAAGTTTGCCAGGGATTTATCATTTTCAGACTCTTGATAATTTTGTAAATAAGAATTATGTGGAGAAGATACGCCTGAAAAGGCAAAAAAAGATGAGTAGTGTCTTTCTTAACTTTCCCATGAGTCTGCAGGAGTTGATGGAGAAGAAACTGTCTAAAAGAGGACCTGGATAGTTAATCCAGGATATCCTCACAATTTCCCAAAGAAAGGGTTATTTGGAATAGACTAAACCCACGTTTGCTTCTGGCAAGTGAAAAGGACTTGAAGCACTTACTAATGAATACCAAAGAATACAGTCTTTAGTATGAACTGTACCTCAATGTAAAGAAAACAAAAGTTTTCACAACTAGACTCATAAATAACAATATAATATGTAGAGAAAAGATTGAAGTTGTCAAAGATTTCATTTAACTTTGGTCTACAATCAACACTCATGGAAGCAGCATTCAAGAAATCAAGCAATGAGTTTCCTTGGATAAGTCTGGTGCAAAAGACCATTCTAATCAACAGTCATGGAAATCAAAGCACTTATTGCACTAAGCAAATCTGCTGTAAAAGATCTCTTTAAGTTTTTAAAGAGCAAAGATAGCACATTGAGGACTAAGGTACACCTGTTGCAAGCCCTGGTATTTTCAGTCACCTCGTATGTATGTGAAAGGTGGAACTGAACAGGGAAGAATGACAAAGAATGGATGCATTTGAATTACAGTGTTAGGAAAGAATATAGAAAGTACTGGGCTTTTGTGTTGTTGTTGTTTTGTTTTCTTTAAGTGCCCTTGAGTTGATTCTGACTCATCGAGACCCTGTATAGGGGTTCCAAGGAGCTACTGGTGAGCTTTAACTGCGAACCTTGGGATTCAAACCGACTTTGCACTCCAGTGCATTAACCTGCAATGCCACACCAGGACTCCATAGAAAGTATTATGGACTACCAAAACTACAAACACCATCTGTCTCAGAAGAAGTGCAGACAGAATGCTCCCTAGAAATGTCCTCACTGGCCAGTCTTTGTTGCTCATACTTTGGCTATGTTATCCAGAGGGACAAATCCTTGAAAAAGACATCCTGTGGTTTCAAAGTACAGGGTCTGTGAAAAAGAGGTAGACCCCCAAGGAGGCGGAGTGACACAGAAGCTGAAACAAAGGGCTCAAACATGACAATTGTGAAGGAGCAGAGTTTCCTTCGGTTTTTCATAGGATCATTATGAACTGGAATGGATTTAACAGCACCTGCTGTGGCACTTTAAATTAATGCCATGGATTGCAAAGCCAGCTTGAACTACAAGGTCAGTGGTTCAAGTTCAGCAGCCATTCATTAGAAACACTATACATGGTCACTATGGGTCCAGACTGACTCAATGGAAGTTAATAACAACAACAAGGAGCTATGGTAGCTTAGTGGTTATAAGTTGGGCTGCTAACCTCAAGGTCATAAGTTCAAAACTACCAGTCATTCCATAGGAGAAAGATGAGACTTTCTGCTCCTATAAAGATTTACAACCTTAGAAACCCTATTCAGGGTTGCTATGAGTCAGAACCAACTCCACGACACACCACCAACACCAACAAATCCATGGTGTTGAGGTGGAACCCAGACCTGGAAAAGAAAATAACTGCAATGTCAAATCCAAAATCACATACCTTTGCTGTTGTTGTTGTTGATAGGTGCCATCGAGTCAGTACCGACTCATAATGACTATATGCACAGCAGAAAGAAACAATGTCCAATCCTGGGCCAACCTCACTTCTGTTGCCACACTAGAGTCCATCGATGCCATCACTTGGTCAATCCATCTTGTTGGGGGTCTTCCTCTTTTTCTCTGACCCTCCAGCTTACCAAACATGATGTCTTTCTCCAGCGACTGTTCCCTTCTGACAATATGTCCAAAGTATGAAAGACGAAGTTTGGCCATCTTGGCCTCTAAGGAGCACTGTGGTGCACTTTGTCCAAAACAGATCTATTGGTTCTTTTGGCAGTACATGGCACTTTTAGTATTCTCCTCCAACACCATAATTCAAAGGCATTAATTCTTCTATGGTCTTCCTTATTCAAAGTCCAGCTTTCTCATGCATATGAGGCTATTGAAAATACCATGGCTTGGGTCAGGAGCATCTTTGTCTTCAAGCTGACATCTTTACTCTTCAATACTTTAAAAAGTTCCTATGCAGCAGATTTGCCTAATGCAATACGTTGTCTGCTCTCTTAACTGCTGCTTCCATGAGTGGAAGAGATCCATATTTGTGCCCACTCCAAAGAGAGGTGACCCAACAGAATATGGAAATCATCAGACAAAGTCTTTCATATTTCAAGTGAGCAAAGTTTTGCTAAAGGTAATAGAGAAACGGCTACAATCATACATTGACAGAGAACTTCCAGAGGTTCAAGCTGGATTCAGAAGAGGCTGTGGAACGAGAGATATAATTGCTGATGTCCAATGGATCTTGGCTGAAAGCAGAGAATATCAGAAAGATGTTTACCTATGCTTTATTGACTAAGCAAAGGCTTTCGATTGTGTGGATCATGACAAGCTATGGATAACATTGTGAAGTATGAGTATTCCAGAACACTTAATTGTACTCATGAGGAATCTGTACATGGACCAAGAAGCAGTTGTTCGAACAGAACATGGTAACACTGAATGTTTTAAAATTAAGAAAGGTGTGTGACAAGGTTGTATTCTTTGACCATACTTATTCAACCTGTATGTTGAGCAAATAATCCGAGAAGCTGGGTTCTATGAAGTAAAACATGGCATCAGGATTGGAAGAAGACTCATTAACAACCTGCGATATGCAGATGATACAACCTTGCTTACTGAAAGTGAAGAGGACTTAAAATATTTAGTTATGAAGATCAAATAGCACAACCTTTAGTATGGATTACATCTTAATGTCAAGAAAACAAAAATCCTCACCACTGGACCAATAAACAACATTCTTATTGGTGGAGAAAAGATTGAAGTTGTCAAGGACTTCATTCTATTTGGATCAACTATCAACACTCACAGAAGCAGCAGTCAAGAGATCAGACGATGTATTGCATTAGGCAAATCTACTGCACAAGATCACATACCTTAGCATTAGTCAAATCAGACTGCTGGCCACATTCTGCATCAATTGTGGGGGTGCACTGACAGACACACCCTGACCACCAGGATGAATACAAGTGTGTCCTAGGTGTCCTGAAATTTGTTGAAATATTATCTGACTACTCTGCAAACCCAACTCCTGAAAAAAAAAATTTAGAAGTGAAACAGCTATTACAGAAAAATTCTGACATACAGAAGAATCTGGAAAATGTAAATGAAAGTGAGAAAGAACTAAGAGAAAAAGAGAAGACAGTTTAAGAGAACAAATTTACACACTAAGAAGTGTCAATAAGTGAAATAAGTTAAAAAACAGAAAAAAATGATTTCATTGAAATAACACATTAGATTAAAAAACTTCGACCTTCCATTCCTTTCAGAAGTCACTCTCAGACTCAGAAATTGAGTGACGTGAGTCGTGCTCTCAGCCCCTCTTCATCTGATCTTCCGGATGAAGCAAAGAGAAGAAACTGCATGAAGCTGCTATATTCTTCAAAAGCAATCAAGGGCATGCAGAAAGAAGAAAAAAAAGAGTCTGTCCTAGATGAAGCGACATTGTGCTTCAGGCAGGCTTCAGTGGCTATCTGTCAAGAAAGAAAGACAACTTCTTTGAAGAGTAAATTTGTTTCAACAAACAAAGATACCTGCTCTCCACATTTCCTTGAAGCTTCTCCTTTGGCGCTAGACATTAAGGGAGATTATTGAGAAATTAGCTGCTGAGAAGGAAGTCCTGAAATAGTAGGAGACTTATGAGGAGTTGATCCAGAATGCTCCTCACCTGTGAATGAAGGGCACTCAAATGTTGCCATTTCTCATTTCTGCCTATAAAGAATTCCTCCTCGTTCTTGGCACCTGACTATTTTTTCCAAAAGGCAAAACTGTGAAACAGATAGACTAACCCCAAATAAAGCAAAACCCATCTTAAGGACATAAAAACGAATATTAGAAAAATTATCTATCTTTCTAGGAAATGAACAATAGCTTAACACATCAGAACCATCATTAGTCCTTCTATTTTAATTTTTCATTTGTTTAAGAAACCCTAAGTAGGGACCATTTTAAATAGGAAAATCATATGACTTAGTATGCCATAAAACACAACTGAAGAGGAATAATGCCACATTCATCATAAAAAAGAGCATTTCAAGAACTATCTTGAAGTTCAATATTATCTGTCATAGGATAATATCCACATGCCTACAAGGAAAACCAGTTAATATCACTACTATATAAATTTGTGCACCAGCCACCAAATGTCAACAGTTCAAGCTCACCAACTGTTCCTTGGCAACCTTATACAGGGTTGGTATGGGTCAGAACCGACTAGCTGGCACTTAACAAGAACAACTTACCAAAGCTAGTGATGATGAAATTGAAGAATTCTACCAAATTCTTCAGTCTAAAATTGACCAAATATGCAATCAAGATGTATTGATAATTCCTGGAGATTGAAATACAAAAGTTGGAAATAAGGAGGAAGGATTAGTAATTGCAAAACATGACCTTGGTGATAGAAATGATGTTGGAGATTGTATGATAGAATTTTACAAGAACTTATTCATCACCATGCTTTTTTTCCCCAACATGTGGATCTCACCAGATGGATTATACAGGAATCAAATTGACTACTTCTGTGGTAAGAGATGATGGAGAAGCTCAATATTATCAGTCAAAACCAGACTAGAGGCTAAAGGTGGAACAGACCATCAATTGCTCATATACAAGCCCAGGCTGAGGAGAAAGAACATTAACACAAGAATCAAAATATGAATTTGAGTATATCCCATCTGAATTTATAAATTATCTCAAGAAAAGATTTGATGCATTAGAAATGAATAATCAAATCCAAGAAGAGTTGTTGGATGATCGCAAGAATATCATATATAAAGAAAGGAAAAGTTCATTGAAAAGACAAAAAGTGTGGAAGAGTCTCTGAAGCTTGCTCTCGAATATACAGAAGCTATAGTAACTGAAAGAAATGAGGCAGTAAAAGGTCTGAACAGAAAATTTCAAAAACACAAAGTAAAATATTATAAGAAATGTGCAAAGATATGGAGATAGGAAATCAAAAGGAAGGAAAAGCTCTACATTTCTCAACCTGAAAGAACCAAAGAAAAATATCAAGCCTCAACTTGAAATATTGAAGGATTTTATGCACAAAATATTGAAAGATGCAGGAAGTATCAAAAGAAAATGAGAGAAATACAGAGAGTCTCTCTATCAAAAAGAATTGGTCGGTGTTCAGCCATTCCAAGAGATAACATGATCAAGAACCGATGCTACTGAAGGAAGAAAACAAAGCTTCATTGAAGTCATTGGGGAAAAACAAGGCTCTAGAAATTAACAGAATTCAAATTGGAATCATTCAATAAACTGATGCAGCACTGGAGGTGTTCACTTATCTATGACAAAAAATTTTAAAGATAGCTATCTAGCCGGCCGATTGGTAGAGATCCAAAATTGTGCTAGTCAAAAGAAAGGTGACAGAAGGCAATATGGAAATCAATGAGCAATATCATTAGTATCACATGCAAGTAAATTTTTTCTGAATATAATTTACAAATGACTTCAGCAATACAGCAAGAGGAAGTGGTCAGACCTGATTTAGAATAGGCCCTGGAACCAGGTATATCATTACTGATGGACCTTAGCTAAAAGCATAGAACACCAGGAAGAGTTTTACTTGTGCATTATTGGCTGTTCAAAGGCATACAACTGTGCAACATTGTGAAGAATGAGTATTCTAGAACACTGAATTGTGCTCATAAGGAACTATTGAATAGACCAAGAGCCAGCTGTTTGAAAAGAATAAGGAAGTACTGAATGGTTTAAAATTAAGAAAGGTGTGCACCATATTTATTCAGTCTGTATGCTGAGCAAATGATCTGAGCAGCTAGATTATATGAAGTAGAATGTGGCATCAAGAATGTCAGAGGGCCCATTAACAACTTGTGATATGCAAATGGCACAACCTTGCATTTTAAAAGTGAAGAGGACTTGAAATACTGATAAAGATCAAAGACTATAGCCTTCAGTAAGGATCTCACAGCAATGCTAAGAAATGAAATTCCTCCCAATTGGACTAATAAATAGCATCATGATAAACAAAGCAAAGATTGAAGTTGTCTAAGACTTCATTTTCATTAGACACATAGTTGATAGTCATTTAAGTAGCGGTAAAGGACAAAGGACATATTTTATTACTGCTGCAAAAGACCTCTTTAAATTGTTATAATCAAAGTTGTCAGTTTGAAGACTAAGGTGCACCTGACTCAAGCCATGGCATTTTCCACAACTTCATGAGCATGTAAAATTTGAGCAATTAATGAGGACGACAATGGAAGAATTGATGCATTGAATTATTGTCTTGGAGAGGAATATTGGAATTGCCCTGGCCTGCCATAAGAACAAGCAAAATTGTCTTGAAAAAAGTTCAGTCAGAATGTACCTTCAAAACTAGGATGGATAGACTTTGTCTTTAATTCTTTGGGCATGTTGTCAGGAGGGATCAGTCCCTGCAGAAGAACTCATACTAGGTAAAGTGGAGGGTCAGTGAAGAATAGATGGCTGCCCATCAATTAGATGGATTGACATGGTAGCAACAATGGGCTCAAACATTACCTTCTGCACGATAAGAAATAAAATGAGTAAACCCCTATGAGCAAACCACTACATCTTTTACAACCCTAGAACTTCTCTGAGAAGATGCTAGGCTTGCATGGTAATCTTTTCATCACACTTTCCTTAAATTGGAATAAAGTTAGCTGCCATACTTTTTTGAGGGAGAGGGGTTTTGTTTTGTTTTGTTTTATCAGAGGTAGAGAATGGAGTAATTAAGAAATGTAGAAATAAGTCCAAAGGAAAGAGATTTACATGGTTTTTTTTAGTTGGCTTTTGGTAGGACTCCACCATTCATCTGTTAGTTTGCCATACTGTGTTGGCTTCTGTGTTGCTATGATGTTAAAGCACCAGCAGGATCAACCATGTTGGAGAAGTTTCAGTGGAGCATCTATATTAAGAAGACATATTAAGGAAGAAGGAAAAGTAAACTATTCCTGAACGTTTAGACACTAAAAATCTTATGAACAGAAGTGGAACACTGTTAGATATTGTTCTTGAAGATACTCCAGCCTCCTAGGTTAGAAGATACTCAAAATACAACAGGGGAAGAACTGCCTTCTAAAAAGAGAGTTGATAATAAGTATTTGAATGAAGTAAAAGTGTTGGAACCTACATTTGCTGATTGAGAACAATTCAAAAGGAGAAGCAGTTCCATCCATTAGCAATTGGAATGTATGAAGTATAAATCTTGGAAAATTTGAAGTTTTCAAAATTCAGATGAAATGCAAGTGAAGATGGGTATCCTAGGCATTAGAGAGTAGAAATTCACTGGTATTGACCAATTTAAATCTGACAATAATATGTTTTACTATGCTTGGAATGGCACATTCATGACGAATGGCATTGAATCCATAGTGAAAAAGAGCATTTCAAGATCTATCTTGAAAATACAATGTGATCTGTGATAGGATAATATGCATACAAGGAAGTCCAGTTAATATCACATTTATTTAAATTTATTAAAGCCAAAGATGATGACATTGGAGAATTCTAATAACTTATTCCTGGTGTGGTGCTCTGAGTTAATGTGCTGGACTGCAAAGTTAGTTTGACTGGCAAGGTTGGTGGTTCAAGCTCACCAGTGGTTCATAGGAAATCCTCTAGTGGATTGCTATGGGTCCAAATAGACTCGATGGCTCTTAAACCTACTTATTAAGAGAGAAGTTGATCAAACATGGAATCAAGATGCACTGATAATTACTAGTGATTGGAATGTGAAGGTTGTAAATAAAGAGGAATGATTAGTAATTGGAAAATATGGCTTTGGTGTTAAAAACGATGCTGGAGAAAGTATAATAGATTTTTTTTTTTCTTTTAAAGTTTTTAATGTGAATTGAGTGATAGTTTACATGGGAGAACATTAGCTTTACATTCATCATATCCTATTTCATTTCATTGCAATGATTACAATCCCCTCCATGCATCATCAAACAACCAAAGGGTACACCCCACAAGCCTGCCCCCTGGCCATTAGCACACAGGCCCTCTCCCTCTCTGAGTCCAGAGTCCCCAGCTACTCCATCTCTCCACGTCGTTGTCTCTGGCTCCATCTCTGGAGTCACTGCTCTCTGGAAAGGGTCCCACACTCCGCTCTTTTCCCTTGATGGTCCCAGGGACCTCTGCTCATGGGCTGCAAAATCACCCACTCCACAACTTTTGTTACAAAACATCTATCTCTACATTTCCAACACTCAGTCAGTCCTGATAGCAATTATTCCCTATTGAACCATAAGAGTCTTACCCTATCTCCTTTCATCAGCCCCATCCAGACATGTTGGAAAACACTCAATGGAGATTCTACCTTCCCCTGCAACCTCTGGTACTAGGCTCCCTCTTGAAAGCTTGTAAGCCAGTCACTTCTTGCCTTTGCAGCCCCATCATTTTGAGTAGCCAATGTCTAAGTTGCCCATTCCTGTTGACCCTGTGTATTGAGGGAGGGAGACTGATCCTCACTCTAAGGATTTGTTCCCTCTTTTGACTATTACATCCATAAGTATAGGTCAAATTAATCAAATTATAGCTAATTACTCTTTTTTTTCCTCTTCTTTCTTATTCTAGTTGAGTTCTGATCATCCAGCCATTGAAGCCAGGTCAAGTGGGTACTATTTTCAAGTATGGGTGTTCTTGTGCAGAGAGTATGATAGAATTTTGCAAGACCACTTTTAAAACAATATGATAGGCAATTATACACATAAACCTCACCAGGTGGAATACACAGGAATTAAATTGACTATATCTATGCTAAAGGTAATACAGAAATAGCTACAATCATACATTGACAGAGAATTTCCAGAGGTTCAAGCTGGATTCAGAAGAGGCCGTGGAACGAGACATATCATTGCTGATGTCCGATGGATCTTGGCTGAAAGCAGAGAATATCAGAAAGATGTTTACCTATGCTTTATTGACTACAC
>NW_006408852.1:1380555-1385282 GCF_000296735.1 Chrysochloris asiatica
ATGGAGAAAGGATTGAAGTTGTCAAGGACTTCATTCTTCTTGGATCAACTATCAACACTCGCGGAAGTAGCAGTCAAGAAATCAAATGACATATTGCATTGGACAAATGTGCTGTACATGACCTTATTAAGGTGTTGAAGAGCAAAGAGGTCAGCTTGAAGACTAAGGTGAGTGTGACCCAAGCCATGGTATTTTCAATAACCTCATATGCATGTGCAAGCTGGACAGTGAATAAGGAAGATGGTATTAAAAGATACTTTTGAATTATGGTATTGAAGGAGAATATTGAAAATGCCATGGGCTTCTAAAAGAACCAACAGATCTAGGTTGGAAGTTGTGCAGCCAGAGTGCTCCTTAAAGCCAGGATCACCAAACTTTGTCCCTCATACTTCAGACATATTGTCAGGAGGGACCAGTCACTGGAGAAAGATATCATGTTTGGTAAGGTGGAGGGTCAGAGAAAAAGAGGAAAACTTCCAGCAAGATGAATTGGCCAAATGGCAGAATCTATGGACTCAAGCATGGCAACAATAGTGGGGTTGGCCCAGGATTGAGCAGTGTTTCATTCTGCTGTGCATAAGGTCGTTATGAGGTATCACTGACTCGATGGCACCTAACAACAACATGAGAAGAGAAGATTGAGAAGTTTAGTATCATTAGATAAAGCAAGGGTATGGGCATATTATGCATATTCAAGTTCGTCCCGAAACTGAAGAAAATCAAGTATATTGAAGCAAAAGTATGCCTTGAATATATCTACCTGAATTTAGGGAACTTCTCAAGTACAGATTTTATGCAGCAGATCCTAATGACCAAAGAACAGAAGAGCTGTGGGATGATATAAATAAAATAATATTATGAATAAAGAAAATAATATTATGAATAAATAAAGGTCATTAAAAATAACTTTAGAAAGAAAGTAAAAGGTCATTAATAAGACCAGAAAGAAGTAAAAAGACCAAAATGGATGTTAGAAGAGACTCTGAAACTTGCAAAACCTACTGGAAGAAATGAGGAAATAATAGAGTTCAACAAAAAATTACATAGAGCAGCTTGAGGAGATGAATTATTACAGTGAGATATGCAAAGTCCTGGCGTTAGAAAGCCAATATGGAAAAACACGCTTCACATTTCTCAAGCTGAAAAAAACTGAATAATTATCAAGCTTTAACTTGAAATATTTAAGGATTCTATAGGGAAAATATTGAATGATATAGAAAGCATCAAAAGAAGATCGAAGTAATACACAATCACTGTACCAAAAAGAAATGGTCAATGTTGAACCTATATTTAAAGAGGTATCAGATGATACTGATAGTGCTGAAGCAGAAAGTCCAAGCAGCATGGGAAGCATTGGCAAAAAAACAAAGCTGACAAAACACAAACTGAAATCCTTCAACAGACTGATGCAGCATTGGAAATGCTCACTTATTTCTGCCAAGATATTTTGAAGACAGCTAGCTACCTGGCAAACTAATTAGACGAGATCCATATTTGTGACAATTCCAAAGAGAGGTCACCAAAGAGAATGCAGAAGTCATTTAACAATATCATTTTTATCATATGCAAGTAAAATTTTGCTAAAGATAATTTAAAAAATGGTTACAACAGTACACTGACAAGGAACTACCAGAAATTCAAGCCAGATTAAAAAGGGAACTTGGAAAGACTTATACCGATGCTGATGTCAGATGAAACTTGACTGAAAGCCAAGAAAAAATGTTTTCTTGTGTTTTTTGACTATACAAACGTTTTCAGCTCTGTAGACCATGTCAAACTTTGAAAAAGATCACGAGGAATGACTACTTCAGAACATTTCTTTGTGTTCATGAGGAACCTGTATATAGACTAAGAAGCAGTTTTTAAATCAGAACAAGGGAATATTGAGTAGTTTAAATCAGGAGAGTGTGTAGCAGGGTTGTATTTTTTCATCATACTAACTCAATCTGTATACAGAGCAAAATTATCCTAGATGATAGATTATATGGAGAAGAACATGGCATCAGGATTGGAGGAAATTCATTAACAATCTACAATATTAGGAAGATACAACCTTGTTTACTGAAAGTGAAGAGGGCTTAAAATACTTACTGATGAATAACTAAGGCTATAGTCTTTAGTATGGATTGCATCTCAATGCAAAGAAAACAAAGACCTTTAGAACCAGATCATCAAATAATATGATAAATACTGACAAGATAGCAAATACTTTATTTTGCTTGGATCCACAATCAACACTTGTGGAAGCAACAGTCAAGAAATCAAGCTACAAATTGTCTAAGGTAAATCTGCTGCAAAAGACATTTTTAAAGTGTTTCAGAGAAAAGACATCAGCTTGAGGACTAACATGCACTTGACCCAAGCCATGGTATTTTTAATTGCCTCATATGCATGTGAAGATTGGAAAATGAATAAGGAAGACCATATAAGAATTGATGCATGTGAATTATGGCATTGGATAAGAATATTAAAAGTACCATAGACTGACAGGAAAACAAACAAATCGATTTTGGAAGATGTACAGCCAGGATGCTCCTTAGAAGCCTGGATATAAAAACTTCATCTCTCATACTTCTGGATTATGTTATTAGGAGGGTCTAGGTCCCAGTAAAGGACATCGTGCTTGGTAAAGTGGAGGGTCAGCAAAAAAGAGGAAAACATACAATGAGATACATTGACTCAACGGCAGCATCAAAGGGCTCAAACATAGCAATGTTTGTAGAAATGGCACAGGACAGGGCAGTTTTTTGATCTATTGTTCACAGGATTGCTATGATTTGGAACTAATTTGATGGTACCTAACAACAATATTAATAACAATAACAACAATAACATTAGAATTTGGTTTTATTTTGTTCATAGTTGTACCTGTATCAATATGCCTTTAGGAACTGCAGTCAAAAGGCATATTTATATTTATGCAATACCAATATCTAAAATTATTTTTTTCAAAATGAAGTTTTCATGTTTCATAAAGGTTGTTGCATATTAGATGTCTGACAGGTTTAACCTTTCATATTGAGAATTGTATTTCAATTTTTTTTAAAGTGAGACAGATCAAGGATATTAATGTGATTTATTTTAAAAATTTGAAAACAAATATATTGACCTATAATGGACATACACATTTTAATACCAGTTTGGCATAAATGTGATGAAAAGAAATTAGCTAGGTAAGAAGTTTAGTAGGATTGACATGAAGAAAATATTCCAATATATAGCAAAGTAGTTTCTCGATCTTAAATTACCTCTAATTGCTAAGGAAATTAAGTAACTCATTTCATCATGTTTAGTTATTTAATTATCTGATAGAACTAAAAAGTCAGGGAGCAAAGCTGAATCAAAGCAAAGTAAGATTGAGTTTTTGTCTTACTGTGAGGCATACAGCTTAGTTGTTAACAATAAAACGTTTTAAGCCATATGCTACTTGTGGTTTTCTTTTAAGCTAAAAATTAGAATGTGCTAATTAGAGTGTGGGCTGCATATAAAAATATACTACTCTATTGCAACCATGCTTAGATAAGAACCTAAATTAAATTAAAGTAGAAAAACCGTTATAATTATTATACAAACCAATAAGTAATTCACCTTAATAACTTTTCAATATGTCAAATGTATCATTCAAAAATCAATCATTTAGTATATAACAGCACTGTGATACAATTTACTGTGTGTGACAACATGAACTATGAACCAATATTATACAATTTATTTTGTATTCAGTAGCCCTGAAAACATCAGCACAAATCTATTCCAGCCAAGTCACTAGCATCTTTTCATTGGAGATAATTTAATGCAAATCAAAGAGAAGATTTTAAGGTGTGCATCTTTATGTTTTAGATCATTTACTAATTAACCATTTCCTGAACTAGACTACACCAATTAGCTTTCTTTTAGTTGAAAACATATATTAAAATAATTTGTTTATATGAAAAATGTACCTTTTAGTGAAAAATGCATTCTAAGATAGTATTTGTTGTGAGTAGGTGTCCTCAGTTTTTACTCATAGTGAACCTATGCCCAACAGAAAAAATCTTTGTCTGGTCCTGAGCAAAACTCACAATTATTGCTATATTTTAGACTATGGCTGCTGCCACTGTGTCTATCCATATTTTTGGGTGTCTTCTTCTTATTCTCTGACCTTCCACTTTACCAAGCATCATGTTTTTCTGCAATTGTTTTTATATTAACTTTAGTAAAATGCCACTTAGGTGTTATATTAATGATATTGTTAGATTATGTTTGCATTCTGTTTGGTCACCTTTCTATAAAACAGGAAGGAATATGAGTTTCTAACAATCAGTTAGCCACATGTTGTTGTTGTTAGGTGCCATCGAGTCGGCACAGACTCATAGCGACCTAATGCACAGCAGAACGAAACACTGCCCAGTCCTGGGCCAACCTCACTACCATTGCCACACTTGAGTCCTTTGATCCTGCCCCTTGTGTAATCCAACTCATTGGCGGTTGTCCTCTTTTTCTCTGACCCTCCACCTTACCAAACATGATATGCTTCTCCAGCAACTGGTCCCTCCTGACAATATGTCCAAAGTATGAGAGACAAAGTTTAGTCATCTTGACCTCCAAGGAGCACTCTGGCTGCATTTCTTCCAAAATGGATCCATTGGTTCTTTTGGTAGCCCATGGCACTTTCTTTTTTTTTTTTAAGGTTTTTATTGTGGATTGAGTGAAAGTTTTCAGGGCACATCATCGGTTTCACATTCAAA
>NW_006408852.1:1390222-1391706 GCF_000296735.1 Chrysochloris asiatica
TGAAATGTTGAACATGAACCATTTCCTTTTGGTATAGTGACTTTGTGTATTCCTTTCATCTTCTCTGGATGCTTTCTGTATCATTCAATAATTTGCCCAGGGAATCTTTCAATAATGAAAGTCGAGGCTTGATTTTTTTCTTCAGTTCCCCCAGCTTGAGAAATGCTGAGCATGTTCTTCCCTTTTGGTTTTCTGATTCCAGATTTTTGCATATGTTGTTGAAATATTTTGCTTTATCTTCTCAAGCTGATCTTTGAAAGTTTCTGTTTAGCTCTTGTACTTCCTAATTTCTTCTATTTGCTTTAGCATCTCTATACTGGAGAACCAGTTTCAGTGTCTCTTCTGATATTCATTTTAATATTTTCCTTCTTTCTACCACTCATCTGTCAGTTTGTTGTACTGTGGTGGGTTGTGAGTTGCTGTGATTCTGAAAGCTATGCCAACAGTATTTTAAATACCAGTAGGGTCACCCATGGTGGACAAGTTTCAGATGAGCTTCCAGATAAAGACAGACTAGGAAGTAGGATTGATGAACTACTTCCGAATATTTAGTCACTGAAAACCTTATGAATAGCAGAGAAACATTGTCAGATATAGTGCCAAAAATGAGCCCCTCAGGTTGGAAGGCACTCAAAATGCAACTGGGGAAGAGCTTATTCCTCAAAGTAGAGTTGACCATGATGACTCAAATGAAGTAAAGCCCACGGGAGCTTCATTTGCTGATGAGGCACAACTCAAAATGAAGAAAAACAGTTGTAAACATCCATTGAAAATTGGAATATGGAATGTACGAAGTATGAATCTGGGAAAATTGGATGGTGTCAAAAATGAAATGGAATGCATCAACATCGATATCTTAGGCATTAGTGAGCTGAAATGGACTTGTATTGGCCAATTTTAATCTTATGACCACATGGTTTACTATGCTCTAAATGACAAATTGAAGAGGAACGGTGTTGTATTCATTTTCAAAAATAATATTTCCAGATCAGTCATGATGTACAATGCTGTCTGTGATAGGAAAATAACCATGTACCTAAGGGAAGACCCGTTAATAATGCTCTTATTCAAATTTATGTACCAACCACTCAAGCCAATGAGGATGAAATAGAAGAATTCTATCAACTTCTTCAATCTGAAATCGATCAAATGTGCAATCATGATGTAATGATCATTACTGTTAATTGGAATGCAAAGATTGGGAGCAAAGAGGAAGGATCAATAGCTTGAAAATATGGTCTTGTTGATAGAAATGATGCTGGAGATTGCATTATAGAATTCTGCAAAACCAATGATTTGTTCATTTCAAATACCTTCTCTAGACAGCATAATAGATGACTATACATATCAACCTCAGCAGATGGAATACATAGAAATCAAATTGACTACAGCTGTGGAAAGAGATGATGGAAAAGCTCCATATCATTAGTCAAAATAAGGCCAGGGCTCTGGGATACAGAGATTGATAGATGGTTGGAATGGGG
>NW_006408852.1:1393318-1410963 GCF_000296735.1 Chrysochloris asiatica
CAATTACTCATATGCAAATTCAAACTGAAGCTGAAGAAAATGAAAAGAAGTCCACGAGAGCCAAAATATGACCTTGAATATATCCCACCTGAATTTGGAGATCATTTGAAGAACAGATTTGATGTATTAAACACTAAATACCAAAGACCAGAAGAGTTGTGGGATGACATCAAGAACACCATACATGAAGAAAGCAAAAAGTCATTAAGAAGACAAGAAAGAAGGAAAAGTTTTGTCACATAGCTTTCCTCTATATTTATTTGCATAGATGAGTGAGTGCCTTCAGTGCAGCATTACTTTTTTGAAACATTTCAATTTGAATTTCATCGGTTTCTGGACTCTTGTTCACTAACGCCTTCAGAGCTGCTTGAACTTTTTCTATATATACCATTGGTACTTGATCATATGCTATTGCTTGAAATATTTGATCATTTATTTTTATACGGTGTATCTTGGATTCCTTCCATTTTCTTTTGGTGTTTTGTGCATCATTCAGTATTTTGCACATAGAATCATTCATTATCACAAGTTGACACTTGCTTTTTTTCTTCAGTTCTTTCAGATTGAGACATGTTAAACATTTTCTTCTCTTCTTATTTTCTTACTCTCGGTCTTTGAACATTTCATTATTATCCTTGACTTTGTCTTTTCAAGATGCCTTTGAAATTTTCTGTAGTGCTCTTTTCATCATTTCTTCCATTTGTTTTCATTTCTCCCTACTCAAGGGCGATTTTCAGAGTCTCATCCGACACCCAGTTTGGACTTTTTTTTTTTTTTTTCTCTCTCTCTGTCATTTGTAAGGAACTTTTGCTTTCTTTATGTATGCATGATGTTCTTGATGTCATCCCACAACTCTCCTCATTGTTGGTCATTAGTATCTATCTATTGCAGGATTGGGGAACATCTGGGCCATGGCTATTTAAAGCTGAGAAGCCATTTGGTCTGATCCTGCCAAGGCAACCTCAGTTCCAGCCATCAAATTAAGTGTGAGTTAATAAAGTGTTTGACCAAATATAGCAGGCTATTTTTTTTTTTTAATTTGAAATTTTTTATTGTGAATTGAGTGTAGGTTTACAGGGCAGATCATCAGTTTTACATTTATCAAATCATCCACTTTGTTTCCTCTCAATGATTGCAATCCCCTCCATGTAACAAGATTTATTCCACTTTCTCCTGTTGTTCTTATTTCCATTCCACTTCCCTTCCCAATACTTCTGATTTTGTTCTTAGGTAAAGGTTGCCTTTTTTATCTTAATTTATTAACCATTCCATGGTGAGCATATTTTACTAGTGTTATTGTCCCATCTACTTACCTATTTACTGCTTTCTGACCAGTAAGCCTGGTCATTTTTATAATTTTGAGTTTTGTTTCACATTCCTACCCACTCTATCTAGGACTTTCTAATGCAATTTTTTTCAGAACAGTGTAGTGGGCCACCATCCAGTTCTTCTAGTCTCAGGGTTGTGGTTACTGATATTCACATGTTCCATTAGTCCATTTGACTAATTGATTTTCATCACTCTTAATTCTTCCCCACATGGAGAGACCAATAGTTTTACTTTAGATGGATGCTCATGAGATTTTAGGATTTCAATCATTATTCACCAAAGCAGTAATTGAATTATTGCTAAAGATAATTAGAACAATAGTTGCAGTAGTACATTGACAGGGAGCTGTAAGAAATTCAAACCGGATCCAGAAGAGAACATCAAATGGATCTTTTGCTTTTTTTTAAGTTTTTATTTTGAATTGAGTGAGAGTTTACATGGTGGAACATCAGTTTTCCACTCATTGTTTCATTGCAATGATTACAATATCCTCTGTGCATCATCATTCAATATTATTTGCTTCTATTCTCTCTATTTTTTGTTTACTTGTTTTTTGAGGGATGTACAAAAAACACTTAGGAATATATAATCATTTAAACAACCAAAGGGCACATTCTCTAGGCTTGTCTCCTGGCCACCAGCACCTGGCCACCAGCACTCTATCTCTTCAGCTGCTCTATCTCTCCATGCCCTCATCTCTGTCTCCCTCTTTGGAGTCACTGCTTCTCTGAATAAGTTTCCACATTCTGCTCATGCTCTTCTCCTTTGATGGTCCTCTGTTCCTAGATTATAAGATTAAGTACTCTGCTCTTCTTGCTAGAAAATTTCTACCTTTACAGTTGTGACAGTCACAATTAGTCATGATAACAATTACTCACTATTGAATCTTAAGAATTATATCCTTATCTCTTTTCACCAGACCCATCTAGACAAGATGAATGCTATTCATTGGTGATTCTACCCTCTCCTGAACCCTCTGAAACTAGAATAGACTAATTTTTAAGTTGATAATTTTGAATGATCCACAAATTATGTTATAAATTTTGACAGATTAAAGGTCACCCACCCCTGGTCTAATGCATCAAATCTGTTCTTGGTATGATCACTAAATTCAAATGAGATGTATTCAAAGTCATAGTTTGATTCTCATGATCTTGTTTTCATTTTCTACAGCTTTAACTTGATCTCACCTATGAGCAACTGTTGGCCCCTGACTATTTTTTGTGTGATGATAATGAACTTCTCCATCTAGTTTCCCACAGATGTAGTCAATTTGAATTATCCTGGGAAGTCCTTATTTATAATCATTTCTTTAGTTGTTGGAAAAAGGTATTTGTAATGATCAAGTCTTTGATCTTGCAAAATTCTATCATGCAATCTCCAGTATAGTTTCTATCACCATTGCCACTTTTTCCAACTAAACATCCATCCCCTTTGTTTCTGTTTCAAATTCCAATAGCCAGTAATTATCAATGAATTCATGACATATTTGATCAATTTCAGATTAAAGATATTTGTAGAATTTTTCAGTATCATCATCACTAGCTTTAGTAGTTGTTGAATAATTTAAATAATGATGGCATTAATTTGTCTTCCATAGAGGCATATAGATAATATCCTATCATTGTGGTTGTTGTTGTTGTCATGTGATGTTGAGTCAGTACCAACCCATAGTGACCCTATATAGGGTTTCCAAGGAGCAGCTGGTAAACTTGAACCACCAACCTTGAAGTTCAAATGGCTTTGCAGTCTGGTGCATTAACTCATAGTGTCACACAGCATTATTCTTCAAAAACAGACCTTGAAATTCTCTTTTTGATGATGAATGCAAGTCTTTACTCTTTAATTTGTAATTCCAGGCATAGTAAACATTATGATTGATTTAAAATAATCAATATTAGTCCATTTTAGCTAAAGGACCTCTGGTAGCGTAGTGGTTACGAATCAGTCTGCTAACCTCAAGGTCGGCTGTTCAAAACTACCAGCTGTTCCGTGGGAGAAAGATAAGGTTTTCTGCTCCCGTAAAGATTTGCAGCCTTGTAAACCCTATACAGGGTCACTATGAGTCAGAACCGACTCCACGGTACTCCACAACAACAACAATGTCTAGGGTATCCATCTTTATCTGTTTCATCACATTATTGACATTTTCCAACTTTTTAGATTCATAATTTGTACATTCCATGTGCCAATTATTAATGGATATTTGCAGTTGTTTACTTGCATTTTGAGTTGTGCATAATTAGCAAAGAAGGGTCCAAAAGTTTTACTCCACCCATGTCCTTAAGGTTGGCTCTACCTCTACTTTGAGATTAGTTGTCTTCTGACCTAGAGGGCTCATCTTCTGCACTATAACTGGCACTGTTCCAATGCTCTTCATAAGGTTTTCATTGGATAAATATTCTGAAGTGGTCAGCCCCACCTCCTGCCTTGTCTGTCTTAGTCTGGAAGCTCCACTGAAACCTGTGCACCATGGGTGACCCTGTTGATATTTAAAATACTGGTGGCATAGCTTCCAGCAACACAGCAGCACAGAAGTCACCAGAGTCTGGCAACCTAGTTGTGGAAGATAATACAAGAAGCTAAAATAGGTATTATATATTAAGAATCCTCTTGTTTGTTTATAGAAAATTAAATGATAATACCTAAATTTAAATGATAATAGAATGCAGAGATTATTTTATTGCTTTAATGTGTTAATTCCCATACTAAATGCTAGTAATATTATATTGATATTACCACTATTTTCACCAATGGTACAATTTTTCTTAGATTGCAAGAAAATACTATTGAATGGTAAAATAAATATACATTGAAGGATATAAGAGTACAAAATGAGCAAAAATATTTAGAGACATTTTTATTTTAATTAGAAAACTTTTCAATTTCTATGAAAATGTCTGAACAGGTAACAGAGCAGAAATAAAGGCCAGAAAGGTAATTTTACCTAGCTCTAAAAATGTAATAAATCTTAAATGATTTAATTTCTTTACCCTTTTGCACTTCTCATTTCTATGTGCATTTCATACATTTCATTTCTTATTACTGCTCCAGTTCTTGAAATCTTATAAATGGGTTATAAAAGGAATGAGGATAAAGGTATGCTATATGAATGTTGGATTGAATAGAAAAGGGAATTCTATTGAAATGAAGTTGGCTTATCCTACTTTTTCAAAAAAATAAAATTCTTTCTTTCTCATTATTTCAAAACCATTTTCAAAATTCCCTGCAAAATATCCATGCATTCTGCTAATGAGAAAAAAATTCTATATACCTTAGATCATTGTGATTTTATTGTTGTTTAACCACAATTTGTATTTAATAATGTGGAGTTCTGTAGAATAAGCACTGGACTGCTAACTGCAAGGTCAGCAGTTCAAACCCTCCAATTTTTTCTTGGAAACCTTATGTAGGGTAGCTATGAGTCAGGACCAACTCAATGGCACTTAACAAAAATAACATGATCAATTGCTTCAAAGAATTAACATTTTTAATTATTTTATTTCCTTATGAGTTCAAATTTGTTTAAAATGTTGAAAATTAATTCCCTATCTGGCTCAGGAAATACTATATTTTCTTTACCACCTTTTATCATTTAATATAAATGAGCTAAAAATGGACCTAGAAGACACAGTACTAGATTCATACTTACAGGAACTTACAAGAAAATATATCTTTTCCCATTGAAGTATGGGAAGCATTGTTTATTATTTTGTCAATGATTTTCCATATCATGAGTTAAAGAATCATGTTTTTACACTCTCATCAAATCATGTTTTTACATTCCTATCAGTCTTATCCTCTTGACATAGGATTGAATGATGGCTATTAGTAAACTCTAACATTCTAAATATTGAAGTAACAATCGTTTACATTGGAATTTAAAATTAAAGGAAATGTGCAAGATGTGAAGTAAAAGCAATGTGATCCAGATGCAAGTTCCTAAAGAATTCTGTGCCTGAGAAAAAATATGACATACAGAGTTGAGTGACATCTTTCTTTAAAATCTAAGAGTAGTTGTTACATTTTCAAAGCAAAAAAAAGCGATTCTTTTTTTTTTTTTTTTTTTAAATGGGTCAAAGCTAGTATATTCTGATGGTGAACCCTCAAGAATATAAGCAGATTTTATTAAGTTAATGATGACTAATGCATTATAATGTTTAGCATTTATCTTTAAATAAGTCAATAATCCTATTGATTATATTTTAATATTTCTAATCATATTTTCCTTGTGCAGAAAAAGTAGAGCATTTTCACATTGTCTTAAAGAAAAGAAAGAAATCTATATGGCATTTCACTCCTAAAAAGTAGGTGATTAGATTCCAAATTGTTTGTGCTCACAAAGAAATACAGAATTTGAGAACTTACAAATGCACTCTGAGGTGTCTTAGTAGGCTTGTTAGTTTTGCTTACAAAAACCTATCCCATAACATAATATTCCATGCAGTATTTTCGAGGCATGGCAAAATTGGAAGTTCTAAAAACACTTAACTTTTCATTCTCCAGCTCCTTGTTCTCTACAATCATTATGTTCTATCTATGTCACTTGTTAAAAGTACCTTTTTAAAATGATCATAAAATGGAATCAATACAACACCTATTGACTTTTAATTAAACTGAACTCTCATATTTTAGCTTATTTAATTTTTATACCACCTGTTGTCATACCCATATTTTATATGAAATTCTTCAGAGAGAATAACTTTTCCAAAATAACAGAGTTAGTATGTATGAAGCTAAAATTCAAACCCAGACGAACTAATGTAAAAGCCTTTGCTCAGTAGCATGCTACATATTCACCCAAAAGCTTATATAATTATACATTTTTCCCAAAGAAGTGAATATTTTTACTTAAGCACTATATTACATTTTATCCAGAAAAATATGCTCATTCATACTGACAAATATATACAATGTCTTAATTCTTATTTAAAGAAAAAATGCAGTTGAGAGTAAGTTTCTTGCCTAAGGTCACACTGCAGGTGGCTAACAAAACTTAAAATGAAAATATAAAAGTAATTTAAACATATCTAATAGTGCAGATTGTAATTTATAAAAACACAATATTTAAATGTATTTCTCATGCTGGTGGCATTGTATTAAAAATGACAAGAGAAAATGTAATCAAATTAGCTATTTAAACTACCTTGCTCTAGAGAAAGTAAAGATTTAATAACCTAATAGTGGGTCCAGTGGGGGAAACATGATCTATGATTTTATAATGGAAAACATTGAAATTTATTTTATTATTCTTGGCAAAAGGGGTATATATTGAAATAGAAAAAAAAATAAACAGTAACAATATGCTTGTCTATTGTCATTTCTGTAAAAACCATTCATTATACCTTTTAAGAACTCATACATCAACCTGTTTGGATAGTACTATATTCTGTTGTTCATATCAGAGAAAAATAGCTAATCCTTATAGGATATAACTGCAGAAAGTCTGGCAGAAAGTACCTCTCCACCCTGCCTGATGTAAATAGCTCTCACTAGCACATGCCTTTGAACTGTGGTGTTGGAGGAGAATGCTGAAAGTGCCATGGACTGCCAAAAGAACCAATAGATCTGTTTTGGAAGAAGTGCAGCCAGAGTGCTCCTTGGAGGCCAAGATGGCTAAGCTTCATCTCTCATACTTTGGACATATTGTCAGGAGGGAACAGCCTCAGAGAAAAAGAGGAAGACCCCTAACGAGATGGATTGGCCAGGTGGCATCATTGATGGACTCAAGTGTGGCAGCGGTAGTGAGGTTGGCCCAGGATCGGACATTGTTTCGTTCTGCTGTGCAAGGGGTCGCTATGAGTCGGTTCCGACTCGATGGCACCTGACAACAAAGCACATATACTTGGCAGAAATGAAAAAGTTATGTTGAAAAGTTCTGGCATAGCATGCCATGCATACAACATGTATGTCTTGTGACATTTTCAGAGAATTTTGACCTCTTTCACCCTCATTCAATAGAGCAAAAATATTATTTTTGATCATATTTATAAAATAAAGTATAATCCATGGGCAAGATTAGTGATATCCCAATAATTTGAGAATAAACAATTGAAAGTATGCATTTGCTTTGAGGCAGTTTACAGCCTGGTTTCAGAGTGGTAAGTTCTGCATTGAGGTATGTTGCATTGAAGAGGCAGAGGGTTGGGTGGAAGACTGCACACAGTGTAGTGCAGAAGACTGGTCCTTTGGTGGTAGAGCTATTGTCAGGGTACATCCAGACTCTATGGTGCCAATCGCACTAAGAAGCCAAGTGGAAGTATGGTGGGGGTGGGGTGTGCACTGCTTCAAACCCAAGGCACTCGCAGGTGGCCAACCAGAACCCAGAAAGCTAGATATGGGCCCTCTGACTGACAATGATCATCTACATAGGCAGGAGATTCAAATACCCTGAGCAAGGTAGTCAGCTAGACAGGTGGCAGGTTAGAGTATGTGTGTTTGCGTGTGTGTGTGTGTGTGTGTGTGTGTGCATGCGTGCACACCTGCTGGCCTAATCCATCTGAGTGGACTTTCATGTCTGGGGTGCACAGATTCATGCATCTCCTGAGCTTTCTTCACCTGCCCTGGTAAGGGCTGTTTATGGGGCAGAAAATGTGATTTCTTTCTGCATTGGAGATAGTCAGTAGTTTGCAGAACAGTGAAGGAATTGTGTCAGGAAAAGAACTGCTTTAGAAACTTTATGATAGACTGGTGAAGGTGTACTGCTGAAAAGCAAATCACTGTCATCAATAGGCAGCAAGCTAAAGATTTAACATTAAATCCACTGTATTCATGGGGAAAAAAGTTGAAATTGAAGTTAATACATACAACAATTAATAATTTAGCATGCTTATGAAAATGCATAGTGCAGGATAGAAAAGCACATGATACACATTATTTGAATAAAAACATGATAATTAGAAAATATATAAAAAATAAGTCTTTACTTAATTTCATATCCTCAGATTTGTTTTGGTTTGTGTGTGTGTGTGTGTGTGTGCATTTGATGTCTCAGGCCATAGAATTTGTTTGATAACATCTGATTACTATGTGTTATTAAAAATATGTGTCATTTTGATTTTCTGTCTCTGTTTCCTTTGAATATACTTGTAGAGAAATACCAAATTCAGTCTGGGATACCATTTTAACTCTTAATTCTTTACAATTGTTATTTTGCTTTTATAAAACTCTAATGTCCTATCTCTTATCTTTAATGGGAATTTTTCTGCCCCTTTTGTATAGTTATTCATTTTATTCCATTGCTTTTTTCAGCTTTAGTTCTCTGTTTCCACAAGCTTAAATGTTATATATTTTCATTTGAAATGATTTACCCTGCACTGTGGAGTTTGGGTGTGGCACTGTAAGACAAGCACTGGGCTGCTTATCAGAAGATCATTGATTCAAATACATAAGCTGCTCCTTGGAAACCTTTATAGGGTCACTATGGGTTGGAACCAACTCAATGACATTTAACAAAAACCTGCATTAAAAGGTTCTATATATCACACTAAAAAAAAAAAAAAGTATTTCTATAATAAAAGTTTCATTTCCTCTAGAGAAGTGTGGCCTACAACTTTTTTTTAAATAAAAAAGAAATCAAATCAAACAAAGCTCTAAATTTACCACGGTAAATTGAAAATTATTTACTCTATATGGACCACTGTTAGTATTCAAGTGAGCTTACTAAAGTGGTAGTACATCAAAAATGTCATATCATTAAGTACCCCATTTATATCCTAACAAAAAGTATAGAATGGTGGCAATTTAAGGATATAACATAATTAAATTCTTCATTTGTAACTTCACTAAGAACAATATTGGAAATCACAATATCAACTGCCCCTAACGGTTAACGTTTGGACCAAGTACATAAATAAGAGTACTGAAGGAATGCAGGGGAAAAGATAATCTCAATTATCCCTGGTAGAGGCAAATATGCCATGAAGCCAATCAAGCTCAAGATTCATGCACTATCAATTACATAACCCTTTTGTAAAAAGAAAATCTGATATTGTATTTACATGGGCATGGGCTAATGCGTCAGACTGCCAAGTTGTCTGAACTGCAAGGTCGCTGATTCAAGCTCACCAGCGGCTCCTTGGAAACCCTATACAAGGTTGCCATGGGTCGGAATTGGCTCAACAGCATTTTACAACAATAACATGTTTGGAAGCAAATACCTAGCCAAAGTAAACTTGCAATATTTGAGAAAACCTTTTCTCTGCTTTCCTTTTAGAGCACTTTCAAGTTGTACATTATTGAGACCAGTAATATCTGATTCCTCATCTAATTCCTTGTCATATACTCTGTGATATAAAAATAACATGTTCAGTCATACAACACCATCATCATAAATTCTCGACAATGCAAGAGGCATTAAAGCCCACCTTATTCAATCTCACAATGGCATAAGATTAAAAAATTCTTAAATTGTTTTACTATTTAATCAAGTAATACAGAGCTATTTTGATGCTTTTAAAGTAATTCCCTGTCATTTTCTTCTTAAATTGGATTGAAAAATAGTCAACTTTGTTGAAGTATAATTTAAATACAATGAAATGCACCTATATTTAAGAGTATATATCCATGAGTTTAACAAATGCATACACTTGTGAAACCTCAGTTATATTCAAGATATGTAATATTTCCCAGAAAATTTCTATAGGCTACCCTTTCAGTTTTCCTTAGGCAAACACTCATCTTCATTCTTCCATTATTGAATGGGTTTCTTTTTCCTTAGAATTGCATATACAAAAAATTGCATGGATGGACTATTGATTCTGGCTACTTTTATTCAACATAATTCATTTGTGATTAATTCATAGCATTTTATAAATTGCTAGTAATTGTTTCTTGTTTCTGAGCAGTATTAAATTTTAATGGATATTTGTTTAATAATTCCCTTATTGATGGATACTTTATTTTACTTTAGTCTTGAGGTTTATGAATGCATCTATGAATATATAAGTGCAAGCCATTGTACAGACATATATTTTTTGGTAAATACTTTGAAACATAGGTGTTTAATTTTATGATGGGTATACAAATATACATTTCTAAGAAACTGCTAAACTTGATTCTACAGAGACTATGATAATTTAAATTTCTATCAACAATATGGAGTCCTGGTGTGGCACTGCAGGATAATATACAGGACTAAAAAGTCAGTATGAATCACAAGGTCAGTGGTTTAAACTCACCAGCTCCTCCTTGGAAACTCTATCCAGAATCACTATGAGTTGGAAATGACTCATTGGCACTTAACATCAACAACAATCAATAACATGCAAAGGAGCCCTGGTAGCACAGTGTATTATGATTTGTGCTACTAGCCATAAAGTCAGCAGTTTGAATCTACCAGCAACTCAGTGGGAGACAGATGAGGCTTTCTGCTTCCATAAAGATTTACTTACTCAGAAAGCCTACACAGGGCTGCCATGAGTCAGAACTAACTCCATGGCATACAATCACCACTACCACCATCAATAATGTGGAGTCTTCAAGTTGCACTGTAAGATAAGCACTGGACTACTAATTGTAAGGTCAGAACCCACCTGCTGTTCCTTGGAAACTTTGTATAGGATTGCTATTAGTCAGAAGCAACTCGATAACACTAAACATTTACAACATCAGCACGGTAAAGATCCCTGGTAGCCTGGTGGCCTATAAGTTGGGTTACTAACCACAAGATCAGTAGTTCAAATCTACCAGTCGCTCCATGCGAGAAACATGAGACTTTCTGCTCCGGTAGTGATTTACAGTCTCCGAAACCCTATAAATGTTTGTTATGGGTAAGAACCAGCTTGGAGGCATACAACCACCACCATAAAATGTATACAGATTGCAGTTGCTCCTCATTCTGATCAACTTATAATATTAATTTTATTTTTATCTATTTTAGTGAATTCATAGGATATCTCATATGGTTCTTTCTGACTTTTCAAACAAATATACTTTGGACTTCCATCAAGATGGCTGACTAGGCAGGCACATCACCCATTCTCTACAGCAAAGATATGGGAGACCAAATTAAACAAACACGGAGGACAATCCTGCAACATATTTCTTCAGCAAAAGGATTGGAGAAGTGCATTGAATACCTACTGAGCATGGGCAGTGAGAAAAAGAGATTAGTTTGTGAACACACTGCCTGCCAGATGCTGTGTGACCACCATGAAATTTTAAAAAAAGTTTTTGGAGCATCAGACAGATGTCCTGATGGTGCAAATTCACATGGGTGATGAAAAATGTGAGATTCCTTCTTGCTCTCCACATTCCCTTGGATAACAGAGGCTGACCCCGACCCACATGTATCCCCAGAACAGACCTGGCTCTCCAATTCTGAGCTTAGAGATTTGAGCCAGAGTGAGGTGGGTGCCCATTATGCAGCCTTGGCACTGGATTCAGGCAGGCTCAATTACAGGTCTACAGACCCAAAGAATCTCCAGGTCAGAACTAGACTAGCAGGAGACTTCATAATCAACCACCCTGTCCCCAGCTGCCTCCTGGTTCTGACAGATACTGAAATTAGCAGCCTGGAGGGCCTCCACAAACTACTTATGTATCGAATACCTTCAACATAGACAACTAAGCCTATAGGAACTCCATGTAGGGAGCACAAATAGGTGTTTTCAAATACCCATTCTTCACAATGTTAATCCTGGTTTATCATGGTTCACACAGATGATAGTGTTTGCATAGTCAACAAAGCGCAAGCAAACATCTTTCTGGTATTGTCATCTTTCAGCCAAAATCCATCTGCTGTAAACAATAATATTTCTCATTCTGAGTCCTCTTCTTAATCCAGATTGAATTACTGTCAGCTCCCGGTTGCTATACTGCTGCCACAATTTTAAAATTATCTTTAGAAGAATTTACTTACATGTGATACTAATTATATTGTTCCATAATTTCAGCATTATATTGAGTCACCTTTCTCTAGAATGGACGCAGATCTGCTCTAGTCAGTTGGCCAGACAATTGTCTTCCAAACTGGCGTTGATGTATGAATGCTTCCCATGCTGCAACTGTTTTTGGAAACATTTCAGTTGGTATTCTACAAATTCGTGCAGCCTTGTTTTGGGCTAATGCCTTCATTGCAGCTTGAACTTCTTCCTTCTTTCAATACCATTAGTTCTTGATTATATGCTACCTCTTGAAATGGTTGGATGTTCATCAATTCTTTTTGATACAGTGACTCTGTGTGTTCTTTCCACCTTCTTTTAATGCTTCTTGAATTTTCAATATTTTGCCCATGTTGTTGTTGTTGTGTGTCAATGACTCATAACTACTCTACATAGGGTTTCTCAGATGGCTGATGGGTCAGAAACAGTGACATTGATGTTATTGATTCAGTGTTGATCTTACACCGACACATGGAACCCTTCAATATTGCAAGTTAAGGCTTGAGGGTTTGTTTTTCAGTTCTTTCAGCTTTAGAAATGATTTTCTTTTTCTTTTTTTTCTAACTCCAGGGCTTCCCATAAACCATTATAATGCTTTGTTTTCTTGCCATGCACTTTGAACTTTTTGGTTCAACTCTTTTAATTTTTCATTTCTTCCACTGAGTTTAGCTACTCTGCACTCAAGGGCACGTGTCAGAATCTCTTCTGATATCCATTTGGTCTTTTCTTTTTTTCCTAAATTTTTAATTACCTTTTGCTTTCTTCATGAATTATGTTCTTGATGCAATCCCACAGCTCCTCTGGTCTCCAGTCATCAGTGTTTTATATACAAAATCTGTTTTTGAGATTATCTCTAAATCCAGGTGTATGTAAGATTATATTTTGGCTCTAGTTTACTTGTTTTAATTTTCTTCAACTTCAACCTGAACTTGCATGTGAGAAATTGGTGATTTATTTCATAGTCAGATCTTGACCTTTTTATAGCTGATGATATTGAGCTTCTCCACCATCGCTTCATTCAAATGTATTTGATTTGATTCATATGTATTCCATCCATTGAAGTCCACTAAAATAGTCACTGTTTATGTTACTGAAAAAAGGCATTTGCAGCAAAGAAAACATTTGTCATGCAAAATTCTATCATGCAATCTCCAATATCATTTGTATCACCAAAACCATATTAGTCAATGAACAGTTCTTCCTTTTATTTCAAACATTCACATTCCAGTATCCAGTATTTATCAGTGCATCTTGATTACATGTTTGATCAATTTAACACTGAAAAAATTGGTAGAATTCTTCAAATTCTTTATCATTAGCTTTAGTGGTTTATGTGTAAATTTGAATAATAGTTATAGTAACTTGTCTTCCTGTATAGATATCATCTTTTGACAGAAAACACTGAAATGTTTGCCTGGGCAATGAAAGTGAAATGATTCCTCTTCAATTTGTCATTCCTAGGATAATCAATCATATGATTATCAGATTCAAAATGTCCAATACCAGTCCATTTTAGTTCACCAATACCTAGGATACTAATCATTATGTATTCCATTTAGTTTTTGATAAGTTTCACGTTTTCTAGATTCTTAATTATTCTATATTTTGATTATTACTGGATATTTGCAGCCGTTTTGTTTTTATATTTGTTTTTTTCCATTTTCAGTTGCATCCTAGCAGCATATGAAAGTCATGAAAGCTTTTCTGTACTACACTGTTCAAGGTAACTGTTTTGAAGAAGTTCTTTGTATTTGGAGTGCCTCACAACTTGAGGAGCTCATTTTCTGGTACTATTTTAGAGAATGTTCAACTGATATTTAAAAGATTTTATGTGGCCAATCTCTCTGAAGTCAATTGACTTTTTATTCATGCTAGTCTGGTAGTTCCAGGGTAACCTTTTCACCTTGGTTGACCGGGCCAGTATTTAAAATATAAGTGGTGTAACTTCCAGCATCACAGAAACATGCAAGTAATCACAGTATGACAAATTGATAGACAAGTGTTTTGTGCGTGTCTGTGAAGATGCAATAAGTAAGATCAAGAAAAGGAATTGAGCTGTGTTTCCAGTGTAAATGTTTTTTTTCTAAAAAATTCAATTTATAGCAAATCAGAAACTGATCACAGTTTAAATTTATATAATTAGTTATTTTAGCTATTAGTAGATACAATCTTATTACTGTATTATGTGAATTTCATCAAGAAATAGGTGACAATTTATCATTTAAATTTTGGATAATTAGTTTAGAGAACAAACAAGATGGAATATCAGGTAGAAGTGAAGTGAGGAGCTCTGTCAGCAATAACACAGAATACTGGAACAAGTAGTCTCAGGAGCTGGAGCCAGAACTCTGAACCACATATAAAGGTATATTTAGAAGGTTAGAAGGCTTACAGCCAGGGGAATTTGTAGCAGAAGCAAGAAATCCATTGCTTTCTAATTCAAGATGGTCAGCTGCTCCTGGAGATGCAATCTTGGGAGGAAGCAAGCAGGAGAAGGATCAGAGTAGCCATGGATGCCTGTCAGAATGGCAGAGATAAAAGTGTGAACATTCATTTTTTATATATCTGTTCATTGGTCTCTCACTATCTGTACACCTCCATTCTGGTGACTAGAGGGGGTGCTTGAGTGAGTGGACATCCCACTCCTGAGGGTTCTATTACACATGCACAAAGATCTCCTCAAAATTTAAAGTGACAGTTTCCACTTAAAATCAAACAGCAGTGCAAAACGGCAACAGCCAGCCCTGAACAATTCATCACTAGAAAAAAGGCCTGACCAGGGACTGTGGAGTGGGACAGGCTGACTAAAAAGGAAATAGGCCAAAAATTAAATCCTGAGTTATGTCATAACGACCAACAGTGGCATCTTTAAATTTCTCAGGAAGAAGGGTGAAAAGAAAAGCCAATCTCCTAATCACATCTACCTGGAGGCAATCAGAAAGCATAAAAATACCAAAATACCATCGAAGTATTAAGGCCACAGATAACTCCTGAATATTCCCAAAAAACAGCAACAGATGATCATATCAACACATGTCCAGAAACGAGATAAAATGACTGAGGCAAATGAGCTGGAAGTAGACCTACACTCCATGCTGGAAGATGGGCAGGCTTTGAAAATGCCTGAGAAGGAATTCAGAAAAATGATTATGAAGTGTATCAAAGCACTTTACAATGGAGTTGAGAAAAATAAGGAAGAAGTCAGGAAAGCTCTTCAGGAACAATCAGATAAGATAGATACAACTTTGGAAACATACAGAAAAAGGTCCAAGCGATTAATAATAGAATATCAAAAATGGACAATACATTGAAAGGACAAAGGAGTAGAATTAAAGAGATAGATGCTAGAACCAGTGATCTCTCAACACTACTGAGATAGAAGAGCAAGCACAAAAAAAAAAAGGATAAAAAAATCTGAAGACAGTGTAAGATTCATGTTGGACAACATGAAGAGGAATAACTTAAGAATTATCAGCATTCTGAAACAGGAAAGTCCACAGAGGAGATAGTTAAAGAGCTTCTGGAAGAAAATTCCCTAACATCCTGAAAAGTGAAAAGATAAGCATGCAAGAATTTCAACGAACCCCAGGAAGGATAAACCCTAAAAGACAATCACCAAGACATAATAATCAAGCTCTCCAAAATCAAAGATAAGGACAGAATCCTGAAAGTAGCTAGAGAAAAGAGAAGTGTAACATACAAAGGTAAGCAAATCAGATTAAGCTCGGATCACTCAACAGAAACCATGCAAGCAAGAAGACAATGGGGAGACATATATAAACCCTGAAAGCAAAAAACTGCCAAGCAAGAATCCTCTACCCAGCAAAGCTCTCAGTCAAATCAGATAGAATAATCAAAACATTCCAGAATAAACAAAAGCTAAGGGATTTTGCCAAAGCCAACCCTGCTATGAAAAACATACTAAAGGGAGTTCTGTGGACTGAGAAGCAACAAGAACAGAAAACAACCAAGGAATGATGTACATGGCAGCATCACCCTGAACTCAATTGACAAATGGAAGAGTCAAGAACAGAATACAATTATAAGTACAGAGGATCTAGGAGGTCAGTCTATGATCAGAAAAATTACAATGTGAAAGAAGGTAAACACAGAGAAACAGCGATCCAGGTGGTGAGAAGGTCAGGTGGATTACAGGATAAAATAGACTGTCTTAAATGGAGGGAAGAGTTAATGGAATATAAGGTAACCACAATAGCAGTGTTGGGGTGAGAGGTTTAGTTCAGGTGTTGGGGAAGGCAATGCAAGAAGGGAGAGGAGGAGAAAGAACAAGATAGATAGGGGGACACTGAGACAGGTTTGAATGGCCTAAGTGGGACAGAGGTAAATAGTGATGCATGCTCAACCTTGGAACAACAGGGCTCTGTGATGCAGGGATCTAGGCATAGTTTGAAGAGGGGAAATAATACTAAAATGCTTGACTGTTTTATGAATATTGGTTTCCCTTGCCTACTATTGTAAAATGGAGTCCTGGTGTGGCGCTGTTGATTAATGTGCTGGACTGCAAAGCCATTTGAACTGCAAGGACGGCAGTTCAAGCTCACCAGTTGCTCCTTGGAAACCCTGTACAGGGTTACTATATGTTGGAATCGATTCACAGCAGTTCACAACACAACACAACAACAGCTATTGCAAAATAGACACTTGATTACAGAAAATTTTTAAGCCAGTCTTCAGCCTATAACTGATTAGAATACCTAAAAAGGGTTCTAGAACTTTCTCAGTAAAATAGGCCCCTTACAAAGCCTTTGCAGAGTATAGGACTTTAGGTGGAATCCTGAGTCCCATCCAGAACCTTATGAAGTGGGACATTACCACTAGCAAGGACAAGCAGATCAGACTGGAACAGCTAGAGCAACAGAAGATACATCTTAAAAGAATGATCATCAGGAAAATCCCAAAACAAAAATGTCAACATGACTAGCTACTACAAGTATAAGCAAGCTGTTTGCCAGGAAAGTATCAAGGCAAGCTATCAAGTTCCTTTAGGACAAACTCCCCTCTAAGACTGAAACTCAAAGGGAACACACGAACAGGCATGTAAGCTTGCTGGCGAACACATTGGCCTACTGTTGAGTAGAAGAGGGGCAAAGGCAACAATGAAGAAATGGGCTCAGTTCAACCACAGTCCATTGACTCCTATTGACCTGGAGATGAGAGAAGAGAAAGGGTTGTTTGGTCCAAAGTGTGGTGAGACCTTGGGACACTTGAGCCCATGGACAAGAACATAGCCTCAGAGGGCTAGAGCTGAGAGTGAAGCTTCCAGCTGATATGAAGCGAGTGAAGATGCACAAGGACACCCAAACTTTCAGACAGTACCCATTTGTAAAGGAAGATTGTTGTTGTTGTTGTTGTTAAGTGCCGTCGAGTCGGTTCCGACCCATAGCGACCCTGTACAGGGTTTCCGAGGGTGTA